>NW_006294588.1:148298-166034 GCF_000327345.1 Myotis davidii
GCAAAAGGTTCACCATCACTGCCCGAGGATCTGTGTCTGTAAAAATATTGCTACAACATATATCTGCAATTTTGCTGCCTATGGAGACTTGTAGGATTTTTAGGGTTTCACGTCTTACGTTCAAGTCCTTTAGCCATTTTGAGTTTGTTTTTGTGTATGGTGTAAGTTGGTGATCTAGTTTCATTTTTTTGCATGTATCTGACCAAATTTCCCAGCACCATTTATTAAAGAGGCTGTTTTGACTCCATTGAATGCTCTTGCCTCTTTGTCAAATATTAATTGAGTATAATGGCTTGGGTCATTCTGGGTCCTTTATTCTGTCCCGTTGGTCTATATGTCTGTTCTTGTGCCAGTACCAGGCAGTTTTGAGAACTGTGGCATGGTAATATAGTTTGATGTCTGGTATTGTGATCCCTCCTTCTTTCTCAGGATAGCGGTGGCTATTCGGGGTATTTTTTTTATTCCAGATGAATTTTTGGAAAGTTTGTTCTAGATCTTTGAAATATGCTATTGATATTTTAATAGTTATTGCATTGAATCTATAGATTGCTTTGGGTAGTATAGACATTTTAATGATGTTGATTCTACCAATCCATGAACACGGTATATTGTTCCACTTGTTTATATCTTCTTCTATTTCCTAGGTATCTTAATTTTTTTGGTGCAATGGTAAATGGGATTTTTTTTTCATTCCTCTTTCTGTGAGTTCATTATTGGTGTATAAAAAGGCCTTTGATTTCTGGGTGTTAATTTTGTATCCTGCTACATTGCCAAATTCATTTATTAGGTCTAGTAGTTTTTTGATGGAGTCTTTGGGATTTTCTATGTATAGTATCTCACTTGACTTCTTAAGTGTGTTTTTATTGATTTTTAGAGAGAAGGGGAGGGAGAGGGACAAAGAGATACAAACATCGATGAGAGAGAAACATCATCAATTGGCTGCACCTGCATGTCCCCTACTGAGGCCAGAGCCCACAATCAGGGCTTGTGCCCTGACCAGGAATCTAGCCATGACATCATAGTTCCTGGGTCGAAGCTCAAACACTGAACCACACCAGCCAGGCTTATTTATCTTTTTGATGATAGCTATCCTAACAGGTGTGAGGTGATACCTCACTGTGGATTTCATTGCATTTTAACTAATTTGTGATGTTGAGCACCTTTCCATGTACCTGCTTGTCATTTGTAGATTTTCTTTAAAAAAATTATTCTGACTTTTGTGCATTTCAAAATCAGTTATTTGGGGTTTTTTGTTATTGAGTTGTACGAGTTCCTTATATATTTTGGATATTAACCTTTTATCAGGTGTATGATTTGTAAATATTTTTCCCCATTTGGTAGCTCAGCTTTCATTTTGTTGATGGTTTCCTTTGCTGTGAAGAAGGGTAAAAATATTAAAAGTTTCCTCTAAATGAATGCTGAAGTGTCCAATGATTGTTATGTTACCATACTCAACCACTTTAACATAGATGGGACCTTGGAACATAAATTAAATTAGAATCATTTTAAAGCTAGAACCTACGTGGTCTATGAAGTACTGGCAGTATTTAGAATCTCATATTCTGCTAAAAGCTTTGAAAAAAAATCTAGTGCCCTGAAATGACCAGATCATATCTAATGTATTCCCAAAGAGAGAACATGGCTGATGAGTCAGACTGTCACTTGTTCCTGTTCTTGAGCTTAGTAGTCAATGCTGTTCATAGCACTTTATCCAATTATGGTGGGAGAAAAATCACTGATTGGGAATACAGCATGATTGGAAAGAAAGCAAAAATCTTCAACCCCTTAATATGTTCTGGTCACCTCATTCAAGGTTGTCAAAATTGGAAATAGTAGAACAAACATAATAATAAAGTAACTGAAATCTGAGGAGATAGGGAATACCTAGCTTCTTGAAGGGAGCTACATTTCCAGGTCTGCATTGGTTCCCAGACTGAGAGAATGGCTTATGGACTCTGAATGACAATAGATGCTGAAGGTCATGGTGAAGTTTAGAGGGCTGTGAAACAGTGAATAAATTTTCTCATAACCTCTTGCCAAGGAAAAAATATTCAAAGCTGTATATACTTAGGGCAAGGTTGCCCAGCTGAGTAAGAATGGACTGTGGAATGACATGAACATGGCTTCAGACCTCAGCTACACCACTGTGGCTTAGAGAAAATCACTTGATTCTTTGAGTGTCAGTTTTCTCAATTGCAAAATAAAAATAAAATATCAATCTTGTGGTTTTATTGTAAAGGTAGAAGTTAATATTTGAAGAGGCCCAGTAGAAAGCTTGGTATATCATAGACATTCAATAAATGACAGATCCTCTATTTTTAAAATAAACTGTGCCTTAGACTTGATTATTTTTGTACATATTCCTGAGTTTATGGGAACCCTAAAAAATAACTTATTATAAAGATACATCATGAAATCACTAATGTTGATACGCCCTATGATTGAGTTAACTAATTGCTTTCTGAAGTTCTTTGGTAATATGGAGTCACACTAAATTTTTGCCTCCAGGGACAGATATTTTAAAAGAGGTATTTTTTAAGTAGTGCTAAACTATTTAATGTTTTGATTTGATTTTCTCTGTAGTTATAAAAACTCTCAAGCTGCTTGTTTGAAAAAGTTAGTGTTTGCTTTGTTTCATTTGTTTTATTTTCTAAATAACATCAAATCTTCTTTTGCCATCCTTTTGTGTTGTTGGTGCTGGTGTTGGGCAAGAAGCATTACACATGTGTGTCATCTATCCCATGGGATGGTGTCTAAAAATGATTATATATGTGTGTGTTTTGGAAAACAAATTGGGAGGGAATGTAAGATAAAGATGTAAAATATTGCTTGCAATAAACAATTTTTGAAACTATAAGGCACAAAGTTCTTGATGACATAGACAAGAAGAAGCGTATTCACAACATAAAAATAGATGTGATTGAAAACATACTGTGGTATTTTTTTTCTCTGAAGTTTAGCTCTGTGGTAATGAAATTTATAATTCTGGAAATTCCCTTACTTCTGAAATGTATTTACCTTTTATCATACAAAACTGGTGCTCAAAATAAATGTGGACTAAATACATGAATGAATGCATGAATGAATGAGTAAATGAATGGAGAATATATTTTATAATCTGGTGCAAAAATATGCAATGTGTATAATTGTGTGTAGATCACTCCTCTCCTTCGCTTGTAGATAGGTATCTTCTCTCTGTATCTTCACATGCCTTTACTCTGTATGTGTCTATGTACAAATTTCCTTTTTTTTTTTATAAAGACACCATTCATATAGGATTAGTTCTCACTTTATTTTTACTTAATTACCTTTGTACAGTCCTCCTCTCCAAATACAGTCATATTCTGAGCTACTGGGGGTTATGATTTCAACATTAGATATTTTGGGGGTGGAATATACAATTTAGTCCATAACAGATGGACAATAAGGAAATAAAAATGAATAAGGGAACTCCAGATCTCTGTCCCTCTAAAATAAACAATTAAAATGCTAATAAAAATGGTCAGAATCAAATTTTGCACAATCTGAAATCTAGTCCAAAACAAACAAGGGCAACCTTAGTAAAGAAAGAAGCTGTTGCACTCTGATAAGAGTATGCTGTGGCATTTTAAGAAGATTGCCTTCCATCTCCCATTCCCCAAATGGACTATGGACATAAAGGTGGGAACATGTGTGGCAGGTTGTTAGCACAGAGAGGCAATGTGGATTATAGTCTCAAAGAATTGTGGTTGTGTTGCTATGCCTCGTGGCTCTCTGAAGAACCAGAACAAAGACTTGCCTCTTTCTTTTTCTTTCTTTATTTTTTTTTAGGAATAAAAGAGAGAATTCCCAGGACTATAGTGGCTTCTAAGGTGGTGTTTTCAGGTAGATAGTGTTTAATAAAAGCATTTAAAGTAAAAGTATTGGCCACAGCAGCTTGGGGCAAGGGAATAATTGCCAGGATAAGCAATAGAGAGACTAAAATTCCTGAGGTTGAGGAAAGAGATGCAAGGAAGGAAAAAAAAAAGTTGTTGAAAGCTTCCCACATATATCAGGGAATAGAAAAGGCCAATAGTACCCTAGCTGGTTTGGCTCACTGGATAGAGAGTCGGCCTGGGGACTTAAGGGTCCCAGGTTCGATTCTGGTCAAGGGCATGTACCTTGGTTGCAGGCACATCCCCAGTAGAGGGTGTGCAGGAGGCAGCTGATCGATGCTTCTCTCTCATCGATGTTTCTAACTCTCTATCCCTCTCCCTTCCTCTTTGTAAAAAATCAATAAAATATATTTTTTAAAAAAAGAAAAAGAAAATGCCAATAGCATGTTCAGGGCTGAGTGCAAGCACAGAAAAGGCCTGAAAAAACCCTGAGCTTTCATCTCTGTGTGACCTCTAGAATGGGACAAACAGAAAGTGAAGGTCAAGGCAGAGTGGTAGCTGGCCTGGCTAAACGCTGAAGGAGTATAGCTAAATAGAGCTAATCTCCAATACCTAGTAAAATACGTTTTTTCCTCTTTCCCATTATTCTCATATGGCTCACAGAACAAACAACATAGATTTTACAAATATGGTTTAGAAGAGTCACTATACAAATAAAAAAAAACCCTCAAATTTTCATGAAATTAAAAGTGACCCCCCCAAAACAAAACAATCATAAAAAATAAAAAGTTGTAAGACTCATACTTCCATATTTCAAAAATCACTAAGCTACTATATAGTACCATTATAAGGATAAATGTATATAGACCAATCCAGAAATAAACTCATACATAGGTAATGATAAGAAGGTATATAATTGAGTGCCATTTTATACACATTAAAAAATACCTTTGTAAATGTTTTCTTACTGTAAAATTCACACAGAAAAAAAATGTGCTTAAAGCAAATACACATAAGCCACAAACAGTTATATAATAAGCTTACATTTAAATTATCCATATCAAGGAATAGAACTTTGTGAATATCTCAGAGGAAATCCTTATATTACACTGTATCCTTTCCTGATTACAGTTTCTTCCCAACCCTCTAGAAAGAATTGCTATCCTGACATTAATGGTAATAATTTCCTAGCTTGCCATTCTACATATAAGCATCAATGCATGGATTCCTAAACAGTATACAGTAGACCCCTTAGCCATGATTTCACTTTCTGCAGTTTTAGTTACCCGTGATCAAGTACAGTCAGAAAATATTACATAGAAAATTCCAGAAGTAAGCAATTCATAAATTTTAAATCATACACCATTGGAGTAGCATGATAAAATTTGTCGCGGGTTTGGGTGTCCTGATGAAACCTCATGTGTCCTGCTCCTTTCCACATAGGTGTGAACCATCCCTTTGTCTAGCATCTCTAAGCTGCACATTCTCCCTGCTCATTAGTCACTTAGTAGCCATCAGGTTTGTCAGATCAACTGTCAGGGTACAGTGCTTGTGTTCAAGTAACCCTTATGTCACTTAATAATGGCACCAAACTGCTAGAATAGCGATGCTGGAAACTCAGATATGCCGAAGAAAAGTGGTAGCTTGCTTTCTTTAAGTGAAAAGGTGAAAGTTCTCAACTTAAAAAGGAAAGGAAAAAAGCATATGCTGAGGTTGCTAAGCTGTATGGTAAGAATGAATCTTCATGAAATTGTGAAAAAGGAAAAGGAAATTTGTCCTACTTTTCTGAGAGAGAGAAGCCACATTGACACAAATTTTATAACATTATATTATTCTAATTTATTATTATTGCAGCCAATCTCTTACTGTGACTAATTTACAAATTAAACTTTATTGTAGATATGTATAAGTAGGAAAAAACATAGTATACACAGGGTTCTGTACTATCAGTGATTTCAGGCATCCATTAGGAGTCTTGGAATGTATGCCCTGAAAATAAGAAGGACTACTGTAATTTAATTTTGCCTGGTGTTCAACTTATAAAATGGAATTATGTCATATGGATTCTATGTTCTTTGTTCCTTTTGTTGAAGTTTATGTTTGTAAGATTCATCTTTTGGCATGAGCTTAAATCAAGCTTCTTCTTAATCCTTTGCTAATAATGCCCCAATTTTTACATTTATAATTATTTTATCTCTTATTCTTTCAGTCTATTCTCTTAATTCTTTTTTCACAGCCTTTTAATCCTGTCCTACAATGCAATGTTTTTCCATCAGTATCAAGAAATAGGAATGTTCAGGAATCTTTACTAAACAGCTAGCTGGTAATGAAAATGTATATCTAGCTTAGGCATTTATCTAAGGAAAACATAGCTCAGGTAACTAAGACAATGGCTTTTTTCTCTGTCTTCCATAATTGCAATACCTTTATTAGATTATAAATTTTCTGTCAGTTAATTGAACATTTATTGCTGTCATTTCATGATATAATCATGTGGCCATTAGTGTGACTATTTCAAATATTTTAATTCAGAAAACTAGTGAACTAGAAATCAAAATAATTGAAGCTAAAGATGTATTAATTTAAATAGACATTTTTTTATTCATTCAAATAAAGAAATGTACTGAAGCTATAAAGAGTTCATTGACTTAACACAAGTCTCCTAAAATAAAATTGAGGAATATGAAGCAAAATAGGGAACATTGACTTTTGAAAATAAGACAACCCTTCTTTCCTTTTTTAAAATTCTTTATTGTTTAAAATATTACATATAGTATTACATATGTCTCCTTTTCCCATTGACCTCTCCCCAGCCACCTCCACCCCCCAGCACATGCCCTCAGCCCCCTAGTGTCTGTGTCCATTGGTTATGCTTATATGCCTGCATACAAGTCCTTTGATCAACCCTTCTTTTCTATCCCCTTCCCTACCCCAGAAAAGTTAAGGATATTTCATGTGTTGAAAGCATATATGCATACATATGCACTCTCTACTGAGTAATTCCATTCCACTAATGGATACAAGACACTAATACTGACAATGATTCATCAAGATAACTTACATTTGTGAATTTGGATGCTTTAGAAAAAAAAATGGTGAAATCACAAATGTCAATATGTGTATTTTCAAATGGTTGTTAAAATGAAGGTGCCATTGGGGCTAGTTGATCAATCCATTTACTCAAGCAATTGATTTGATTGACTTTTAAAAAATATATTTTTATTGATTTGAGAGAGAGAGAGAGAGAGAGAGAGAGAGAGAGAGAGAGAGACATTGATGTCAGAGAAATATCAATCAGTTGCCTCTTGTATGCACCCACAACCTGGGCATGTGCCCTGACTGGGAATCAAACTGGTAATCTTTTGGTGCACGATTGAATGCTGTCAGAAAGTGAGGGAAATCCTATGATTGTGTATTGTAATAAACCTTCTTTAAAGGGAGGGCAGACTAGAGAAAGGATAACACTATGTTTAATAAAGATGTAACATGTACAAGAAAGGGCATCTATAATATTTTGTAGGTTACATAGTGACCTTGTTTTGGTTTATGCTGAGAGAAACTTATGAAGTGGCCTCATTTTGTTGTCAGCATAATTAGCTAGTTATTAATATTAATAAAGGAAAGAGGCAAAGGGAAGTCAGACATTTTAAGCATGGCCACCTTGAACGCTTCACAGGAAGCTATAGCTTCGCACAGCATTGTTCCTCCAAGGGGTCTAACACTCCTCCCTTTCCCCATCTGGTACTGTATTGTTGTAGGGAGAAGAAGGAGATAGACACATGATCAGTAGAAGTCAGGGTGGTGCAGGGGAGGTGCTTGCCTATCAGTCTAGCCTTGAGAATGATGGATTGACTAGGGGGTCCCCATCAGAAGTGTGCAAAATCTTAGAAAGTTAATTGGTTTTTTTTTTAAAAATATGTTTTTATTGATTTCAGAGAGAAGAAGGAAGAGAGAGGGGGATAGAAATATCCAATGATGAGAGAGAATCATTGATCAGCTGCCTCCTGCATGCCTGCTACTGGGGATCCAGCTTGCAACTAAGGCATATGCCCTGACATGGAATTGAACTATGATCTCCTGTTTCATGGGTCAACACTCAACCACTGAGCAACACTGGCCGGGCTAATTGGTTAGTTTGAAGAAGCTCCTGGTTAAAATCCCCAGATAAAGAGCTCCCTCTCTCTTGCTCTTGTGTGTTTTTGCTCTCTCTTGCTCCATGACCTGCCCTTGCCCGTGCACTCGTCTGTTCTCTCTCCATAGCCGTGTGACCTTAAGCAGCTGCATGTCCCAGGCCCTGCAGACCCCACACACAATGGGCTGCAGCTGGGAGCACAAGCTAAGTTAGCCAGGTGCCAGACTGGGCTCCACTTCAACATGTAACAGGAATTCTGGGCAGTGGCCTTAATTCTGGTCCTGATGAAGACATTGTAGGACTTTTTCCATGTCGAGATGGACAAAGATGGGACCTTGGAGGGAACCCCCCTTAATTTTACATCATCAATAAAGATTTCCACAAAACCCCATCTTCCTGTGGGGGCCTCCTCAGGATATTCATGTCCTCACAGCACCCCAAGAACTGCACTTCTACCAATAATAATGTTGTCTCACTTTATCATGTTATCTGAGTTACCTGATCTTCTATGAGATCATTATGTCCAACAGAAGAATATGTACTAGTTGTGAGTGCCAGGCCAGCTTTTAAAAAACCTTGAGGCCTAGCTGCACATGTCAGACCAGTTTTCATATGTCGAGGGTTGTTTTCTTATTTCTCCCACTTTTATTTTAATATAAAAAATAGAGTGAAGATATTGCCCTTAAAATAATTTTTAAGGATATTTGATGTGGTTAAAAACTCACACAGAGAGGAAGAAATAGCTGGGCAGCATAGAAAAAAGTTTAAATGTAAATTCTGGTTGTTATGGTTTTTGATGGGTGTATGAGTCCTGGGAATCCCCATTCCCAAGCATACATATATAGTCTCTTCAGTACTATTAGTTACGGTTCTCCAGGGAAACAGAATCAATAGGATATGTGTATACATCGAAAGAAATTTATTATAAGGAACTGGCTCATGGTATTATGGCAGCCAGTGAATACAAAATCTGCAGTGTGGGCCACCAGGCTGGAGGACCAAAAGAGTCAATAGTGCAAATGAAGTCAGAAGGCAGTCTGATGGAGAAATCCCAAAGTGGAAAGATTAATCTTGGCAGTAGCAGGTTCTTCTATGGTTATACTTAGATCCCAGAGAAGGAGAAAGACTGATAAAGGGCAGGCTAGGAAAAAGAAAAAAAGAGGAAAGTTCGAAATTAAAAATAATCATTAGAAAACTTTTATCTCTGTTATTTGGAATCTATTTGTTAAAAAAAAACAAGTCAATCGAGTAAATGTAAACATCTAATTGGCTATATTATGTGATTCATGAATAGGGCAATATCCCATCTAGCAACTACAAGAGGCTCTGAGGGTTGTATAAAATGGAAGGTTGTTATAGGAAGAAGAGTGGGTTAAATGAGTTATTAACAAAAGAAAAGAAAGAATTCTTTTTAGAGGAGAACATTTTCCTTTGAGGGGAAGGGAATGACAGGGATTTTAATCATGCAGACTAACTCTTCTTTCTTTGAGGGATGGAAAGCCCATGACAGATTACTTTACTTGTGCTTGATCAGAAAATTCCATACAGGTTAATCAAGATAACATTTCTGAAAGGTATTGAAACAGCAATTAAGTCAGATATTAATATTGGGTTGGTATCATGGGTTTTAGCACAAGTGATGCCATTTTGGACCCGTGTTATCTATCATTCTGGATAATTTTTCTTAATCAGGGATGAATAATATATTAAACCTAATAACCTTTTATAATAGTTTATGGATACAATGATTTGGTCTTTGTAAAACAGACAAGTAGTAGCCTAAGTGGTAACCCATCCAAGATCATAAAAGTAACTAAATAATGCTATATTAAGCATCTGAATTTGAACAATGGTTTTCCAGGGAACTCATCTGCATGATCTGGGTGCAAAATGCATCTTTAATGATAACATGTAGTTACTTAGTATATTTGATGAAAAGAAAAATGTAATACTAATGTCATCACCTGTCTCTGTTTTGAAGTATAAAGGACAGATATAGAAATAAAATAAAAAATAATTTAGTTTTTGAAAGTTTATGATATACCCCTCATTCCACAACCATTGCATTCTTCTACCCTCCCCGCACCATTGAGAACACCAGATAGCAAAATACTGATGTTGCATGAGATCATTGTCAATTTTCACTTGGCATTCTATGCAAATTTTTGTTTGCACCATATAAAAGTTTTCTTTCAGAAATAGAGAAAATTTAGGAGAAGACAGTTCAATCAGATGAAAATAGACTTCTTCAAAGCAATATTGTCTGGAAGCAAGGTCTTACATATTTTGAGGATAAAAAATTTCCAACTTATACTTCTTTATCAACTAATTGTAACTTCAGCATTTTCAGATGTACAAGTTCTCAAGTAACTATTTTCCATTACCTCCCTTTTTAAATAAGCAATAAATGTGTTGCACCAAACAAGTGAGGAAAGCAAGACACAGAAATAAATGGGATCGTTGAGAGAGACCAGCACTTAGATAACAACTAATCTGAATGGATATAGAATGGTGGAGGTCCATAGGAAAGATAGCTCCAAGGAAGAGATAAAATTAATAGATTACCAAAAGTATTAATAATATAATTGTAATTAACTCAGTTATTAATAACTGGAAAGGAACAAAGGGATGCCCAAATTTTATAGGCATGCCATTTGTGCAGCTTTGCCAGGAAGTTGCAGTTTATCACTCCCCAAGTAGCTGTGGATCTATTCCCTGCAGATCTCTGGGGGAAGGGACTGGACAGGGGGGAGAATAGACACATGCCCAGGAAGGTCTGGGTGACAGAGGAAAGCTATTTGTCTATCAGTCACATTGATCAGAATAGGTGTGGCCACTACAAGAGCCTGAAGATTTGAGATATTTAAGCTCCTAAGCAAAAGAATTTACTCTCTTGCCTCTTGGTTCATACGGGACTCTTGTTGCATGGGGCATGTTCTCTTGGCTACCCTGCTTTGCCCACATGGCTCACAGCCATGTAGACTCCCAAACAATGGATGATCAACTCTAACTAGCTGATGCTACACCAGACCCAGCTTCACCACAGAATGGAAACTTTGGACACTGGCTTTGCTTCTAGCTCTGCTAAATCCCCAGCAACATCTTTTCTAGGACTGGATTAAGGAAAATGAGACTTTAGAAACCCAAGGATATAGTTTCTTGCAAATAAAGCTTTCTACCACATCTCATCCTCCCATGGGGACCTCTGGAAATGCTTATTCCAGTGACACCTCAAGTACCCTACTCCCACTAGCAATGAAGAAAGACCATCCATGCTTTTGTCCAATAACATTTGTATGTATTGAAAGAAAATTTGCACTTCCTCTGGAGAATTAATAATAACTATACAAATTTTTGAAAAGGAAAAAAAGTAATTCCAGGTAATGAAAGATTGTACCAAGAAGGATGTGTAATTTTTCTCAGTTCAGGGATCATGTGTAATTATTCTCAATTCATGTGAATCTAATTTAATCATAATATTTATATCCTGAATGTTGAGCTAGTCATGCCAATAGACAGTATTGGTGGAGAATTTCATATTTAGCCTATTAGAAGAATTTTACATTTTAATTATGACTTTAATAATTTAACAATGTACTAGTAAAATGTCACCTAAAGAGTTTAGTTTAGAATTTCTGGTGTTTTTAAAAATATATATATGTTTTTATTTATTTCAGAGAGGAAAGGAGAGGGAGAGAGAGATAGAAACATCAATGATGAGAGAGAATCATTGATTGGCTTCCTCCTACACGCCCCCTACTGGGGATAGAGCCTACAACCCGAGGCATGTGCCCTTGACCGGAATCGAACCTGAGACCCTTCAGTCTTCAGGTTGATGCTCTGTCCATTGAGCCAAGCCAGCTAGGGTGGAATTTCTGGTTTTTTACTTTTAAGAATCAAATAGATTTTCAGTACAGATCAAATCCACAAAATCTTCTGTCATTCTGGCTCAGGGTTAATCCTCCTTTTTTACTAAATACATTCCATGTCATTTCTAAATAAAAAATGGATTGATCTATATTGTTATTTGCTTTAGGGAGCAAAAATTAATTTCAAAACAGTTATCTTCCACCAGGGCTTTGCCTTTGTTCTGTTCTTTATATATTTCACATAGTGTTTTATTATTTGACTAGAGGCCCAGTGCACAAAAATTTGTGCACTCGCGGGGGGGGGGGGTCCCTCAGCCTGGCCTATGCACTCTCACAGTCTGGGACCTCTTGGGGGATGACCACCTGCTGGCTTAGGACTGCTCCCTGGGGTATTGGGCCTAAGCTGACAGTCAGACACCCCTCTGGCAGCCCGGGACTCCTCAGGGGATGTCCACTTGCCAGTGGGGAGCAAGCCTAAGCTGTAGTCAGACATCCTTAGTGCTGCTGAGGAGGCAGGAGAGGTTCCCACCACCACCGCTGTACTGGCAGCCATCAGCCTGGCTTGTGGTGGAGTAGAGCTCCCCCTGTGGGAGTGCACTGACCACCAGGGGGCAGCTCCTGCATTGAGCATCTGGCCCTGGTGGTCAGTGTGTGTCATACTGACCAGTCATTCCCAGTCGCTCTGCTGTTAGGGTTAATTTGCATATTACCCTTTTATTATATAGGATTGCCTGGCCAGTCTGGGTGAGGGGCTGATGGCTGTTTGCAGGCTGGCCACAGCCCCTTCAGGGTGGGGGTCCCTGCTGGCCAGCCTGGGTGAGGGTCTGATGGCTGTTTGTAGGCTGGCCACAGCCCCTTCACTGTGGGGGTCCCCACGGGAATGCCTGACCATCCTGGGTGAGGGGCTTAGGGCTGTTTGCAGTCTGGCCACAGCCCTTTCAGGGTGAATGGTCCTCCTGGGCTTCCTGGCCAGTATGGGTGAGAAGCTGATGGCCATTTTCAGGCTGGCTAAGCCGCCAGCGGGGACCCTCACCCCATGAGGGTGTGGCCATCCTGGGTGAAAGTCTGATGGCTGTTTGCAGGCCGGCCAAGCCCCCCAGCCATCCAATCTCCCAGTGGAGGCTGGCTGGAAGCAGGTATCTGGGGTTTATTTATCTTCTATAATTGAAACTTTGTTGCCATGAGCGGAGGCTACAGCTGGCTCAGGACAGGCGGGAAGCTTGGTTTCCTCCATCACAGGGGCATCCAGCTCTGCCTGCTCTAGCTCCGTGGCTGCCGGCTGCCATCTTGGTTAGGTTAATTTGCATATAGTCACTCTGATTGGCTGGTGGGCGTGGCTTGGGGCGTAGTGAAGGTATGGTCAATTAGCATCTTTGTCTTTTATTCGTGTCGATTTTATTGACTTTTGAGTTTTAAAAGGCATCAATGGAACTGTTAAAGCATATGTAAATAGGAAGCTCATTTGCATAGTTAAGCATTGCAGAGTCAGGATACGCAAACACAAGCACAAATTCTTTTGTCAATATCAATGTGCATAAAATCAGAGACACAGATAAGCTATTTATTTAGAAGCACTTCTGCCAATTCTGGGGACACTGAGTACTTGCCCTTTGGTTCAAGTAGAGAAATTAGTAAAAATGAGCAGATTTTATATTGAAACTAGAGGCCTGGTGCATGAAATTCATTCATGTGTAGGGTCCCTAAGCCTGGCCATTGGTCAGGGCTGGTTGTGTCCTTCCAGCTGCTGGCTGGGGCCTTCCTTCCAGCTGCTGGCTGGGGCCTCCCTTCCCAGGCTGCTAGCTGCCGGCTGGGGCTTTCCTTCGTTCCATGCCACCCCGTGGTGGTCAGCACACAACATAACGAGTGATCAGTCTCCCGGTCAAACTCCCA
Source organism: Myotis davidii (assembly GCF_000327345.1). Classification (NCBI taxonomy): domain Eukaryota; kingdom Metazoa; phylum Chordata; class Mammalia; order Chiroptera; family Vespertilionidae; genus Myotis; species Myotis davidii. The sequence goes on from NW_006294588.1 coordinate 162,044, forward strand.
TGGGGACAATTTTCATTTTAGGCTTTTATGTATATAGATATGTAAGTTTAGCCATAGTGAATTTTATATTCTATGATTAGCACAAGGGGCAAAGAACTGAGAAAAACCTTGTTATTTGCATAATAGAATGCATCACAATTCTAAATTTGCATGAGCAGGGCTAGCCTCAAAGGCAGATACAGTCAATAATTAATTACCCACATATTATTATTCAAACAATTCTCCCACAATAGTCTCCATCTAGTGATGCAGAAGATAACAACCACAGCCTGTCACCTGGTTAAAATCTTTTTTTTAAATGAGAGATGTTCCATATTATTCCTAACTATGGATGCGTTCATAAGATTTGTTTTCTCTCTGATTTGAAAAATGGGTCAGGCAACATGAGAGTACTGGGATAGAGATTATGAAATGTAGGATATCTGTAATAGGATAGCCACAATGGGTGAAAAAAAAGGAAGACTAGGCCATGAATAATAGATTCAGTCTAATTTCATGATTTTGTTTTTAGTTCTCTTAAAAAATGATCCCAAAACAAGATCTTATATAACAAAAGGCTAATATGCAAATTGACTCAATGGTGCAACAACAGGTTGCTATGACACGCATTGACCACCAGGGGGAAGATGCTCAATGCAGGAGCTGCCCCCTGGTGGTCAGTGTGCTCCCACAGGGGGAGCGCCACTCAGCCAGAAGCTGGGCTCACAGCTGGCGGGCGCAGCAGTGTTGAAGGGAGCCTCTCCCACCTCCGCAGCAGTGCTAACGATGTCCGACTGTCAGCTTAGGCCTGCTCCTTGGGGGCTCCCAAGGGGTCCCAGACTGCAAGAGGGTGCAGGCTGGGCTGAGGGACCCCTCCCCCCCCAGGTGCACTAATTTTGTGCACCAGGCCTCTAGTGATAATATAAATCATCCCAAGATAGATCATAGAGCTGGTTGCATTATGATACACTAAAAAAAAGCCATAAAAGTCTAGATAGTTTCAAGGTAGCTGCAATTACATTGTCAATCATCAGGAAACTTCTTAGTTGGGTAATATTTTCTACCCATGTTCCTCATTCTACCTTCTGTCCCAACACACATTTTATAAACATTTAATGAGTCCTGTTTCCGACACCCTGAATTTACTACTCTGCTAGACTAATCTGGTGGCTTAAAATATATTCTTTCTTCTTCCTGTTCTTCCTCATTCAAATACTACACAAGCTGAAGTTTAATTCAGTTTGAACTTTGATACAGGCAAAGTCTATTCCAGAGAAATAGACACTATCTTGCATTGTACACTACTAACTTCATGTGTTTTGGTTCTTTTAATCCTCCCATTTGTCAGGTACTTGTGGGTAAAATCACATATTCTCCATAGCTCTGGTGATCTGGATTTTCAAAAAGAATATACATTTCAAATATCCTATCCCATTTACTCCACAAATAAATTCACATTTATCAGATTTTGTGTCCCATTAAAAAATTTGGAAAATTTGGCCATCATACTCAATGTTCAAGAATATTGATTTTCTGCCTCTCGATGAATTCAATTATCTACTTAAGTTTCAAATATGTTCTCCCTTGTATGCTCATTCCCTACTGTTTATGATTTTCTCTCACCTGACTCCCGTTCAAAATGTTCAGATGTGTCCTCTAATTATTTACTCACTTCTGGACATTCTCAAGCTTATCACAAAACATCTGACCCTTCTCTTTGTTTTGAAAAGAAGATTCTCATGCAAGGGTGTCATAACTGCCTACCCCATCCCTCTTGTTAGATCCTGCATATTTGCCCATTCCTCACAAACAATAGAGCAGTATGAAGGTAGTTATGACAAGGCTGAAGTTGTGAATGTATTAATTTGATTTTTCTCCATTGCCACTTTTAAACCATCACTCTTCCATCATTTTGACATAAAAACATCCTTTGAAGTCTGTTGAGCTGAACCAACTACTACATGTAAATACTACATGCTAAATTTAAAAATTGATTGAGTGACTTCAAAGGACAAAATTTGCAACCATAATTTCAGCTATAATGGTTACCAGGTAATGTAACTTGAGTTTCTTATTTAAAGCAAAACTCTAAGGGGTGAAAATAACTTAGTAACTTATTAAAATATTGATATAAATCAAATGTAATACCTGCATAGTACAAAATGGATATAAAATTTAGTTATTCGATTAAATATCAGAAGTATGCATAGTTTTAACTTAAAGGTACTATTCTAAATTAGGATTTATAAAATTAAATAAAATTAGAATTTATAAAACGATTGAAGTATTAATAATAACACAATTCACTTTCCATTGCAGTTTGCAAAATTCAAAAGAAGATTTTAATTAAATCTAAATATAATTTATTCTCATAAAATTACATTATGACCATTTCAGTGATGTTTAACAGATGAGACAAAATTATATTAATACATTTAAGAAACTAATTTCATTTGAATAATTACGTTTTAATGAATGAATAAGCACTACCTATGTGACTGAATTTTTTGATCAAAGTTTGTATCATTTTGAATGTACTAGAAATATTTCTCATTATTTCTCTGCAGTCTTCCTTACAGATACCTTCTATTGGAAATACTCAGTTCATATGAAAACTGTTCCCTATATCATCCTGAATTTCATAGAAATGTTCTTTTATCTCTGTCCTAGTTTGGGTTCCCCCAGAGCAGTCCCATGGATTAGTGTGCAAATGGTTTATTAGTGGAGTGATCCCAGGAAGTACCTGTCAAGAAGAAGAGAAGTAATTAAGTTGGTTTAGCACTTTCCCGTTGAAACAATGGGAATAAGACTTCCAAGCTCTTTGCATATGAAAGCTGGTAGATTTTTAAAAATTGTTACATTTTGAGAATTTCTCTCATATTTGTTACAAATTATTTGTCCAATTCTCATTCATTGCTGGCAGGATTGCAAAATGTTATAGCCACTTTGAAAGATAGTTTGGTGGTTATCTAAAAAAGAAATACACACAAAGAAACATAGTCTTACCATACATGTGATCCAGTAATAACACTCTTTGATATTTATCCAAAGAAGTTGAGAACTCATTGGAAGAATTAATATCATTAAAAAGTCCATACTCCCTGAGCAATCTATAGATTCAACACAATTCCTATAATATACCAATGGCATATTTCACAGCTCTAGGAAAAACACTCCAAAAATTTATATGGAACCAAAAAAAGACACCAAATATCTGTAGCAATCTTGAGAAAGAAGAACAAAGTTGGAGGGATCACAATACTAAATATGAAGTAATACTACAAAGCCACCTTAATTAAAACAGCCTGATCCTGGTACAAGAACAGGCATATAGATCAATGGAACAGAACAGAGAACCCAGAAATCAACCCAAACATTTATGCTCAATTAATATTTGACTTTGGAGGCAAGAGCATAGAATTGAAGCCAGTCTTTCAATAAATAGTGTTGGGAAAATTGGACAAGGACATTCAGAAAAATGAAACTAGACCACCAACTTAGTCTGTACACAAGACTAAATTCAAAATGGATAAAATAATTAAATGTAAGTTGTAAAACCATAAAAAATCCTAAAAAATACCATAGGCAGCAAAATCTCAGACATCTCTTATAGCTATACTAGAGGCCCGGTGCATAAAAATTGATGCAAAGGAGGGGGGGGGGCCCTCAGCCCAGCCTGCCCCCTCTCATAGTCCAGGAGCTCTCAGGGGCAGAAGATGACCAAGTGATCAGGAGAAGGTGACCCCCCACACCCATCACACCTTTGCTGCTGCTACTGCCAGCAGCACAAGTCTCGGCCGGCCCTGGTTACTTGAGACTCAGGCTGGCCTGGGCTGCTGGGCAGCCACCATCCGAGGCTTGCCTGTGGAAGTAATACTACAAAGCCACCTTAATTAAAACAGCCTGATCCTGGTACAAGAACAGGCATATAGATCAATGGAACAGAACAGAGAACCCAGAAATCAACCCAAACATTTATGCTCAATTAATATTTTACTTTGGAGGAAAGAGC
>NW_006294588.1:166449-166950 GCF_000327345.1 Myotis davidii
CCATCCGAGGCTTGCCTGTGCCTTGGGCTGGCCCTGGATGGCTGGGGGGCTGAGGGGACTGAGGGACTCCAGAAGCAGGTATGTGGAGTGGCCTGGCCCGCCTGGAGGCAGCCCGGCCTTGCCTCGCTCCTGCCACCCTGGCAGGGCTATGGGGACTAGGTGTAGCCATCTTGTAGCTGTGGGTGCCGCTATCTTTGAGGGCATGGCAGTCAATTATCATATCCCCTCCTTATTGGCTGTGGGCCCTGCCATCTTTGCAATGGTGTGAGGGTCAATTAGCATATTCTCTCTTTATTAGATAGTACTAGAGGCCCAGTGCACAAAAATTTGTGCACTCAGGGGGAAGGGGGGGTCCCTCAGCCTGGCTGGCCTGTGCCCTCTCACAGTCTGCGACCCCTCGGGAGATAACGACCTGCTGGCTTAGGACTGCTCCCGGGTGGCAGAGGGCAGGACCAATCCCTAGGTGCAGCCCCTGGTCAGGCTCAGAGCAGGGCCAATTGG
>NW_006294588.1:167957-176310 GCF_000327345.1 Myotis davidii
AGGGGAAGGGTAGCGGCCGTACGCCAATTACCTTGTTTCTCTTTTATTAGATAGGATGTTTGCTGATAATCTACGACAGGCGTCCTCAAACTATGGCCCGCTGGCCACATGCAAATACAAATATTGTATTTGTTCCCGTTTTGTTTTTTTAATTCAAAACACGATATTTGCAGTGTGCATAGGAATTTGTTCATAGTTGTTTTTAAACTATAGTCTGGCCCTCCAATGGTCTGAAGGACAGTGAACTGTTTAAAAAGTTTGAGGACCCCTGGGCTAGGACAAGGGAAACAAAGGAAAAAATAAACAAATGGGACTACATCAATATAAAAACTTTTGCACAGCAAAAGAAACCATCAGCAAAATGAAAAAGGAGCCCACTGTATGGGAGACATATTTTCTAATGATACATCTGATAAGGAGTTAATTTCCAAAATATATAAAGAACTCTTGCAACTTAACAAAAGACAAACAATCCAATTAAAGGAAAGGGCAAAGGACCTAAATAGACACTTCTCCAAGGAGGACATACAATACAGACGGCCAAGAGACATATGAAAAAATGTTTAATGTCATTAATCATCAGAGAGATGCAAATTAAAATGACAATAAAGTATCACTTCACACCTGTCAGAATAGCTATCAACCGATGACAAATGTTGGTGAGGATGTAGAGAAAAGGGAACCCTAGTACACTGCTGGTAGGAATGCAGACTGGTGCCACCATTACAGAAAAAAGTATGGAATTTCTTCAAAGAATAAAAAATGGAATTGCCATTTGACCCAGTGATCCAACTTCTAGGAATATATCCTAAGAATCTTGCAACACTGTTCAGAAAGAATACATGAATGCCTATGTTCATAGCAGTGCTATTTACAATAGCTAAGATCTGGAAACAGCCCAACTGTTCATCAGTAGATGAATGGATAAAGAAGGAGTAGTACATTTACATAATGAAATATTATGCAGCTGAAAAAAGAAGGATGTCTTACCCTTTGAGATAGCATGGAGGGACCTGGAGATTATTATGCTAGGTAAAATAAGGCAGTCAGAGAAAGACAAGTATCACATGATTTCACTTATATATGGAATCTAGTTGTTTCCATAGTGTAATGGTTATCATGCTTGCCTCCCACTTGTGTATATTATCTAATGAACAAAATGAACTGACAAAAAATAGATCCAGAGACATTGAAGCAGGTAACAGACTGACAAATTTCAGAGGGCAGTGGGTGGAGTGGAGGAAGAAATTAACCAAAAAACTTATATGATTATGCATAACCCATGGACACAGACATAGCGGGATGAAAGCCTTTGGGAGGGGTGGGAGCAGGGTGGAGGGGATCAATGGGGGAAAAAAGGGGAAATCTGTAATACTTTAAACAATAAAGATAAATTAAAAACAAACCTGTAAATGGATGTTTATAGCAGCTTTAGTGAACATTTCTAAAACTTGGAAGCAACCAAGATTTCCTTCAGTAAGTTAATGTGTAAACAAACGGTGCTATCTATACTAATAAAAGGGTAATATGATAATTAGACCAGACATCTTCCAGGACGTCCTTCTGGACAAAGCCATGGTGGCAGAGGCCAAGGCAGAGGTGGTTAGGGGCGATCAGGCCAGCGGGGAGGAGCAGTTAGGGAGCAATCAGGCTGTCAGGGGGGAGCAGTTAGGGGGTAATCAGGCTGGCAAGGGAAGGCAGTTAGGGGGCGATCGGGCTGGCAGACAGAGGTGGTTAGGGGTGATCAGGCAGGCAGGCGATTAGGAGCCAGTGGTCCCAGATTGCGAGAGGGATGTCCGACTGCCAGGACCGGGCCTAAAGCAGCATAGGGGTCCTTGACTGCAAGAGGGTGCAGGCCAGGCTAAGGGACCCCCTCCAGTGCACGAATTTTATGCACTGGGCCTCTAGTATGCAAATAATGGACTAGGATTTAGTGCTACAAAGAAATGAAGTATCAAGACATAAGAAGATATGGAGGAACCTTAAGTGCATATTACTGATGGAACAACGTCAATCTGAAAAGACTGCTTACTGTATTATTTCAACTATATGACATTCTGAGAGAGAAAACACTGTGGAGACAGTAAAATGATCAGTGATTGCCAGAGTTTATGGAGGAGGGAGGGACTAATAAGCAGAGCACAGAAGATTTTTAGGCCAGTGAAACTGTTTGATACTATAATGGTAGATGCATGTCATTATGTAATTTGTCCTAATTCATGGAATATACAACACCAAGAATGAACCCTAATATAAACTGTGTAATGTAGGTGATAATGATGTGTCCATATAGGATCATCAGTTGTAGCAAATGCAGCACTCTTGCGGGGGATGTTAATAATGGAAGAGGCTATATATATATCTATATCTATATCTATCTATCTATATCTATATCTATATCTATCTATATCTATATATATATAATGACTGCGTTCAGTACTTCTGTAAAACTAAGACTGCTCTAAAAATAATCACTAAAAATTGTTCATTGAAACATTTTTATGATAGGTGCTTTACAATTGTCAGAAAATTCCTATATATAATTAATCCCAGTGTTGTTGTCTATTTATTGTCTTTTCTCATTCATACTGTTATTTACCTAGATATTGGTATTACATGTAATTTTTTATTGTATTCTGGATATTTTGCTGCTGGGAGCCGGTCCATCCTTGCTGTTTCAAGGGACCTGGCATATATGGAATACTGTTCTTAATATATTTGCTCACCTTCTTGGCACTATGTGTTTTAACCAAGGTCACCTCTCCCAGAAAGGTTGTTTCCCCAGGTAGGGATTTCCCCCTGAAGTTAGGGAGGGAATAAAACCTCTTAACTAAGTGCCAGGCGGGTAATTAATCACTTTAACTACGAACAATCATGCTTAAGCTACATAATCTTTACTCCCTGGAATGGCGATAAGAAATGCCCTAACCTTTGGAATAGAGATTGATAGGATTGGAATCAACTGGTATTAATACAGATGTAACAAGACAACAGGAGACAGACCATAGAGACAGAACTTAGAAGACAGAACCTACACAGAACCTAGAGACAGAAGAACTTCGCTGGAGAGAACATGGCAAAAGATCCTGGACAGAACCTGGCTACAGAACTTGGTTGGAGAACCTAGAAAGAACCTGGCTGAAGAACCCGGCTACAGAACCTGGCGACCGAACCTGGCTGGAGAACCTAAACCGAACCTGGCTGGAGAACCTAGCGAGAGAACATGGACACAGAACTTGGCTGGAGATTGTGGCTAGAGATCCTGGCAAGGCTGCTGATCAACTGAACGCTGTCTCCGTGTCATTCCTTCTTCGCCGATTCTGTCCACACCTTTGGGGACCCCTGGACCTGTTGGGGTTGGACCCCAGCATTTTGCATACATATTATCTTATGAGTCTCTGAATTCTTTTTTCCTTCTTCTTTTTTTTTTTTTACAGGCAGTTACTATTTTGAGATGTGACATGAGAGCCTGGTGAATGTGGAGGTTTGTTTTCCCACTTGGCTCTGCCAATACCACCCTGGTAAAAGTAGATTACTGACTCACACTTCTAGATTGTAAATGGATTTAAAGTTTGAGGTAGAAGTTTAACTCCCTACTCAATCCTGTTGACACTTTCCTAGTTAAGTAGGACATCAACTTGCATTGCCTTGTTGCCTAAGAGTGAGGGTGGTAAGCTCAGCTTCCCATTGGGCCTTGCCGAAAATAAGGTTTGTGTGTGTTGAAAATGGGGGCAGAGTTTCAACCTTGCCTTGTACCATTTTATTCTGCCTTGTTGATGTCTGGTATGTATGGTTGTGCAGCCCCTTACTGATCTTAGCTGATAAAGGAATGGGGTGGGGAGGAATCAGAATCCCTATTGGTCTCTACCACACAGTCTTGTTCACTTTTATTGATTCCACTTAAGGGTAGAGGCTCAGCTTACTTCTGGGCCCTACTGATATGAGAGAGGAGAGGAGGTGAAGTATAGTGGTGACTACTCTACTTCACACCATCTCATTAAGTCTCTTTGTTGCCCATGGGGGATGGAGGTTTTGCTGAAAACTGTTGACACTACATAGTTTTCTGTGGGAATTAGAGCACTACCATCTTCTGCCAGGTGGAAGATGGATGTTTTGCAGTTCCAATGGATAGGAAATGAGAATGCTGCTACCTATTTTTTTTGGGGGGGGGGCTGGGGATAAGATGGAACATAAACTGCTACCCACTCAGTCCTACCGAAACTACAGGGGAGTAATCTATGCTTTTTCTGTTGGTGCTTGGCTAGAATACTGTGAGAATACCAAAGACTTTTCCGTTATTAGGTCATGCTTTTTCTCGTCCCTTTGCTTGGAGGATTTTATAACACCTTGTCTTCATATATAGGAGGCAAAAAGGAAACCCAGGGAACTCACAACCATGCCATTCCTTATGTCCCAATGTTCTTAGACAGCTCATTTATTTTTTTCAATGTTCAGAATCTCCCAAGGCTTGTTTATTGTGCTGTATCCAGGGTTTCTTTAAGAATAAGACATAAGGCTTGGGAGGAATGGGGTTACTCCGTTTTAGCAGAAAACAAGTCCCATATCATTTTAATTAACAAACTTATCTACTTGGTGACTACTGAATGCTAAGCATCATGCTAGGTGAGATGAATAAATTCAAGAATGCTAAGCCATGTCCAATCCCTCTAGAAGTTAATAATATATTTAATTAACTAGAACATAATGGCATAAGATGAATACAAGGTTTATGTAATAAGTATTAACATGAGGTTTAAAATATTAAGACTATCAAAGTAGCAAGAGTTCAGTATGAGCTGACAGAAGGGGTAGTGCAACTTAAGCTAAGGATCATTATATTAAAAGCAATTCCAGAAGAAAAAGTTGCTGATGTTTTTAAAGGGAATTATAGTTTACCACTATCCCTTTGTTGTGTTATTTGATTACTTATTTTCTTGGTTGAGTGGCACGAGTATCAGAAGTGGGAGCCAAAAAAGAAATATATGAAATAGAATTTTATCTTGCATCTTCAATTTATACTTTTTTATCTCTTTTTTTTATTGCTTAAAGTATTACAAAGGGTATTACATATGTGTCCATTTCCCCCCCCGCCCTAGACAGTCCCCTAGACTCCCCTATCCCCCAGTGTCTTATGTCCATTGGTTATGCTTATATGCATGCATTCAATTTATACTTTTATTTGGAGGCTATTGATATTATAGAAAACATTCTATCCCTAGGTAGTGATTCCTTGGCAATTCCTTGCATAGCCTCCATATGTATTTTCTCTCTCCCTGCCTGCCTTTCTCCTTCCCTTCTTCTTATCCTTCATTATTTCTATATCCATTCAACAAACATTTGTTGAGCTTCTTTTTCTTGTGCTAGACAATATTGTAGGTACAGTGTATAAGAACCTTCTTTCTTGGAATTTGTTTATTAGCAAACTACACAATTAGCTACAATAACAAACTTTATATTTAAAATACCATATATGATGTATAGGAAACACATGCAGTAGGAATTTGGGGGACAATGCAATTTTTCTATTATACTTTCTAAAATATCATACATTTTACCCAGAATATATTTCATTCTCCTTTTCTTTTTGCCATCTCTCCTAGCTCTTGACCAAACTTACATTTGCATTTAAAATAAATATTAGAAATCAAGCAAACCCACAAATTCAACTCTACATTTCAGTAGCCAAGCTAAACATTTTTTGGAACACTACAGAAGGAGGACCATGGAACACTGAAGGCAAGGTGACCAAAGCTTTTTACCAAGAAAAGATGTGAGAAATGAAGTGATACATTTTAGCACCATCCCAAACTAATTTAGAATCTGATTTCATAGTCCAATCATTCAAGTGTTAAAAAAATCCTTCTATAAAAATTTGGTATGAAATGTTCCACACCACCCAGGAGTGAAATTTTTCCTGTATTTGAGAAAATGTGAAAAGAAAAACAACAGATGTTGAATTATAAGATTAAGAATTTCAGATGTTTTATTCTCTTTGGAATTCATGTAACTTTAGGACAAATACATTTATTTAAATTACTACCCTATCCGGTTTGGCTTAGTGGATAGAGTGTTGGCCTGCGGACTGACGGGTCCTCGGTTCAATTCCAGCCAAGGGCACATGCCTGGGTTGCAGGGCTCTACTCCCAGTAGGGGGCATGCAGGACGCAGCCAATCAATGATACTCTCTCATCATTGATGTTTCTATCTCTCTCTCCCTCTCCCTTCCTCTCTGAAATCAATAAAAATGTATTTAAAAATAAATTATATTTTACAGATGAGTTGTCATAGAAGAGATTCCTTCTGAGAGTGGAGTAAGTGAAAAAAAGGAAGGAAAATCTGAGTTCTCTTCTGCTATGACTCTCCATGTCTTTTGGCAAGACCCTCCTTCTGAATAGATTGTTTTCTTTAGACTACACTTCTGCCAAACATAGGAGACCCCTATCTCTATTCTGAAAGCGCTAATATCCAGCAGAATCAAATCCTATTTGCTCTTGGCAGTCAAATTTCCTTCTAGGCAGGTTTTTGCATTGACATTCTCTGTATGAGCTAATCCTTCTGTGAGAGTCAAGTTCATTTTAGGAAGTAAACTCCTTGCGTGCCTTCTGTACCAAATAAACTTAATCATAACCCCCCTTTTTTAAAGTAAAGAATTTTGTGAACGATCTTGCTTTCAAGATGAAATTTGCTGGAGGTAATTGTAAAACTTATATAAATTTCAACCAAAGTTGCTCATAATTGTTCCCTCCTATTGTGATTTGTTTATGTGTGTGTGTGTCTTCTTTGGGCTATCTCACCCTCTTGCTGTCCTCTGTCTATCTGCTTCTCTCTATCTCCCTGTCTCTTTTTCTATCTTATCTCATCGCTCTTTTAATTTTACTTTCAGATTCTCATTCTTATGCACCAACATATTTCTCTCTGTGGTAACTAGTCTTATGTGTATTACATACTTTCACTTAATAACTGAGATTTTTAGATTCAACATCCAAAAGACTGTTTTGGTCTTTTTATGTAATTTAAAAGGAATAGGAGCTCCTTTCATAAATATCTGACCTTAGCAACAAAACTGCATTTTTAACCAATCTGTCTTTCTTTTAAAATTCATTAATTCTCATGGATTTGCTTATTTTATCTACATAGTTTATACTTAAATTATATTTCTAACTGGTATGTACTACTAAATTCCATTTTTTTTTACTTTTTAAAATCCATTACGTTTTAAAATCCATTACGTTAATAAAAAATATGAAAACTTTTCATTAAAATATGATAAACTGAATATACAAATGGACAATAGCCAGCCCGTTTGTAAAAACAGAACTCTGACCCACAGTCAGCAACAACCAGCCCAATAAACCAGCTCATTGCTTACAGTAATCAGCTCAGGAAGATAGCCTGCAAAAAGTCACATCGTTAGGAAGTCAGGCCACTATCTCTAACAACCGGTTCAGGAAGTCAAATCATTCCTGTAACAATTGGCCCGGTTCAGGAAGTCAAATCATTCCTGTAACAATTGGCCCAAAGCAGCCATGATTTGACTTATAACCGAGAGCTTCTCTATTTTTTTTTTTGTCTCTACTTCCAGTTTAGGACCAACCAGAGAAAGCCAAATATGCACACTAACCAATTGCATATGATGCCCAGCTTCTAGCTAGCCTGCTCCCAGCTTCCCTGTGCCGGCAGCCTCCAATCAGGGCATAACTAAAGCCTTTCTTTGTTTCTACTATAACGCTTTCCCCACTGCTCTGACTGACTTGGTGTCTACCAAAACACAAATGATGGTGGCTGACTCTATTGCTATAGCAAGCTTTGAATAAACATCATTTATTTGTTCTCATTTAGTTGGTCTTCATTTTATTTCCACAAATTTTTGCAGGTCCTTAAGGTCAGCCAGAGCTGAGGTCTTAGAGTCTTCTCAGGTCTTTCATAGGCATGTGCCCAACTCTGCACATGTATGCAGTCTTGTAGCTTCCGAAGAATATATTTAAGCTTTTCAAAGATCCATAGGAACATCTCATTCCTCAGCTCTTCCTTTCATGTTTTTGGTCAAGCTTTTATTTGCTCCTGCTACAATGTTACATAATTACCTGATTGTATTCTCCAAAAGTGAACTCCAAGTCAACTGAAACAATAAGGTTCTATGATTAAGGCTTTTCCAGGGAGAAGTGGGACGGGTCTAATAGTAACAATTCTGTGTGGATGGAGCTTGTCAAGGTTCTTCAAAACAAGTCAACCCTCTTAATGGCTGCAAGGCTGCTGGTTTTCACAGCAACTGTGGAGCAGTGGATGTGAGGCTGCCTTTCTTCAAAGTTATATTGAACTAAGGAGAGAGGCTTAGAGTAGTCCCAGTTCTACC
>NW_006294588.1:176337-180576 GCF_000327345.1 Myotis davidii
AGCAGTTTTCGAATAAATTCTTCTCAGGTTTTTGAAAGCCTTTTGTTAATTTCCAGATTTCTGAAAAAGTTGATTTAAATGAGTTTTTTTGATCAGTGTTTTCGTTGCTTTTATAGAGGTCCTTACTCCACCATTCCAGACATTGCCATATTATTTTTTCTATACACTGACAGAAATGATTAGCTTTTATTTCTGTTGCTAGAAATTTTGCATCTGTATTTAAGAGTGAGATTGACCTCTGATTTTATTTTTCCTAAGCTGTCCATATCTGATTTTGAAATTAAGTTTACCTGAGGCTCATATGGAAAATATTTTTTTCTAGTCATGGTCATCTTTAGGTTCTAGCAAGTTGCTAGAAAAGGATCAGATTATCTTAATCCAGGAATGGATTGAGTTCATTGGAGGGTGAGTTCACCCTTACTCTTTTACTCAGTCCTATGGGCTCTCAGATTACCTGTTTCCCAGAGCCCACAAACTTTCATGCTCCTAAATTATATTTTTATCTCTTTCTTTAGTACTGTGAAGGCTGTCAATAGTTCTGCTTAAATTCTCAGATTATTAGCAGCTGCTTTCTACTTGGTTTTTCTCTTTCTTATCCACTTATAAATTTTTTAATGCTTGGAGAAGAAAAACAGCTCAAAAAGTTTGGTCCACTTCATTGTGTTTTTTCTTCTTTCCTTGATTTTGGTCTTTTAAGTCCTGGCTTATTTGATAATCAGAAACTCCTATTTTTGTCTCCCTGGCTCTATTCAACTGCTTGAAGCTCTACTCTGCTGCTCTGCCTCTTAACAACTTTCTGCTTTTTGTTAGTCTCTCTGGCCCTGTTGTTTAACAAATGCATGGGGAAAAGCAGCACAGGATGTTGGGTTAATGTCAATTGCTTTATTTTCCTCTCTGGGATCTTGGCCCCCAAAAGTTCTGACTTCAGTGGTAGTTCAACAATGCCTTCAAACACCTCTCTTTTCCTAATTTATCTTGCATTTCTAGTTTTCCATGGCAGGATTGGTCTGCTACAATGCTAGTCCATCATGACCAGAAGTCTCCATTCATAGTTTATAAAATCTCCGTTATGATTAATTATATGACTAATGATATATTTGGAAAATTTATTTAAAATTCACTAAGAGATTAGACCCTGTGTTCTCTACACACACACACACACACACACACACAGCAACCATGTGAGGAAATGGATGAGATAATTAGCTTCATTGTGGTAAACATTTCATAATGTATAGGTATATTAAGTCATGTTGTACATCTTAAAATATATATGATTTCTATTTATCAAGAAGCTGAGGAGCCCTGGCTGGTGTTGCTCAGTTGGTTGAGCATCACCCTGTACAGTGAGTGAAAGGTCACCAGTTCAATCCCTGGTTAAGGCACATATCCAGGTTTGGGTTTGATCCCCAATTGGGGTGCATACAGAAGGCAACCCATTAATGTTTCTCTCTCCCTCTCTCTCTTCTTCTCTCTCTATAATCAATAAAAATGTATTTTACAAAAAGAAATGGGGGAAAAATAAAATATAAAAAATTTCCATACCTATGTTATTTTTAAATGTTGTTTTTATTATTTATTTATAACTTAGTGGGATGGTCTATTTGATATTCATAGTTTAAAATTCGGTAAGAGTTGCTTAATGGCCAAATATTTGATAAAATTTCAAAAATGCTCTGTATGTGATTAAAAGGAAACTGTACTGTCTTTGATCTCCAATTGTTGAGTACAAGAGTTTATGTACACCCATTAGATTTAGCTTGTTACTTATGTTTTTGTCTTCTACTTACTTACTTTTCTCTAACTGATTTATGAGTTACTGAGAGAGGGATGTTAAAATAACCCAGTATGTTTATGTAATTTTCAGGTTCTCCTGGTAGTTCTATCAAATTTTTCTTTATATATTTGGACTATTTTCTATTGGATACGTATACATTTATAATATTTGTGTCCTGGTGAATGAAATATTTTATCATTATGTAGCAGTCTACTTTCCTCAATAATGCTTTATCCTATAAAGTTTATTAGTTTCATTTTCTTAAGTTTAAAATAAAGCTATTACTACAACTATAGCATCTTCTTTTAGTTAGTGTTTGCCTGGACTATTTTCTATCCTTTCATTTTCATTATTTCTTTGTCGTCATATTTTGGGCATGTATTTTATAAATAGCATATAGCTGAATTAAAAAAAATACTGTCAGATAAACTGTACCTTTCAACAAGAAAGTTCAATCCATATATATCATTTGTGATTGATAGGTCTGGCTTCATTCTTATTATCTTACTTTTATTTGTCTACCTTTTTACAATTCTTTACTTCTTCTGAATTTTTTTAATTTTTATTCTTGTACAAGCTTTCTTGTGTCTCTTCTTAGAGGAGCTCTAAACCCATTATGAGAGCCCCACCCTCATGCCCTCATCTAAACCTAATTATCTGCCAAATGCTGCCATCTCTGAGAGTCTTGGGTTCTGAATTTGAATGTGGAATTCAAGAGACCATACTTGCTAACACAGCAGGTCCAGAACAAAATGATTCCTCTTCAGGGTCACCGAGAGACCACAATAACTTTCAAAGAGAAGTTCTATCATGGGCAGGGGTTGGTCAGCAGTACTATGCAGGTCAGAATCGGGGCAGAACATTCTTAGGTGACTGTTGCAAAGTTGACCACTTAATGGATACAAAATTTTTGCAACAGTAGTTAGCATATTCTTTGTCCTTGATTCATAGTCACACTACACATATGCCTAAAGCAGTGTGCCAGAGAGCATGTGAGCAGATTGCTCTTTTGATCAACCGACTGCAAAAACAAAATGCCTCTGACAAAGACATATTGGTCCCTGAATTGAATGTCAGAATTTTGTACTATGATTTTGATTAAATATGAACTCAATCTCTATTTCTGTCAGGACTTGTCTCTAAAATTATGATGGAAGTCTAAAGGACACCATTCAATGGACAAAATGTTTGTTTTTTCCACATCTTGTTCAAAGGGTATATTCAAATGTGTAAAAATCTTGTAAATTGTATTCTGGTTTGGAGGGAACATGAGTAATTCACATGTAATAAATGCATCTGCTCAGTAATTCCCTATTGTCAGATAAAGGACTATTTAAAAATTACTCATGGTCTACTGAATATAATCCAAATAATTGAAATAGTATTGTCATTTAAGTACATCTTAAAGCTTATAAATAGGAAAATAGAAGTCTTAGGGGGATCAAGGTGGCTGCCTCAGATATTAAATGGCTGCCATGTGAAAGAGAGATTAAAATTATTCTGTTTAGCTCAAGAGAGCACAGTTCTTACCAATGGTTCAAAATGTATTTTGTTAAAGTTGGTTTAGTTGAAGAAATAATTTTGTAATGACTTTCTTGGAATAAATTTATGTAATAATGATCACTATTTTCATTCACAAATACTATATTTTCAAAGCATTTTTTTCTGTTTCAATTCTTAAAACAATCCAGGGAAGTGGGTTAAGGGAATGGTGTCAGTGCAGTGACTTACATCAGCTTGCAATAACTGATTCTGGGCATTTTTTCCCCAATTCCTGTTCAGTGATGTCATGTTAATATTTAAAAATTTGCCACAGAGGTAATATTAACACCATGGTAATATATACTAGTAAATACTTACCTGTCCATGCCTCCCAGACAGTTGTTAAATATTTACCAGCACATCATTGGATAAGGACAAATAAGGAGTCTGAGGCTTAGGTAAGTTCAGTGACTTTTTCAAAATCTAACAGCAAATGAATGAATGACTGAGTTATCTACACCTTAGGGCAAGGTGTAGATAAAACTACAAAACTACATCCTTTGTTTATGTGACCCTCAAACTAAGGATAGTTTTTACATTTTAAAAGATGAGGATGGGGAAGAAGTATGCAACAGAGGACATGGATCATAGGAAAGCTTGTCATAGACTAAAATATTTATTATTTGACCCATCACAGAAAACATTTGTTGATCTAGAGCAGTGGTTGGCAAACCGTGGCTCGCGAGCCACATGTGGCTCTTTGGCCCCGTGAGTGTGGCTCTTCCACAAAATACCACTTGTGGGCACGCACGTACAGTGCAATTGAAACTTTGTGGCCCATGTGCAGAGGTCGGTTTTCGGCCTGGGCGAGTCTATTTTGAAGAAGTGGCGTTAGAAGAAGTGGAGAGTGTCAGTCAGTCGGTCAGTCGGGCGACTGGAGACCCGGTGCAGGCAGGCCGCAGGATACGCAGCGCAGGGGA
>NW_006294589.1:0-2294 GCF_000327345.1 Myotis davidii
GGACACTCAACCTCTATTCTTCCCCTTCTTCACGGCTAACCAAAACCAGATTTTTTTTTATCCAAGCATTAGACAGATAGGATGTGTTCAGGAAATACATCCCTCCCAAATTCCAGGACACAATTCAAAACACCCTTTGTCAATCACTCTCCATTCGGATGCTTACTTTTCTAAACTCACGGCAGCCAGCCAGGGGTAGCATCTTACATAGCTTTTATCAGGGAAATGTACGGGCAAGTCACCTAGGAAATTTCCAGGAAAGTTGCTGCAAACTCAAAAGCAGAGGTTTTTGGCACTACCCCTCCCTCTTTCTTATGATAATCTGATACACAGTTTTTACAGAGATGATTGTTAAAGCTGTGTTTTCCATCTTGTAACCTGTGCAGAGACTGCCAACTGATCAGCAAACTTGTCCTCTTCTTCCTGGGCTCACTGGAGCTCTTAATTTTCCATCTCCCCTTGCAGTTAAGTATAACTGGGTTCTAGTCCACAGAATATGGGACAAAGGACTGTATAGCACTTCTAGGGCCGGCACATCAAGAGCTCCCATGCATGGGCCTCCATGTTCTTTCCCCTCCCAGCTTGATGCAAATCAGTACATTTGTCTGGGAAGATATACTGAAACAGGAGGAGAAGAAAAACCACCTCCTTAAGTAGGGAACCTGTCTTGGATTTTATAGAAAAGAGATATAAACTTTTCTTGCATTAACCCACATAAAATTGTCTGGAACGATAGCTAACATTATGTGAACTATACTATGAGGCAAAAAGCCCAAAGATGCAAGGGAAGAAATGGAAAGATCCGGAGTCATTGAGGACATTGTTGAGATGCTGCACCAAACTGGAAAGATTTCTAGACTCCTGGTTCTATGAGAAAATGAAACGCCTTTATCATGTAAGCCACGGTCAGCTGGATAGTCTATGACTTATGGCCTAAAACATTCCTAACTGATCAATTATTAGTACTTAAAGAAAAAAATTTATATATTGGCCTTCAAGTCCTTTATCAATTTAATTCCCATCTACCCTTCCAGCCTCACGTTTAGCCACTATCTACCTCTCATGAACCTATATCCCATAATGAAATAAAATCTGTTCCCCGATTTGCCATGGACCATCATGCTTTTTAAAAAAAAATACATTTGTATTAATTTCAGAGAAGAAGAGAAAGATCAAAACATCAATGATGAGAGAGAATCATTGATTGGCTGCCTCCTACACGGCCCCTACTGGGGATTGAGCATGGAACCCGGGCATGTGCCCTTGATCAGAATTGAACCCAGGACCCTTCAGTCCGCAGACTGATTGATGTTCTACCCACTGAACCAAACCAGCTAGGGCTCACCATGCTTCTTTGATGTTGCCTACGTTCATCCCTCTCCCAGGACTATTCCTCTCCTCTCTCCACTGAGTCTTCCTGAAGGATCTCAAATCAAATAGTACCTCTTCGAGCATCTCCCTGATTCCAGAATGCCAAATGAATTTGTTCCTTCACCTATATTCACAGAGCCTTGGGAAAAGCTCTAACACGGTGCTTAGTTGTTTGCTTGCCTGCCAGTTTACTTGTCCACCTCCCTCACTGGACTGAAAGCTTCTTAAGGGCACAGACAATAATTCTTTCACCTCTGCTTACCCAGCATCTAGCACAGTCCTCATGGAGGGTTCTTGCTAAATAGTTAAAGAATCATTGAATGCTGAACTTCTTAATTTTCCCCCTGAATTGACAGGATCTTTTAAGATGAACCTATCTAATTCCCATTTCATAAATTTAAGAAGAAAAGAAACCCTGAAATGCTCAAGAGTTTAGTGTTAGAACTACTGTGGTACATAAACCTTCTGATTTTCACGCCACTAATTATTTTCCCCCATTTCCCAGCTTCTAGGCTGAAGCTGTATTTTAGTTTGACCACTTGATTCAACTCTGGTAACACGACCCTCCCCGGCTCTAGCTTCTCCAGTCACAGAAATAATTTTCCATAAAACCTATTTTGAACACAAGGAAGAAAAGAGAAATGTCAGAAATTACAAAAGAACACATCCTAGCTTGGAAATCAAGCTGCAAAGGACACAACATTCATTCTAAAAGTGAAGAGCCCATTTCCCAAGCAACTCAGGAGACGGGTTGGGTCCACAAGCAGATGAGATGGGTCCCAGAGAGGGAACACAGCCATTGGCAAGACCTGGTGAATACAGGGAAATCTCAATAAAGTCAAGAAGCTCAAGACAGGAATGGTGTATCTCCAAGGCTCTCATGGTTAGCAGGAAAAAAGACAGAGTCCCTGGTTGCAGTGTAG
>NW_006294589.1:2312-8022 GCF_000327345.1 Myotis davidii
AAAAGTCTGTAGACTAATAGTCCATATATGGGATATATAACATTTTACATTTATTAAATGCCTAAGAATCTCGTAAGAGTGCTTTCTCGATAGCACAGACAATAACACGAGAACTAGAAAGGTTACCAAACATGCTACCAAAAATATTCCATAACAAATATTTACTTGAACGAATTCATAAAAATGTGTATGACCAGGTGAGCTCCTTAATACTAAAAAAATATATATAGAACTTGTTTAAAATCACCTTGTGCGATCCTTAAACCAGTCCTGCGAAGAAGGTAGAGCCGATGTCATTAATAGCCCTTATTTTACAAGTGAGGAAATGAAGGCGTAGAGAAGTTAAATGACTCACTCAAGGTGGCTTGCTAAGTGACAGAACTGGGACCAAAATCCAGGGCTGGTGCTGCCTCTGCTGAGCAAGGCATGGAAGAAAGGCTAATGACTTCTAATTGAAATGTCTACCAGGAGTGTGATGAGCGAGCGTGGGTAACGGCTGCCCCGACTCGGGCTGGGCCGGCATCAGGCCAAGAGCAGCCTGTTTCCCAAGCATTCTTTCACTTGTTCAAGAGATCATGAAAATTAAATTGGGCTATAACCAGGCCTTAATTCCCCACCCTTGATGTGAGGAGCCATATTTGTCTCATTAGCCTAGGTCATAAACTCCAGCAGGAGGGAGCAGAAGAGGCGGAGGAGAAAGTGAGGGAGGGAAGACAGAGAGACCGTAGGAAGAGAAAGCCAGCGGGAGGAAGGTGAGGGGGTACGTGAAGGTCAGGACTGGGCACCACTTTTGATTAGGAGCAGTCCCCTCCCTGGCATAATTATAATTATGTGTTAAGCTCACGTGGCTCTTCATAGCTCTTTAAAACGGCCGTGTGTGCTCTCTCTTGTGATCCTCATTACCTTCCTGGGAGGCAGGCAGGGC
Organism: Myotis davidii; assembly: GCF_000327345.1. Taxonomy (NCBI): domain Eukaryota; kingdom Metazoa; phylum Chordata; class Mammalia; order Chiroptera; family Vespertilionidae; genus Myotis; species Myotis davidii. The sequence continues at coordinate 3,238 of NW_006294589.1, forward strand.
AGAGGGGACCAGTCCCATTTTCCCAGGAAGGAATGAGGCTCTGAGCATTGACAGACTGACCCAACTGGCAGACCCAGGCTAGTAAAACCTGTGTTTTTCACTCATACTCTGTAAACAGCAGGCCATTGTCAAAGTCCCCTTGAGCCATCAGGGGCAGAGTATTCTCTAATATATCATGCTGCCTCTCATCTGCCTTTTGAAACAGAGAAATATACCAAATGAGGGTTTTTATTTCTACACAGCAATAGGAGTTTGAGCTTGAATGTTCTATTACCAAGTATTTTAAAATCCAATGGATTGTTCTGCTTCTTCAGCTCTATTGGAATATGAATGAATCACTTTATTGATTACGCCAGTGGGCTAAGAGTAAAAACTTAGAATTGTTTGTGTTCAGTTTACAGAGATCTGTGCCACAATGGTATGTATTATAGAAACTTGATCTAAGTCAGGCATGCAAGTCTTGGCTTCAAATTACATCTCTTAGATGGGTGTACTCCATATAAAGGAACTATAGGGAATTGACTATCTTCAGAGAATAAGGCTCCTCAGAGAGCCAGAACAAGATACCCTTTTGGAAAAGGAGTGAGGTGCTGTACAGTGATATGGGCTGTCAAATCAGGGGACCTGAGTTCAAATCCAGTGGTTACCACTTAATAGACAGTATAACATGGATAAGAAGGTAATTAAGAGTATTGATCTGAGATTCAAATAGATCCAGGTCCAAATCCTGGTCCTACCACCTTAAGAGAGTTATACTGAACCTCTCAAAACTTTAAATTCCACCATCTATAAAATGGAGACAGTCATACCAGATTGTGCTGAGCAAATAGTAACTATTATTAAGAAACATAAATTCCTCAATGGAAATATATTTTATGATATCCTTTGCCTAAATTGCAAACTGTCAGACTTAAATAGCTCAGCTATAACATATAAAATTTTTCCCAATGAAAATATTGATTGGACACTCCTTATTTATTACTTTTATTTGTTGTTATATTGAAATTAATATGGCAAATGTTTCTAAATTTGCCTACCCTAAAAAATAAACATAGATTATATTTCTGCTTCAAGTAAGTAGAGTTCACCATACACACGACACTAATAAACTTCTGTTGAATTTTGTTGAAAAATAAGACTTTGTCCATTTAAACAGCTTTCAAGGATTCAAAAGAAAGATAAAATATTTGATAAATGTCTTTTAAATCAAATTCTTAAGAATTTAGTGGACAATTTTAGTTAGAGGCAAACTTAAGCTTTCCACATTTAGTAGTTTTGCTATATTCTCTGAAGTTAATGCAGCATTTTCTGGGATAGTTTGTTTTTAGTGATAAGATTGGCCCATGTTTATAATGCTGAATCTTCAAAGGAAAATCAGTTTGTCAACATAAATGGTCAAGCACAATTTTGGGATCTCCCAGGAAAAAAAAATATATTTCAATAACTAGAGGGTAGACAACAACCTTCATGGTCAGCAGAATTTCCAAGCACCTTTTAAAGAAAATAAATTGAATGACCTCTGGACAGAGAAAATCCAAAGATGCTCTGGCTTCAAAGACCCAATCTGGAGGGGCAGGGGTAATTACAAAGGGATAACAAAAGCTACTCTACCTCCTGACATCTGAATCATTACAGGTGGCTTGCCATCGACTAAACTACAACTAGACAACTAGCACCAAGCCTTTGACTGTCCGTCCTGTGGAAAGTCAACTCAACTGTCACTATTTCTGCCCCTGGGAGAGTTATTTTTGGAGCAGAACAGTACAACATCCAGAGTCGGTGTGCCTGGATTTAAATCCCAGATACTCATAGCTGACATGCAAGGCAGAATTCTAAGCAGCATACATATAGTTACATTTGGTATTCATATAGAACTCACACAACTTGGCTCCATGCTGCTCTTCACCCTCTCAAGGTCAACCATTTATCAGCTACATGGCTTCCTGCAAGATACTCAGCCTCTCCATGCCTCCTCATCTGCTAGATGGAGGTAACTGTAGATCGCTAAAGTATAACAAACTTATTAAAAGGTTGTTAAAATGATTAATAAAGATAACTCCTGTGTGTTTTTTCTCAATGCAGCACCTACCACACAATAAGTGCTCAACAAAGGCTATTTATTACTTATAATACCATCTTCTTGGTGACCGCGGGGACCACATTTTATTCTTCATCCAGATAGACTGCTAAGCAAGTCACTTAACCTCTCTCAGAGTTCATTTTTCCATCTGTAAAATGGGATAGTATAATCACAACACAAAGTTATTTTGGCACATAAAAGACTCCAAAAATACTTGATGAATTAGTGGACTCTCTTCACATGGCACCTACTGCAGTTCCACATGGAAATAAGGACTGCAATAAAAACTTCTTGATCATAGCAATCCATAATGTAAAAACGATAATGTTGCCTCCTCCTCACCCCTCAGGATCTGTGAGGATAAATGAGACAATCTCTAGGAGAGAGATTGTTAGGAGAAAGGTGCTTTATAAATCTAAGGGGTTGCTATTAATGATGATCATCATCATAATAAATTTGGTGTTGAAGAAATCATAACTCATCATGCATGACTCCTCAAGGGATGCCTATCAAGGCCTCCTTCAATGACACAGTGGCAGCTAGTGCCTGAGGTTTTGAATCTACGGAAATATGAGAGGGAAGAGAGTGATGTTACAGAGGGAAGTGAGATGGAATTGGAGCTGGCCATTTAGAGAGGATCTTCTCTTCCATGCCCTGCTCCCTCCTGCCCCTCCACACTTCTCATACCAGGTCCCCTTGGGTGGGAACACCAGAGCTTGGGGTTTGATCTTCAATGCCACAGGCCCAGGCACTCAAACATGTCCATACATCCAGTGCCCATCAGACTCTTGAAGATGCTCCCCCAGAGGAAAGTCTCAGAAAACCAGACAAGCCGGGTGGGGCGTTTCCTTTTGGCAGTTTGATGCAAAGCTGCCTACTCAGTGAACCACAGTTGTAGCACAAAGGCAAAAGACTGGCACATACTGAAAAGATGAAGTTAAGACAAAACTAGCATCACATCATAATGGCCAAGAGCCTACAGATCTGAACAGGAACCCTTGCGGCCCTGCTTCGACTTGTTAGGCAACCTCTCCGGGGCTCTATTTCCAGTAAATCAGAACTACACTGGAGGGGGGGGAGTGGATTGGAAGGGTTAAAGGAGATAGAGTCCATGATGTGTCTGGCATAGCAACTGACACACCTAAAGACCTCAGGTGATGATAGCAATCATCATTGAGGTTATTGTGCTGCTAATATTTTTAATTTGATTAATCAAAGAAAAAATGTGGAGTCAGGTTAGTGTGAGGGGAAAGGAGCCCATCAGATGATTGCTCCATAATTTGGTCATGAGTGTGCTCAGTATCGGTAGGTTAACAGTGTCCCTAAAAGAACTGCACCAGGCTGCACAAACTTCCTCAACTCAGAAGACACGGGTATAGAAACCGGACACAAACACATTCATTTATAGATTCAGATGTCCGTTTCCAGTAATCTAAGCACATCAAGTAAACAGGAAACCAAATTAGCCATTGGAAGATGATGTGGTGAGCATGAGATCAAGGGAAACTGGAAGGTCCCGTGGGATATTTATCCAGGTACGTCAAAGCTAAATGGTCTCTCCCACAATAGACTCCGCCTCCTAAGTGATCTGAATACTTGGATTCATGTCAAGTGCATGACATTCAGATACTTCTGTTTTACTGGAAACAGAGGCTTGGAGAGGTTGCCACACATGTCTAAGCAAGGCATCTGGATCCCTGTGTAGATCTCTATGCTCTTGGCCGTTATGATATGATGCCACCAAATATCGTGTCTCCTTCCAGTGTACAGAACTGAAATCTTGCTCCCCATTCCTCAAAATACACATAGAACACCCCCATCCATAAAGTAAGGGTTTTGAAGTCAACTAAACCTGCATTTGATTCCCTGCTCCACCACTGACAAGCTGTGCAACCTGGGAAACATCACTGACCTCTCTGAACCTCAGTTTGCTGATCTATAAAACAGTGGCTATGAGTCTTAGAAAGAATGTATATAAATACTTAGCACAGTGCCTTTGTGGTTATTGTTATAGCCGCTACTACTTTAATTTCATTTAATCTACTCTTTCTTTAATTTCTATAATTCTGGTCCTATAGACGAATCCTAAACACAATGTTTCGATCTACAACTCCCATGTCCATTCGATCACACAAGTATAGAACACCTTGGTGGTTGACCATATCTTAAGATGTTTCAATTCACTGATTCTTTGCTGCTTTTTGGATGCTTTACCTTCAGAGGGTGACTTCATCACCTAATTCTGGGGATACCTCACTGTAGCTGACGTGTGCAGGGAAAAGAAGAGGAATGCTGGCCCTGACCGGTTTGGCTCAGTGGATAGAGCGTCGGCCTGCGGACTCAAGGGTCCCGGGTTTGATTCCAGTCAAGGGCATGTAACTTGGTTGCAGGCACATCCCCAGTGGGGAGTGTGCAGGAGGCAGCTGATCGATGTTTCTCTCTCATCGATGTTTCTAACTCTCTATCCCTCTCCCTTCCTCTCTGTAAAAAATCAATAAAATATATTTTAAAAAAAAGAAGAAGAAGAAGAGGAATTCTGAAGGACCAGAGGGATACAAAGGACTGAATATTCTGCCAACACCAAGCAGGTTTGGGCCTCATAAAGTCTGACCACTTCTATTTTTCTGCCCAGAAAACAATTTCTTCCCCTCTTACTGTTCGTCAAGCAGCCAGCATTAATAGGAGTGTCCATGGCATCATCTGCA
>NW_006294589.1:8074-9198 GCF_000327345.1 Myotis davidii
AATGAAATCTTAGGATAAAATGTCCCAGATAGCACTTTTCCCAGTGTCTTTGAACAGTCACTTTCTCTTTATTTCCAAATGCACGCATGGGCTCTGTTCAATGAAGAAACGCGTTAACGGCAACCTCTCTATTCCCTCTAGGTTGCTTGCAAGCCTTCCTGTGTTTTTAATCTTCACTGAGCTCCAAAACCAACTGTGTTGAATGATGTGAATACCAGGCCTCTCGTTTCAGTAAGGAGATGACTGAATTGAAGTCCAGGAAAATTAATAATATTTTTTAAAAAATCCACACTCTGCAAAAGCACCAGTTTGAAAAAAATATATAGATAAAGATGTTCCCATCGTATCTAGAGTGGTGGAAAACTCCAGTATGAATGGGGGCAATGCTGGCCTGCTCTTTAATACACTGGAGATGAGGGCCAAGAATTCAGAACAGGGAGTGTCTGCAGCCAAGTGTAAGGACAGGGGCTTGGGATTCAGCTCACACAGGGAAAGGGGTTGTTGATTTAAGTGGTGTGGGATAATGGAGAAGGTGGTGCTTACAGCAGTAACCAATGTTGTTTATTTGGGATACAAGCCTGAGAATATTATTACAGCAGAGAAGAGAGGTTATCTCTTGTGAATCGTCTTGAATTATGGGGGGAGCGAGAGAGGCTCGCGGCGTCTGACATTTAGAATTGCAATTTCCAAGCAGAGCGCCATGTCTGATATATCATTTATTGTCTCTGCCTCCATCCTTCCAAAGCTGTGTTCACTTCCCTGGGTCTCCATTTTCACGTTGATTTGGAGGACATTTATTTTCTCTTCGCAACAGAATCATATTTTCTCCCCTCTTGGAAGGTTTGGTTCATCACTAAATATTCAGGTCCAGGAAGCGATTTTCCTTTCTCTTTGTGCATCATTTGTCTTTCTCTGGAGCTGTGCCCCTTTAGTTGAAAGCAAGAATCTTCACAAATAAATAAAGGGCACAGAGAAGAGAGAGCGGGTGGATGAATGGACTCGAGTCTTGCACTTGAGTCTTCCCGTTGTTTTTTTAGCTGATTTTACAGGAAGGAACAGTGCTCATGTGATCAGGGATCAGAACCCTGCTGGCTTAGAAGATTCAAAAAGGCAGTTTGTCACCA
>NW_006294589.1:9275-29034 GCF_000327345.1 Myotis davidii
CTTTGAAAATGGAGTTTCCACACCATTCCCCCTGCATTTTGTTGGAAATGAAGATTCCAGACACAGATATTCCAATTTCATAAATCCAGTGAATTTTAGAGCTGGAAGGGACTGATAGCTGCATTTTTTGGCAGCTAGAGAAACTGAGGTCTCAGAAGGTAACTGACTTGGTCCAGGTAATACAGTCCCACATGTGGCTGTATATGTGTCGCTACATATTTTCTGTAGCGCTTTGAAAGTCTCCAGTTGTCTGTGTGTATGTGGGAATTTCACTCAGCACCAGGTCAAGACTGGGCACTGGGAGTACCTAGAAGTACCTTGCAGCTCTTCCTTGCCTGATTCTTGCAACCTCCCTGGGGCTCTGTAAAGGTGTGGGGGACGGTTGCAGCCACCTTCACAAACCTAAACTGCATCCCTGCCTAGTCTTGAGGGAAATGGCTTCTCCTGTTCTCACCATTCTGCATCCCAACACAGGCACTAGCCACTCCCACTTTCCTTCTTCTAGTTTCTCAATAAACTGAGGCTTCTGAAAACAAAAGCTAGCCAAGTCTGTTGTCTTCAAGCAACTTCTGCTTTCAATCCTGCAGCTAAAACATGTATCATCTCCAGCTAAGATCTGGTAACAGCCCAAGTGCCCATCAGTAGATGAGTGGATAAAAAAGCCATTGTACATTTACACAATGGAATACTATGCAGCAGTAAAAACAAAAAAGGATCTTTTACCCTTTGAGACAACATGGAGGGACCTGGAGAATATTATGCCAAGCAAAATAAGCCAGTCAGAGAAAAACAAGTATCACAGGATCACACTCATATGTGGAATCTAATGAACAAAATAAACTGATGAACAAAATAGATGCAGAGACATAGAAACATGGAACAGATTGTGAAATCTCAGAGAGAAGCGGGGGGAGGGTGTGGATTGGTGACTGGGTGGAAAGAGATTAACCAAAGAATTTATATTCATACTAGAGGCCCGGTGCATGAAATTCATGCATGGGTAGGGTCTCTAGGCCTGGCGGGCGATCGGGGCCTATCGGGGCCTTCCGGCTGCTGGCCGGGGCTTCCCTTCCACAGCTGCCAGCTACCGCGCTGCCCCATCATGGTCAGCGCACATCATAGTGAGCGATCAGTCTCCCAGTCGAACTCCCGTGGGGACAGTTTGCATATTAGGCTTTTACATAGATAGACAGGTATAACCCATGGACACAGATAATAATGTGGTGAAGCCCTAGGGGGGTGGGGGCAGGGTGGAGGGAGGCAAATGGGGGATGATGGGGAAAATAGAGTCAACAATAAAAATATTTTAAAAAGAAAAGACTGCATTTCCTAGGAGGAGGGGCTCAATGGGAAAACACACACAACAAAAACAAAGGGGGAGACATTTATACTTTCAAAAATAAAGATAAATTTAAAAACAAACTAATGAATAAAGAAAAGAGAACATAAGGCACAAGTTAACATTTCAACAAATGATTCTGCCACACTGGTCTTGGACACTCCTGCCCCTAGAGTTTTGTTTACGCTCAGCCTTCCACCAGGAATGCTCTCCCCCTCCCCTGAAGCAATCTAAGTTCGGTACCCTGCATTGTCCCGGAAGCCCTTCTGACCTCTGACCTCGTCACAGAATCCCTAAGGCATTATCTCACTCTGCCACTGGCTTTATTTATTATTACATGTTTCAGGCCTTTGAAACTTTTTTCTTCATTCAGATTGTTAATTCCCAGTGGCTCTTTTGTATCTTCCAAGCCAGGCTTGGAGTAAGGCTTGGGTTTGAATCTTGAGCAAATTATTTTTCCTCTTTGAGACATCATCATAACCTCAGAATGCAGCTAGTAGTATTTTTCCTCAGAGCTCTATTGTGGCTTGTTTTTCTCCTGATTATATAGGTGACACAGTCCCATTGTAAAAAATAAAGAACAGAACATAAAGGTCACATGAATTTCACTTTCTTTGTGTAAGCATCATTAACATTTTCTTGGCCATCTTTCATATATCTTGTTAAAGCGCTCGCTCTCTCTCTCTCTCTCTCTCTACCTATATATGTGTGTGTGAGTGTGTCAGTGTGAGTGTGTGTGTGTGTGTGTGTATATATATATGTATGTATAGTAATTTTACATAATTGAGGTTATTTCAGACATTGTTTTTTTACATAGAGAATATTAAAAATCATATGCAAGAGTGTCAAGCATCATAAATTGAATAAGAAATATTTGTGTAATCTGAGCTTTAATAAATACTTTTAAATGAATGAAAAAATAGTGTTTCCCATAGAATGTGGGAAGAAGGGTAAGTGGGAGGTGTCCCCTGGACTATTTCCTGTCACTAGGCAGGCCTTCACTGAAAATATTCCACTTCAATTAGCCGAGGGCTCAAAGTATGTGGCCTGAAGGACAAATGACGTTCTAATTGGAAACTCTATACCCAACGCTTTGATCCGATTTCTTCAGCCTCGTGTGGCTTTGGGACATCCTCTGAACTCTCATTTTACCAGCTGGAAGCACTGAATGGGGTGCACAGAGCTGTACAACTTGGGCAAAATGTTTACTGAAGTTGAGACAATCTAGACCAGACTGATATGTATCTTCCCTGGAGATCTCATAGGAGAGATTCCAGCCTCCAATGAAGAAACGTAGCTTTCTTATCTTAACTGGTCCTGTTTTCATTTAGGCCTGTTTCCTGTTCTACCCCTAGTCGAGAGAGAAGGCCTATTAAGTCAGCTCTCTCTCCCATCCTCCACCACCCTGGCCACACACATGCCTTTCTGCAGACCTAACAATTTTGAGTTCCCTTCCTCCCTGGGCCCTTTAATCACCTTTGTGGCTCTGCTCTACACATGCCCCACTCTCCACATCCTTTTAAGAGTACGTAAACTCCCAGCTCCTCCTGCTTTCCAATGGACTGAAAGAGACAAACATTTTACAACCCAGCTCACTCCTTCTTGAACACGAAAAATAAGCATCTCTCATCTATTAGTAAGAACATGAAGACTTACGTTAGAAAACTCAAAGAGCCGTCTCCTTTTTAATAGTCCTCATCTAAAGATCAAATTCAGGCCTAGGAGGAATTCTGTTTTCATGATAAATGTGTTAGTAGGATGTTTCCCACTCTCTGACAACATCCCACTGTCTGGGCAGTGACAGGCGTCATATAGTTTTTCCTCCTGTCCATGCAGAGAGGCTAGAGTCTGTGTGCAAGTCAGACAATCCATCATCAACTGTTTACGCCACCAGAAGTATGACTAACAGATTTATAAACATTTCTTCTTCTGTCGACTAATCGGCTGCAATATGGTACCTGCTATGACTCATAACAGCCCTACCTTCCTGTTCACAGCCATGCGGGTTGTGACCAGCTCCTAGCAGGTGTGCGTTTGCGATAGGATGGCCTTAACTGGCAGCACGCTGGGCTTCCTTCGTGAAGAGCACAGACCTACAGGGCTAGGACTGTGAATTTCTCACGCTATCCTATTTTCTTCAAGGCATTCATCACTATTTGAAATCAAATTATGTATTTATTGTCTGTCACTCCCACTAGATAGTAAAAGGGGGATTTTGTTCAGCTCATCACTAAAACGAATTCCCTTTGCCTTGTCTAGCTAGCCTCTTCCCACATCTCACTTTCTCAGTGAGAAATACAACAAACTGCCAAGTCCCCTGCACACACTACCCCTGGCATTACTAATTCACCTTACCTTGTTTTACTTTCTGGGTTTGTAATAGCATCTATTGTCTTCTAACATAGTATGTAATCAACTATGAAGAATATTATTTATTGTTTGTCTCCCCCTGTGAGAATGAGAAGTTCGTGCAGGCTGAAATCTTTGTCTGTTTTGTTTATAGATGAATCCCAAGAACCTAGAAAAATGACTGAAACCTGGGGTTCAATAAGTAAAAAAAAAAAAAAATTCACTTTGCCCTTAGCTCCTGGAAGAGTGCCTGGCATATAATAACTGCTCAATAACTTTTTATTGAATAAGTTGCTTTCCTCTGGAAGATCCTGAGTTTATGAATATTTTCTTCAGTGTCCAAACATTTGCCCATCCAAATGCCGTTTCCTCATCTTCCTATGTCCCTAGTTAACAGGCTCTAGTGGGAGATAAACAAATGTTTGACCAATTAACCAATTAATACATAACTGAATTAACTGTCCTCAAAGCTCCAGGCACAATGTCTGACACCCCATGTCTGACCCTTTCTGACTGCCTGTTCCCCAACATCATCAACACTGAACGTTCCCGTTAATAGTTCAATTCAACAAACATTTCCTTAATACCTACTGAATTCCAGTCACTCACTACGCTGGATACTGAGTAGGGCAGCCAACAACACAAGTGCTTATTGAGCACTTACTTCTCGCCAAATACCATGCTAAGCACTACACATGCATGATCCCATTTAATCCTCATAATAACCATCTGAGGCAGTGATTGATTAGTGTTTTGCCCATTTTACAGACAGAGAAACTTAAACCTTGAGAGGTTGCTTGTCCAAAATCAGGCAGATAGTAAGCCAAGACAGCAAAGTTCAGACAGCCTTACCCCAGAGCTCACATCCTTAAGCTCTGCAATGACCTAAAGACGAAGAAATTAATTTTCTTGGAGAACAATGGTTATACTGAGGCATGGGAAGAAAACATTTTCAAAAGTTCTGAGGTCCTTATCTTTTAGTCTATAATGCCTGGAATAAAATATAACACACAGTAATAAAGATATTTTGGCTAAAAGAAAAAATTATACTAAGCAATAAAAAGAGGTAAAACTACAACAGAGAAACATCAATTCTAATTGGAGGAAACTGGGAATTATCCAGGCCAACTAAATTGTTTAAACTAGACCTGAAAGAATATGTAGGATTCTAAAAGGTATAGAGGAGAGTCATCGTGGCTAGTGTATTGGTTAGCTATTGCTGCATAACAAATTGCTGTGAAATTAGATTAAGTCAAAAATGGACATTTATCATCCCTACAGTTTCTGTGGATTTGGCATTCAGGAGCAACCTTGCTGGGCGATATCCACTTGGGATCACTCCTGAGGCTTAGACTGCAATCTTTTGAAAACTTGACTAACAAGAATATACTCTTTCAGAATGACCCATTCACATGGCTAGAAAGTTGGGGCCGGTTGTTTGTGGAAAGTTGAGGCTGGTTGGTTGTCAGCTCCTCCCCACAAGGGCCTCTCCACAGGCTGCTTAAGTGTCTTCAACCACATAGCAATAGACTTTCCCCAGAGAGAAAGAGAGAGGATCAGACAGAAGCTATCTTTTTAATGATCCAGCTTCAGAAATGGCATAGCATCAACTCTGCCACATTCTACGGTGAAAGGCAAGTCACTAAGTCTGACTCAAATTCAAGGGAGGGGAATTGGGCTCCACCTTTTGAAGGAAGGAGACTCAAGAATTTGCAGACATATTTTAAAACCACCACAGAGGCAGCCCATGGGAAAGCATAGGGCAGGTTCTGGAATAACAAGTTATATCCCAGTTAATGGACTTCTATTACCTGGGGACCTTTCTTATTTTTGCAATTTTCACATCACTCCAACTATTTCTTATAGTTTGATCCCTTAGTCTTTGTCATTTTGCAGAGAGAATCGTTCAACATTTTTCACGCAGTTCATCCATTCTCCCATTTTATTTAAATGTAGTTCTAGTATTGTGTTTAGCACTGGAAATATAAAAATTAAAAAGACATGACCCTTGCTCTCAAGGAGTTTGTGGCCCATTCAGTAATCACATATGTAGTACATCTAATAATCACATAAAATATGCCAGGGGCCATAATACAGTTTATGTACAAAGTGCATGGTAATGTACAGGAGGCTGATTTTTCTCATGAGGGGGACCTTGTTGCCCTGTTAAGGAGTTTGGACTCCACCTTCTTTGCTATAAAGGATTTTAGGCAGGTGTGTGTGCGCCAAGATTCAGTTCTGTATCTTAGGAAGACAATTTTGGTGGCTGTAGAGAGGATGGAATTTGTGGAGGCTATATGAGCAATGGCGTATGGAATGGCAAGCAAAAAAATATACTTGAAAGATGTTTATTGGGAATAATTAACAGGACCTGGTGATTAATTACATAGGCAGAAAAGAGGTTGAGAATAGATTTCTGGAGAGCATATGACAGTCTCATTAACTAAGATAGGAAATACAAGAAAAGATCCAGGTGTTTTGTAGGGAAGACAATGAAATAAGTTCAGTTTTAAACATACTGAGTTTGCACTGCCTTTGGTTACACTGTTGAAAGCTGTGTCCCATAGGTGATAATATGCAACTGAAGTTTCAAGAGAAAAGTTCCAGCTGGAAATATAAATTTTGGAAATACTGGCATTTGTGTGCTAGTTAAACTCATGGTGTTGAAGAAGAGCATCTAAAGGGCTTGTAAAGTGGCAAAGGCAGCCAAGAATGGGACCTCGGGGGATACCAACACATAAAGGGTAGTGAGGAAAGAGAAGGCATAAAAAAAAACAGTGAAAAGAAGAACCCAAAAGAGGACGAAGAGATTTCAAGGTCATGAAACCCTCAGGAGAGATTCTCAAGGAGAGAAGATCAACAGGAAAAGGGGGTGGAACAGAGCAGAGAGACATCAAATTAGAAGCAGACTGAAAATTATACTTCACAATTGTCAATTAGGAGATGATTAATCACGTAAGCATTTCAGGAAGGTGGTGTGGGACAGAATCCAGCTGCCGTAAGTGGAGGGGTGAAAGAGAGGTAAGGGAGCAAACACAAGGGTGGACTACATTCATCAAAAGTTTGAGAGCGAAGAACAAACAGCAAAGAGATTGAGTGCCATTGTTATGCAGTGGGAAAGTGAAGCAGGATCCGTATCCTTCCATTCCATTAGGGTGTGTTTTCAGGATCCTGTTTGATTCTCAGCCTAGTCTCAAAAAAGAAGATTCATTCTCCTTTTGGTTCTTGCAGCTGCTTCTACCAGAGCATGTCATTAAAGGGAAGCTGTTTTAAAGGGCCAAGGAGAAGAACTAGAATAAACACAGGATGTCAACTTTGAGACAGAATGCCTGTGACCCAAAAGAGTCTGGATTTACCAGCCTGCTCATTATATCCAATGCATCGAATCCCCTCTCAATTCTCAAAGGGATTAACTGGTCAAAAATTTATAACGTTTTCCAAGGTAAGTGAAGGCCAAGTAATTATTGATGAAGGCAACCAAAAAAGAGGAAAGTATGTATTTATTTGATTTATGGAAATCTTCCCTTTGCTCTGGGGACACAGCATAGGCCCATGAATATAAAAATCTTAGATTCACAGTAGTTTTATCAGAGCAATATTTTCATGAGTTATCAAGAAGAATCAGCATCTAGAAGTAAATTTCCACATTGGTAGATGAAAAGACAGAACCTGGAGATTCAGAAGGCAGTGAGAGGAGTGCCACTGGATGATGATAATTAGCCCCTGATGGGTAAAGCTGGGCATCTTAGTGCAGCTTCACCAGGCACTGGGTTATCAGGAAGAACAGAGAAGCAGAAGGCAGTCTCTAAAGAATGTAAGACCCAGTTTAAAGAGATCTTATCAAGAGTCAATTCCTTTTTTTCTCCCTTAGTGAAAATAATATAAAAGGTGTACATGAAGTATGAAAAACCAAATTGAATACCGCCCATGATCCCAATGTTCTAACATCCTAATGTAAGTATTGTGACATTTAGGTGTTTCTTTTTAATAACAATAGAAATAACGATGGTTGATTACATTTCTCTATTTCACAAACATTTATCCATCATTTATCTGTGCCAGTGACTGTGTTAGATGCTGCCAGACAAAACAACTGTTCCTGACCTTGTGTACCTCATATTCTAAAGGGAAAGCAGACATTGAATAACTAAAATAGATACTTAATTGACTGCCACTGGGATTGGTAGCATGAAAAAGAAGCATAGAATATTAAGAAAGGATTGTTAGCCCAACATCCCCAAGTGCTTTTGCTTTATAATGACCTGTGCTTTACTACCTGAATAAAACTCAAGCTCCTTTCTGATTTGACTGCAAGTCCTGTTTCTGCATGAATATTCCCCAGAAGTCCCTGGGCAGGTACTTACAAGTCCAGGTTGCCTCTGATCAGCCAAAGTTTCCTCTAAATCCCCGTGAGCCTCCTCCTCAGCCCATGCCAACTCTCTCTGCTTGATTTCACCACGACCAGAGGGATCCTTCATTCTTTAGCAGCATTTATAAGACAAGGCTAGCTCTACATTAGTCACTAATAGAATTCTATTAAAATTCTGCAGTGAGTAAAGGGAAGAAAGGAGAAAGAGGGAAACTGAAAGAGGAAGGACTGGATTATCAGCCGTCTTTGCATTAGCTACCCACCACACACCTTGTCGCAGGGCATCTCCTACCGGAACCCTCCTCTCTCATTAGTCTCTTTGCTCCTGCCATCTTCCTAGGATTTGTGTTGACTCAGAACCACGTCCTTCTTACCATTTCCTCTCCTCTTCCCAATGCCAAGGCTCCTTACCAACTACTGATCAGAGATGCACTCTGATAAAGCCAAAAGCGGTGGCACAGCATAAAAGCTTCGAATATTCATGTTATTATGCAGAAGAGCTTAGTGACCTTAGTCTACAGTTCATCACATCAGCTCGCACCATCTTGACTTTCATAGCGAAAGTGCCATTAAATGTCTTCTAAGCAAAATATCAGGTTTCTCCTGGAGAATAATTTCTCAGGACCCCTGGAATACAGAAGTGGCTCAAGTCACTTTATGGCTGTTGTTCGATTGCAATCCTTTCTTTTGCCTATAACAATCCATCAGTGGGAAAATATGAACTCTTTGTAAACGAAGGAATGCAAAATTTAAAAGGTCATTTTGATCTAAACCCTGGGCAAAGATTTAGGCATAAAAATTCCCAACCTAGAGTTATATTTCACAGTGGGGGGGGGGGGTTGTGGAAGCAATCTAAATATCCAACAATAGAGAAACGATTAAATAAATCATGGTAAAATTATTTGATAGAATATTATGTAGCCATTCAAATGGCATTCATTTAGACTTATGGCGATATAGAAAATTGCATGTTATAATACTAAGTTAGAAATGCCAAAAAAAATAAAAATAAAAATAAATAAATAAAAAGAAATGCCAGGATTCTGAACTTAACATAGGTATTAATAGCAAATATTCAAAATGTATGTGTTCCTAAGCCCTAAAAAAAGTAGAAGAGTGACTGTCTTTCTCCCAGCCCCCAAAATCAGTCTACACAAGACTGATCTGACACTAAACAAGACAGAGGAAAACAAACATCTGAATTCTGTAAGAACTCCCTGAGGAGCCTGAAGGATGGAAATCTGAGGAAGGAAGGTGCAGGGGGTGGCGGGGAGGCAGTACACCAACAGACTAGACACTCCAGGTACAGCAGAGGATAAATCAGAAGACAGCTTTTACATTCTGCTCCTGCCTCTCCCCAGTATGGTGTTGAAAGGGTCATGGCTTCCCCATTACCCCTGTAAGATAAAAATCATGGTGTCAGCAGGACAATAACAGAGAAGACCCAAAACCCTGTTGGGGGTGAAGGGCCAGGGAGAAAAGGTAGAGGAGGATCAGCGGCCTTCTCTGCTCCAACCTAAGGAGTGATGGGTCATAACCCAAGACAATGGCTTTCCCAGCTCTAAAGTTGATCCACAGTGAAAAGTGCACTTTTTCCCCAGTATATGTATTTGTGTGTGGTAATGACACAGAGATATAGAGCTGAAACAAAAGTTTCAGTAAACAGTACTTATATTTATCAACTGTGAATTACTCTGATGTTTTCTGTTATATTAAATTCCACTTATTTTTTTAAATTTATTTTTAGAGAGAGGAAGGGAGAGAGGGAAAGAAAGAGAGAGAAAAACATTGATCAGTTGCCTCTCACATGTGTCCTGACCTGCGTTCAAACCAGCAACCCGGGTAACTGCCCTGCCAGGGAATTGAACCCGCCCCCTTTGGGTGTACCTTAGGATGCTCCTACCAACTGAGCCACCCAGCCAGGGCAATTCTACTTTATTTTTTAAGCAGTGGTTATATTCCACTAAACATTCAGTTTGAAAACCACTGATCTAATTAAATTATCTTCACCCAATGCTATTTCTACCAAATTGTTTAAGGAAAAACATGTCTAACCAGAGATGTTGTCTGGTAGAGTATTGGCAAAGAAAGGACAGTCAATGGTTTTCCTCTCCTCCTTCCTATATTCACCTGGAGAAATGTAATAGAGCTTAACCATTGGCCTCTTCCCCGATATACGTTAATAGGCAGAGTAGTTAATAATTCCAAGGAAAACGTGCTCATAAGCCAAAATAAGTAGACATGTGAGGTGGACAATGATTTTTTTGTTAAAATCATAAGCATACTGAGCATGATATGCCACATGGAGCACAATTATAGGAACATACACATAAACATTTTAAATTAAGCATAATAAATATTCTCAAAGGATTAAGAGAAGATATTGAGTAAATGAAACAGAAATAAGAATTCATAAAAAGAACCAAATGAAATATTAACTATGCAAAATATAACATAAAGTAAAGAATATAAATAAATGGAATAAGTGGTAGAGTGGCTAATGAATTAGTGAGCTAGAAGAGCTCTAAATTTTAGATCATCAAAGAGAAAAAGAAAACTAGATAAACTGATTTTTAAAAGGATTCCAGAAAGGAATTGCAGATGACCTACCAAAGAAAAACAATCATAACATCACACTTCTCTAGAGCGAACACTGGATGCTAGAAAACAGTGGTTCACCATTTCTTATCAGAGGATAAGAAAAATGTCATTTAAACACTGAACAACCATAAAATAAATATACCTCCAGCAAGACTAATATGAGATAGATTATCAAAACCAGAAATGATTAGGATACATCACTACAAATGCTACAGTATTGAAAGAATAATAAGCAAACACTGAGAACAAATATATGCCAACAAATATCACATCTTAGTTGAAATAGTCAAATATCTTGAAAGACACAAACTACCAAAGCTCACTGTCTAAAAAGGTCTTCATTTTGTCTTTGTTTTTGAACAATGTTTTTCACTGGGCTTAGAAATCTATGTCCGCAATTTTTCTTTCATCACTGTTATATGCTGAACCATGTTTCGCCCCCTGCCAAGTATGTTCAAGTCCTAATCCTCGGCGCCTGTGAATGTGACCTTATTTGGAAATAGGGTATTTGCAAATGTAATCAAGCCATTATGGTAGGTCCTAATTCATCATGACTGATGTCCCTGAAGATGGAGACACAAAGAAGAAATGCAATGTAATGATGGAGGCAGGAAATTGAAGTTCTATTCAAGCTGAAGATTGCCAAAGATGGCCAGCAAAGCACAAGAGGATAGGACGAGACAAGGACAAGGTTTCTGAGGGAGTGTGGCCCTGCCAACAACTTGATTTTGGACTTGGAGGCTACAGAACTGTGAGACAATAACTTTCTGGTTTTCAAGCCATTTACTTTGTGGTACTTTGTTACATCAGCACTAGGAAATTAACTCTAACACATTAAGACTTTGCTCCGTCTTCCCATTTGCATTCTTTCCAAAGAGAACTGCTATCATTCTCATTTTTTTTTTCGCTCTTTGTGCATAATGTATCCTTTTTCTCTTGCTGATTTTAAGATTTTTCTCTTTATCACTGATTTTGAGCAATTTGATTCTGCTGTCCTGGGTGTAGTTTTCTTCTTTCTTGTGATTCAATTTTACTGAACATTTTGAGTGTCTGATATCAATATAAAATCTGGTCTTGCATTTGTGATTTTGGGGGCAAGCCAAAACCAATCCTTAGCCTAAAAGATACTTATTCCCCACTGCTGAGGCAAGAGCCTTCCATGTACTCTACCCAATGCCCCATGAAACCCGAGGCTTTCTTCCCCTCTGGTTGGCCAACATGGGCTGTATTCCTGGCCTGTGTGAGCACTGGGCACCGTTATTCTAATCCTGTTAGCGCTTTCTTTACTCAGCCTCACCGCCTCTTCACATAGAAGCTTGTAGAGTGTGCTCCTGAACGCTCAGGGGAGGGCTTCTGAAGACCCCCCGAGTTCTCCTGCAGCTTTCTTCTCTCTGGCACTCTGTCTTACAAACTCCAGCTGCCTTGGGCTCTGACTCAGGGAGTCTGCCAGTCCCTGCCTGGATTCTCCTCCCTGTGCCACAGTCTGAAACTCCCTGAGTGCAGTAAACCTAGGAGAATATAGCACTCATCTTGTTTTCTTTCTCTCTCAGATTACTGTCCAGTGTCTTAAAAAACTGTTGTTTCATACAATTTCTCCATTTTTAATTTTTTTTAGGTGGAGGGTAAATCCTCTGTTGGACAAAAACGGAAGTCTTGATCTGAATCTTTCAAAATCTTCAAGGTCTCCACATAATATGCTCCATCTTGCTTCTACCTGCTTGAATATATAAAATGGAGTCACTGTTTTCATGCCCTTATGTACTAACTCTATCATCTGTATCATTTCTATACTGATTCCTACTGACTGATTTTTCTCCTCTTCATGGGCAGTGTTTTTCTGCTTCTTTATATACCTGATAATTTTTTAACTAAGTATCAGTCATTTTGAATTTTATCTTCTTGAGTCCTAGATATTTTTGTATTCTTATAAATAAATATTCTTGAGCTTTTCTCTGGGATGCAGTTAAGTTCTTTGGAAACAGGGCGATATTTTTGAGGTTTTATTTTAAGCTTTGATAAGCACGAGAAGAGCAATATTCAGTAGAAGGCTAATTATACTCCACTACTGAGGCAATGCCACTCTGAGTTCTTTACTTCCTTTTTCCGTGAATTGTGCATTCTGTTTTGTTTTCTACTGGGCTGGTGGAAACACAAATTATCCCTGGTCTTGGCAGAGCTCTAGAGACTGTTCCCTCTAATCTAGGTATTCTCAACTGGAGACCATCTTTTCCACCAAACTCATCCTCCCCTCCCCAAGCATCAGGGAATATCTAGCAATATCTGGAAATAGTTTTGGTTTTCACAACTTGGGGAAGGGTGCTACCGGTGTCTACTGATTCTAGAGACCAGAGATGCTGCTAAACCAGGGGTGGGCAAACTTTTTGACTCGAGGGCCACAATGGGTTCTTAAACTGGACCGGAGGGCCGGAACAAAAGCATGGATGGAGTGTTTGTGTGAACTAATATAAATTCAAAGTAAACATCATTACATAAAAGGGTATGGTCTTTTTTTTCAATAGTTTTATTCATTTCAAACGGGCCAGATCCAGCCCAAGGGCCGTAGTTTGCCCACGGCTGTAACATTTATAATTAAAGACAACCCTCGCCCCACAACAAATGAAGTGGATTAAATTTCAATGGTGCCAATGTTGAAAAAAACCATTCAGATCCTTTCAGATAATTTCCCCCAAGTTTTGGGACAGAAATATCTTTAAACAGACAAAACCAAAAGAAACTAAAGAAATCTAGAATGCATAAAATCTCTCAAATATAATTAAAGACAATAATAGGTGACAAAAAGAAATATTATATTCATGTAAAACAAAAAGCAGAGCATATGATATAAAAATCATGAACCTATGTGGACCTAACAGCATGGTCTCAAATTATATAATGCAACCATAAAGAGAGCTACAGAAGGAAGCAGATAAATCGACAACTGTGGTGAAGATTGGGGGGGGGGGTTAATATCTGCCCTCAAAGTGATAGATCAGAGTGAAAAAAATAATCAGAATATATAAATAAAAGCTTATCTTATTAGATATATAGAGATCTTTTCACATTACAACGAATATACTTACTTTTTAAGTACATGTTTAACAGTTAGAGTTAAATAACTTTCATATAAGTATCCTACAGACCAATAGCAAAAAAAAAGAAGTTTTTGAAATTAATAATGAAGGTATAATACACAAAATTCCACATCACCCCAATCACCACTACCTCTACTGCTTTCAGAATCCATAAACTAAAGGAGGAAAGGATTTTCAAAAATTGAGAAAAAAGAAGAAAACAGTGTAATTCCTCTCAGAGAACAGAGAGGGAATTCACGTGCTCCCCTCTTGAGCTCCCACTGCAGTCTGACTGATTCATATTCACCTATTTTCTGCATGAACACAGGGCGGGGCAAAACAAAGTTCACAGTTGTTTATATGGACAGTAATACAATAAATAATAAATAATAATAAAAGAATAAGCTCCGTGTTGCATACTCACAACTGTAAACCTACTTTTGCCCCACCCCATGTAAGTGGTTTTTGTCCAGAGAACTTCTATCTGTCATGATTCAATATATTTCTGTTTGAATCAAAGGCACTCCCCTCCTCTAACCACACATGCTGCATGGCACACTCTTTGTTCTTCTGAGGGACATCCTTCTTGTCAAAGCCTGTATCTAGCAGCTTGCATGTCCCAATATATCTGGTCTCCCCCCGGTCCCACCACGTGCCTGTTTTCCTTTCACACCCTTAGAGCCTGGCATGTGAGGTGCACCTGGCTCAGGGACCACCTGAGGGTCTACAGAGTGGTAACCAACTACTCTTCAATCTACAAGGACCTAAAACCTAGTTATAGATATGATGATCATATAATTCATCATCATTCATCATCCAAACCAAGACACTGCCAGATGGGAAGTCAGGATTGCAGAAATTACCCAGGATGCTTCTAGGAAACTGGAAACCTTTCCAATCACTCCAGTTAAAGAGAAATGGTGGCTGGAAAGTCCCTGTGGGCATTTGATGGCTCTTTAAAGATTTTTCTACAAACATGAAGGAAATTTCCTGGTTAATTTTTTTCTTAATTTGATTATTTAAACAAGAATGGACTAAAAATTACGAATTCCCAGACCACACAATATTTACTATTGGGACTTTGTTAGAAGATTTTGATTACATGGAGGAGTGATCTTCCTGAATCCGATTTGCACAGCCTTTAGTCACCCTGTTAAGAAAGAGGATGATGTAATTTATGAGGAAAACATAAGAAGTTTTTCGTTTGGACACATCACTAGTGCCAAGATAATGCTGCAGGATGACAGGAACTCAGGAGTCTTCTCTTTTCCCAAAGAGGCCCTGAAAGATGACTGAGATGAACTTATACATTCTGGACTCATATATGTTTCTTTGGCCCAGAGGAAAGAGGAAAGAAAGGATATCCAAGGGTATCATGAAATAGAGGGCAGCCTACTAAAGCAATTCCATAGACTTACGGAAGAAAGGTCTCCATAATCATCTAGTTCATGTGAGACCTGAACTCTGATGGTAAAACCTGGGACACTTCAATGCTTCTAGGGAGTGCTAATGCCATATACTAGTTTCCACCATGCCCAACATTTTGCTCCCTGAATCCAGGTGGCGCTGTTACAGTCTCTGATCCTCCCTGCACCCCCAAGGGTCAAGGTTCCCACTATGCACTGAACTTTGCCGCTCCTTCCCCCATAATCTGTCCTGCTGCCTCATACAAAGATGCCTTCCAAGTAAGCAGCCTATATCCCACTATACAGCATCTTTGCCTACCTCCACCTAAAGTTCATGTGCAGAGACAGAAGTTCCTGACAGGCTCAATAGTGAGGATAAGGCTCCCACGGGAACTGTAGGAAATGCAAGAAAGTTTCTTCCACTTATCCAAATGTTACCCTTAAATATGGCTTAGAAATTCACAAGAATGCAGCCGGAAATTGGCAACTCTGAACCTCCACCCCCTGACTGGAGCCTCCAAAGCAATGTGGGATAGGATAAGAGCTACAATTTCACATCTCCAAGAAGGAAGCTCCCTAGAAGGTGGCCATTTTTGCTACTACCTAGGAGACCAGAACAAAACATATTCATGGATTCATTCGTGGATTATATTAGCTACAAACTACATATACACAAAACAACATGAGTAGATCTAAAAACACAGTACTGAGTGAAAAGTAAGAAAAAACCTTGTGAAGATCATTATTGATGATCCATGAATTGAGGAGTACCATTAATTCAATACTTCCTACCAGAAAATAAATATTTCTTAATAAATAGTCAAGTGTAAACTTCCAAACTATGTGTTTATGATATTCATATATGATTGGTATATAGTTATATATATCAAACATCTATGATTTATATGTATTTTAATGTTTATACAATTGACTATTATGCAGACAATAAAAAGATAAGCTGTTCATTGTGTGTTGATGACCTCCAAAATGTACTAAGTAGAATATGCAAGATATAAAATAAAGCATATAGTATAATACTTACATATTATACATAGGCATATGTGTATATCACAATATCTACTTATAAATATGTATATATGTGTGTATCACACACACATTGGGAAAGGAAAAAGAAAGAAAAATAAGAAACTGATATCTGTGGTTGCCTCTGGGATGGGAATAGGAGACAGACATATCTTTAACTCTATGCCCTTTTGTAATTTTTGAATTTTGCTCTGTTTGCATATATTTCTTAATCAAAGTGAATAAGCAAAATAATTACAAAAATAAAACAAAATTAAAGTATGTACATATGCTAGGACAAAATACTGCCATCATCTGTCTACCTCTTTCCTTCCAGGCTGAGATGAGAGGTCAGTTATAGTCATCTTTGTATCTCCCAAAACAGTTCCTGCCACATAATAGATGGTCAATGGATGTTGAAAGAAGGAAACGACAAAAAAAAAAAGAGAAAGAAATAAAAATGTGGTAAGAAATGGATGGTTATTCATTCCCTCTTCATATATTTCTGTAATTTTCACATCTTCAAAATTAATATTTAAAAAAATTTAGAAACGTGATCCCAGTGAGTGTGGAGTACAGCTGTGAGATTGCAAGCAGGCTGACAGTTGGGAGGCTAGTTCAGTTGTCCAGATTCTGAGGGGCCTCACATGGGTATTGCCAAAGAGCCAAAGGCTGCTGCTGCCAGGCTCCGTTCTCTGACACTCTCCTGCTGCTGCCCCAATTCACCATCATAAATGATGTATGTACCCTCAGGCAGAGGGGACACAGACAGCTGACCTGGTGCCGCCAGAAGCAACAGGAGACTAAGTGATAAGTTGAACCTACCACGGTAAGTGCTGCCTCTTTTTCAACCAAAGCTTGAGTTGTTCTGATTACCTTCCAGGTGTGAGGAAAAGTAAACTGAATGGAGCAGAAGATCCCCAGGTGCCCCACGCCCCTGCCGTCTCACACTGGCTTCTCCCATCTGTCCTTCTAGAGACCCCCAGCCGGTTCTTGATAGACTCCAACCTTTAAACATCCATTTGACCTCCTGCTCCTCCAAGTGTTTTTTCTTTCCATTTTTTAACACTCAGTCCCATCTTCGCTTTCTAGCTGCTCTCCAAGGCTTCGCCTTTTTGAGTACCTTTTATGTGTCAAATATTGGACTCCGTTGCTGGGCTCCAGTGAATGTTGCTTAAAACACAAAAGGTTAAGCAGAGAGCAACTGTATTGATTAAACATCCATTTTCTTACCTTTTGTTTTTGTAAGAGTCCTTGATGTTGTCTCTGATTGACAGCCCCACCTGCACACCTCTGGCCCCAGATTCCCCTTGGTAATGTCACTGAGAGCTACCGAGAGCCACAGAGCACCTCACTCGTTCTGCACAAGCCACAGATCCTTCATGGGTAGCTTTCAAAAAAAAGAAAAGAAATGTAGCTTTTCTCTCTTGTCCTTTCTCCTTTCCTTAGACATATTTTATTCCAAAAGTCCCTGTTGAATGGAGAAAAGTAAAACAGGGGGGAAAGGAGAAAGCTCTCAGCACTGACCCCTCCCTTTTATTCTAATGTCTGCAAGGTAGCACGCCTTTGAATATGCTGGCAGGAGGGTGACAACCTTGCTACATTAGCTTTTCCTTCTCGCTTCTCATACTGTAAATGACCTAAAGAATCCACCCTGTAAGACTAACAAAATTACACCCATTAACAACATGAGAAACATGGTATGATGGTGGCTTTGCCCTGTTGTTGGTTCATGATAATGACTGCATCAGCTGGCTTTGACTCTTCCCTAAAAGCATAATATTGCAAATAATAGGGCATAACATTGCCATTAGAGAAAAGTATAAGCCTTTCAAGTACAGAAGCCAAATGTCCAGTCAATAATATGTACCCAATACTAAATGAGGTCAAACAACTCTGAAACTTCATCTCCTTTCCCCCAAAGCTCTATTCACCCAATCAAGTGAAGGCTGGTTGTAAGCATAGGCTCACGAGGATGATCGCCAATGTCGGCAGGATAGACTGGAGTGAGCAATGGGAAAGAGCACTGTTTTAGCAACTTGAACCTCTATGTGGCTCCCTCATTGGATTTCCCCCCATCCTCACCTCTGCTAGTCCAGGTTAGACCTTTGCAGGGAGCAAGTCCTACTTGGGTCAGATTCTGCATTAGTGTCAGTAGGATGTTAACTAGCTGCAAGCTGTAGGACAAAGAAGCGAGATACAGGTTGGAATGCCTGCCGCCCTGCTTCTCTTCAGCTACATTCACTGATCAAGATTCAGTCCTTGAATAGGAGCTAACTCAAAATCCCAGGGGCGTGATGGAGCCATTTCTCATCAGCTTGCAAGAGCTGACAATTAAAGTTTCAGGAATTGTGCAAGACAGTTGTGGATCACAGCTATTACTAAAAGTTTTATAAACTTACTAGAGGCCCAGCGCACGAAATCATGTGTGGGTATGGTCCCTAGGCCTAGCCTGCGATCAGGGCCATCTTTCCCAGCTGCCGGCCACCACCCACCCCAGTTCCCCATTCGTCATCCAGCGATGGGAGCTTGATGGCCAGGGGAGGGACCGAGAGGTTGGCCGTTCCCGTCCGATTGCCGGCCCCACCCCCGCTGCTGGTCGCCCTGTGTGTGGGGGGCAACCAGCAGGGCAGGGGCCTTGGCCTGGTGCCACCTGCATCCCCTGCCACCCACTCCAGGTCCCCATTCACCATTAGCAATTGGAGCCTGCCGGCCAGGGAAAGGAACCAAGAGGTGGTCAGTGCACCTCATAGTGACTGGTCAAGCGGTCATTCTGGTCATTCTGCCTTTATGGTCACTGGGCTTTTATTATATAGGATAAATGTTAAAACAAAGGAAATAAATATTCAAAAATCACTTCATAATTATCTCGCATTAACTATACTCTTTTCTATTATCTATGCTCTTATGGTTATTTACATCTATTGATTCTGTGTGGTTGAAATACTATATAAGAGGACACTATTGTGCATCTATTCCAATTCCATGTTCAGGGCTAATACGTTGGTTGGTGGCTGGAAATCACCATGCTGGGAGTAATTACACCACAGAAAGTGTAGTTTATAGCGGAAAATGCTACAAATCAGGGCTTGATTTATTGTTCTGTTGATTTTCTAGACCAGGGCTCAGTGATCTATGACTCAATGAACAAATCTAGCCCTTAGCTTATTTTTGTATTTCCCACAAGCTAAAAATGAGTTATAAAAGGAGGGAGAAGAGGAGGAGAAGGGGGAGGAAGAAGAAGAGGGCGACGGCGATGACAAAGAGGAAGAAGAAGAGAAGAAAAAGGTGGAGAAGAAGAAACAGAGATCCCCTTTTTTCTAAAAAGCCAGGAAATAAATGTTTTGGTTGTGTGGGCTATGTGGTCTCTATTAGGGACTGCTCAACTCTGCCACCCTAGCACAATGGCAGTGCTTCAGTAAAATTTTATTTACAAAAGAAGATTGTGGGGAGAACCAAGATGGCGGCATAGGTTAACGCCGGAGTTTGCCGCCTCGAACAACCATTTCAAAAGTGAAACTAAAAGACGGAAGGGACATCACCCAGACCCACAGGAACGCTGGCTGAGTGGAAGTCCTACAACTAGGAGGAAAGAGTAACG
>NW_006294589.1:30260-48917 GCF_000327345.1 Myotis davidii
AATGGCCTGACTATTCTTGGGGAGGAAAGGGGGGTGGGAGATGCGGGAAGAGACTGGACAAAAATCGTGCACCTATGGATGAGGACAGTGGGTGGGGAGGGAGGGCGGAGGGTGGGTGGGAAACTGGGTGGAGGGGAGTTATGTTGGTAAAAAAGAGTAACTAATGTAATAATCTGAACAATAAAGATTTAAATTAAAAAAAAAAAAAAAAAAAAAGAAGATTGTGGGTCAGATATGACTCAGGCCACAGTTTTCCAACCCCTGATCTAAAGTTAGGGAAGCCTTCTAAGAGAATCAATTGGCTATATGGAATTGACCATAAAGGACACTTTATATTTTATTATGATTTGTAATTTTGTGCTATATATTCTTTATATCAGTAAAATTTATCATAGGAAATACCACATACACACATCGATTTTTATTGGCAAGCTGGTTATTAAATACTTACCAGCATACCACTGCTTAAAAACCACAAAATCTATAATCCATGCTGCCCCTTCCCTTCTCAATCAACCTTTGCTGAGTGCTTACCACATGCCAAACACAAGATTGAAAGAATTAGAAAGATGAGGGCCATGTTCTCCAAGAGCTCACAGTCCAATGTGAGATGCCAGCAAGCAACAGACAAATGCCACAGGACACAGCAACAAGTGCAGAAACACAAACAAACCAAGTGCTGTGGGGCAGAGAGAATGAGGGAACCAATGTTCACTGTTCCGGGTGATTCCAGAGGGAGAAGCTTACCAGCAACTCTATGAAGTATGTGTCATGGTCTTCATATTATATATGAGCTAACTGAGATGCAGAGATTTAGTTAATGTGCCCAAGGTCAAAAAGCTGATAAGGGCAGAAGATTCAAAGTCAGGGATGGTTTGACACCAAAGTCCTTGTTCCTTCACTCCACTCCCAATTAATTCCTTGTTTATTTTTTTAAAGGGGGGAGAGGGGTAAATCATATTCATACCCTGATCCACTGCAAAATGTCTCTCCCACGTTCTTTTCTTTAGCTTCCCTCACTCTCTAGTATCTCTGCCACATGAGTTTATTATGTCCCCCAAAGTCAAAAAGGAAATGTTAATTAAAAGTTTTAAAAGAACATGTGTCAATGTAGCTCTGAAGTGGTAACAGTGGGGAGTTGAACTGTACCAAATTAAAAAGCACTGGCATTAATTAGCATTAACATGTGCAGGTGTTTTCTCTTTATGGCGACAGTGAACTCTTAGAGAGCAGGAATCAACCTTCTTTCCACAGTTTCTGACAGAGGCTGATCTACAGGAGAAGCTATGTCAAAGCCGTTGGGTGATAGTGGAGACTGCGGTAGAACTACAGCCATGCATCACCCAGGGGTCATCGGACAGGACAGTCTTTATCTCTAAAAGGACAGGGAAGCCCAGAAAGCTCCAACTGCCTGAATCCTGATCGTCACCCCAGCAGCAGCCTGTCTGATGCAAAGTTGATATGTTTATGAGTTCACAGAGCTCTAAAGAAGGTCAACATTTCCAATGTATAGAGAAAAAGATTTTCACAATCGCCTTGGAAATTTCTTCTAGAGGTTCTTAAATTTTGATGTGGGTCAATCACCCAGGGCAGTGGTCGGCAAACCGTGGCGCGCGAGCCACATGCGGCTCTTTGGCCCCTTGAGTGTGGCTCTTCCACAAAATACCGACTTCTGCGCATGGGCCATGAAGTTTCACTCGCACTGTACGTGTGTGCCCGCAGGGGGTATTTTGTGGAAGAGCCACACTCAAGGGGCCAAAGAGCGGCATGTGGCTCGCAAGCCACAGTTTGCCAAGCCGCAGTTTGCCGACCACTGACCCAGGGAACTTGTTAAAAGTACCTTTTCCCAGCCCACTCCTACATGGTCTGGTTTAGTAGGTCTCCAACCAGAACTACACACTCTAGTTAAGTTTCTTCATTTTTATGGTGAATACCTTTTTTCATTGTGCCTAACAAATTGA
Source organism: Myotis davidii (assembly GCF_000327345.1). NCBI lineage: Eukaryota > Metazoa > Chordata > Mammalia > Chiroptera > Vespertilionidae > Myotis > Myotis davidii. The sequence goes on from NW_006294589.1 coordinate 32,222, forward strand.
TGTGCTGCAGATCCACAGACTCTTTAATCTGCAATTCTAAAATCTCAGAGCTCTGAAATCTAAATCTTTACATAACTCACCTAGCAGCAAAACCTGACCTGAATTCTCTGGAAACATTTTTAAATCTTTATTTATTGTCCTGGCTGGTGTGGCTCAGTTAGTTGAGAGTCATCCTGTGCACTGAAGGGTCGCCGGTTTGATTCCCAGTTGATGTTTTGCTCTCTCTCCCTCTCCCTTCCACTCTCTCTAAAATCAGTAAAAAACATTTTTAAATCTCTATTTATGTAACTTTGAGTGGACATGCATATGTTTTGCTGTAGATGATTACAAGGTGGCACGCCAGATCCTAAGAAGGTGTCACAAAATATAAAATACACACTCCATTTTACTTCCCCTAAATCATAAGCATTTGATGCATGAAATATATTGGTTCCAAACAGTTCAGATAGACGGCTATGAACCTGAATATACCCCCTTGCATGAATGAATCCCCTCCTCAAAGGTGGGGGTTTACGGGAATTATGGGAGCAAAATTCACCAACATTTATCCTTTGAGCTGCCTCCGTTTTCCCAAGGTGCTTTATCTTCAGAAAGCAAGAGACAGAAATACAAGTCACAGTTAGCACAAGCTTCCTGGCCACCTGGCTCTGGAAGGCCTGTCATCTCCAGGATGCACTCTAACACCCTATTACCCTAGTTCAGGTAAGTCCAACTCTTCATCTTGCTTGATGCTCACTACATTTATCTCATGAAAACAATCAAGACCACATTGTAAGTCCAGGGGTGTTTTAAAATTTTCCGTTAGTCTAAGACCTATTATCCAGTCCTTTTCCCCAGGGCAGACCATTTAAGAATACCAGGAAAGTGGATGGATAATAGAGTTGGGTTCCAGGGACTGAGGTATAATCAAGCCAGCAGCATTCTCAGAAAAAAAAAACGAAGAAAAAAAAACAAGAAGGACATGAGGGTCAAACCAAGACAAGATGCCTAGATAGCAGGTGTGAAGTAAATGCAAACTAATTAACATGACCTTCAAAGTCCAGCATTACCTTGTCCGTGCCTCCCTCTCCAATTTTTTGTCCCTTCACAACTTCACTCCACTGCTCTTAACTTTATTCAGTTCACTGGAAAACCTGCTTTTTCTTTCCCCTTCCATCTATGCTATTCTTTCTGCCTAGAATACTATTTACATCCTGTTTTCCCTTCATCTTGAGCCTTCTACACATGGTTTCTTACCCCCAATCAGAGTTATTTGCCTTCCATTGCCCTTGTCTCTACCAGAGCCAATATCCACTGTGTTTTAATTGTCTGATAATGTGTCTTCACATCCCACTGGCCTGTGCCCACCATGAGGCTAGGAACCACACCTGGCTTCCTCTGTCGTGTTCCCTGTGTCTGGCATAAAGCCTAGAAGTGATTCAGTGCTCCACAAATGTGAATAAATGAATGAGTGAATGAATGAGTGAATGAATGAATGAAAAGGAGGCAAGAAACAAAGAACAAGGCAGGAAGGTAGGGTGTGGTCCAGAGCTGTTTCTGGGACCAGAACTGGCACATGGGAGCCCTCTCTGTTGAGTGGGCTTTGAATGATGAGTGATGAGTGCACTAAACCATGAAGAGACAAGGTTGAGAAGAGACCCCGATTCTTTCTCTCCTCTTTGTTCTCTTTCCTCTTGTCCGTCAGAGCCCTCAACAAAATTCTCACTTTTCATTTTTATTTCATGCTTCTTACCAGACAGTTAAGTTCTATAAAAGCAGAGACCGTATATCTGCTGCTCCTCATTTTATACTCAAACCCAGGAGTCACGCCTGGAACAGTTACTTTTACATAGTAAATACTTGTTGAATGAATGATTGGTTGGTTGAATGAATGAATGGATCTATGACATGTAACCTCTCACGTTCCAGAGAATCTGTTTTGAATGCCCTAGGCTCCCCCAGACAGCTGGTATCTCAAGCCTCCTCACGAGTTAACAGGAAATTATGAACTGAGCGGATGAGATGAAATCCTATCAGACAGAATTTTATCAGTCTGTCACAAAGGAACCTAGCCACTTAGCCCAGACGACATCTTCTGAGAAATTACTAAACTTTACCAAACTCTATAAATTCACTCATAAAATTGACTACATTCTAGCTGATGCTCTGAAATAAATATTCCTCCTTCTCTCTGCCTCTCCCACTCCTACCCCCATTCCATCTTTCATCCCACAGAGTCCCAAGAGAGACTTCTCCAGAAGAGAAAACCAGACACCAATGTCTTCGTAGACTTTTCTGTAACCGTGAAGAGCTTCTTGGCAAAGGGCTGGAGAAAAGGGGAAGTAACCGAATTTAAAAGAAAATTAGATGTCCTCCCATCTGGAAAATCAAAGGGCTTCAAGGAAATGTCTTTCCTCGGCAAGGATCTGTCTCAGGAAATAAGGAATTGGTGGACAGAACAGCAACATATTTGTATCATGATCACTTAGGTCCTAATGAAAATGGGAAGCTGAAACAATTTCCCCTAAAAACAAAGGACTCACATAATTCATATTCCACTCTCTCAAGTTTCTAGACTCCAAATCCTCTTCACTTTTCCCAATTAAAAACAAACATGTGAACAACCAAAAAAGCCTGTCATATATATTTTGGCAAATTTTCTACATCTATAAAATGGAGTTCTAAGATCCATATCACTGACTTTTCATAAGAACTAAAAAATAGTAAATATAAACAATAAAAGCCAAATTAAAATATAGGTTCTAGGTAGTTCTTACAGTTCGTGCACTTGATTGAAATTGATGCCCTGGCAAAATTGCAAGTGACTACAAAGCATTGGCCTCTAGACTCAGTCATAAAAAGTGGAATATCAAATGTTAAATCTGTGCATGCCTCATGATTTTCTTCATCCCCCTGGCCCACCCATAATGAAAATAAACCATTGTATACATGTTCATGAAAACTACAGATTAATTTGGGGGAAAAAGAGACATCTCAGCATGAGGAAATCTTAAGGCTGATTAATCAAGAACTTATTACCTGGAAACCTTTCCTATGACCAGACGGTCACAATCTCAAAGAAGAAAAAGACAGAAAAAGTCTAGCGAAGAGAACGATGCAGGAAGAATGAGATAGAAGACAAAAGGGAAAGGGAAGTAAGATGAAATCTAGAAAGATTTCATGGTTATCCTTTTTTTTTTTTTTCTGAGCACCCAGAGAGAGCTGGACCTCTGCAACATTTAAAATTATAATAACAATCCCTTCTTTCTTTCTATAGTAGATTCTTCAGGAACTATCGAGACAAAAGAATTTGCACACAAATTATAATGCCAATTATTGAGAGTGACAAGTTTTGTAGACATGTATGCACATTTATTAATAAATATTGCATGGCCAAAATGACATGCTGGGGGAAATTATAAACAATGATCTATTTTAAATAAACTTATTTTAAATACTCAAACCATTCTAAATACATGAGCAGACTTCATTCCAGTTGAGCATCCCCATCTTCAGCAGCTTAGTCAGCCAAGCAAAGACATGTTTGGCAGGGGAGAGCTTGAATTTAAGTCCTAGCTACTCTCCTTATTATCTCTGCGACTTTTGGCAAGATGCCCAACTTCTGTGGTCCTGAATTTCTACAACTGTAAAATAGGGGTAACAATAACACTCACATTATTGTTGCGAAGAGCAAATGAAGCAATATAATAGTTCTCAAATGCCAGACTGTGACAAACATTCTATAGTCTGCAGCAAAATGGGAGAGCGATGCATACATTTTTAATGAAGCTATTTATTCAGTAACTTGCCTATCCTTTATTTGGATATCATACCTTTTCTACTTTCTTGGTGTTGAAAGCATCTTTCTGTTATTAAATTAAAGAGCTGGTGCAGGTCTAGCCTGTTCTCTCTGTACGGTTTTAGAAAATGGCTATTGTGTTGGTTTTGCTCTTTTCCTCAGTTGGCAAAATAAACAGTTGGCAATTCACTGTCACTTCTGCAAATTGTTTCTCAACTGTTAGTGATCTTTGAAACCTCAAAGTCAGAGTACCACTACAATAATCCGTGGATGGTCACCCAAAGTGTCAGCTGTGGTTGAAAATATGTAGGGACCACCAGAAGGTAGCTTATTTGAAGAACGAAGAAAATTCAGAAGGAAAAAAAACTTACTGAAAGATAAGAAATAGTCCATTAGGCCCATCAGTAATGATCAGTGGTTGGATTCAGAAGACGATTCCAAGATCAGCATGTCTTCTGCCCTCCAACAGGGACAGGTGTCATCTTTTCCTCAAGAACACCTGTGATGGTTAATCTTATGTGTCAACTTGACTGAGCTAAGAGATGCCCAGGTAGCTGGCAAAACATTATTTCTGGACGTGTCTATAAGGGTGTCTCAAAAAAAGATTAGCATGTGAATTCATAGACTGAATAAAGAAGATCAACCTCACATGGAATGCATGTAGGCAACACTCGGTCTGTTGAGAGCCCTAAAAGAACAAAAAGAGGTAGGAAGAATGAATTCACTTTCTTTGCTTGAGTTGGGAACATGCCCCATACATCTGTGCTCCCGGTTCCCAGGCTCTCGGATTTGGACTAGAACTACACCATTGGCTTTCCTGGGCCTTGAACTGTGGGATTTCTCAGCCTCCAGAACCGCATGAGCCAATCTCAGCATAAATCTCATCTACCTACCTATCCGTCTATCCTACTCTGTTTCTCTGAAGAATCCTAATACAAGGCCTCACTAGGACTTTCAAGGAAGTGACAGTAAAATGAAAAGTACTGTTTTCACTAAATTTTGTAAGCCATTGAGGTAGGGGCAAGATAGTGCTGCTCTGGGGCCTGAGGAACGGAGTTTGACACAAAGCAGGAAGAGGGTCCCCCCCAACTTGGGTGGACTTCCCACAGAGATACCCGATAGCAAGGTCACTATGCTCAAATAGTTTCAGTGGTAAGCAGAAACAGCAACACTAGTGACACTGGGAACACAATGAGACCAGGCCCGTAATATAAGCTCCTGGAAAGATAGGCACCAGTAGCCATGGCAACAGGGAGGCACCTTCACAATTCTTCCTTTCAGGCCACAGACCTCACCAAAATAAACCAAACCTGGAGAGTAGGCAAATGGTCAACACCATGCAGTGGGCTAGAGGATGTGTTTGTGAGGACCTAGGAAAGTAGCCCAGGAACCCCAGAAATACAAGGGGCACTGGGAGACAGTGGAAGCAAGAAATGGGCGATACAGAGGACAGTTAGAACCCGAAGTGTCTGTTTGTCCTGTGAGGTGCACTGGGAGGAGCATGCTCACTCCAGTGCCTCCAGCTGTGTGACTTTGGCCGAGAGCCCAATTTCCTTACCTGAAAATAGGGTCAAAAAAATATTAATAACTAGTTCAATAAAATAAATTTAAGAATTAAAAGGAAGGCCTATTTGAAAGTGCTACATAAATGGTAGTTTTGATATTTAACAGTGGACTATTCTGTAACGTTCAGTGCTGAGACCTCCTCAGGATTTAACCTGTGGCACATCCTCTCCAGAAAGCATAGCTGAAATCATGTCTTTCAGGAGAAAGAATGAGGGGGGAATGATCTAACCTGATTATAGAGTGGGAGGAAGAGAAGAACCCACCCAGTCATTCCCAGAGGAACAATAAGCCATCAGTGTAAGACGATCACTGTGAAGAAAGGGAAGAAATACACTACATACATTGTGGTTATTTTATTAAATATCACCTATTCCCTATAAAATCTGTAAGGGGGAGATGATCACTTCTGTTTTATAGATGAGACTCAGAGGGGTTAAATGGCATACCCAAGACCACTTAGCAAGTAGCAGACAAGGCTGACATTTTTAACTCAGATGTTTTTGGAACTAAAATCAGATAGCACTTCCCCTTCCCTTCCCTTGCCCCTTCTTCCTTCCTCCCTCCCTTCCATCCATCTATTATTATTATTATTATTATTATTATTATTATTATTATTATACAAAGAACCCACAATCACAGCAGTCACCGAAATGACAAGTCACAAAGCGCGCTGCACCAAACCCCCGTGCCTTCTACATTTGGCAAACCCAGTCTGCGTCTTCCTGCACGCCCAGTAGCCAGCTTTGGCTCCCTATAAAAGCCTCTTCCAGACATGCTTGTACTTAGACACTTTCTAAAAATATTCTCTTGGGTGGTAAATCATTTTGCTTGTTTGCATGTATCCTGAAAGCACTAAAGCAAGACAATTCAGATGGAACATAAATCCCTTCACTGTGTGTAAACATAACACATGGAGCCTACATGGGGAAAAAAACTTAAATTCAAAGCACATGAGCCGAGTGAGAATGAGGCAGGCGGCGAGGATGGGACCCTGAGCTGGGAAAACCACAGGCTTGCGGCTTTGTGCTCAGAACGCCCTCATGCCCAGGGGATGGTGTGGGGCTGCGTAGGGAGATGGGGCGCCATATCCAGCTCTTTGTGAATTGGGGTCTGCAAGGAAGCACATGTGGTAGTAATAGGAAAGATGCAATTCCCCTTGGCTATTTTTCAAGCTTCACTATTTAGATAATTTGGGGACTTTTTTAACTTCGAGAAGTTCTCCCAGGACTGGGCTGATTATAAGATGAGGATATGTCTTAAACTCTGCCAAAGAGAAAACTTCGCTGAATTCGATGTTTTATTTTTTAAGTTGTGTGCACTTTTCCTGGGGACAGAAATGCTTCCTCCTGGTCAACCCTCTCTTCTTCAGAAAGTAAACTCAGAGGCTGCCTTGAGTTTAAATCTTTGCTTCGCAGGATGAAGGGCCTTCAAGGTTCTTCTCAAATAAAACCCCAGTGCTCATTGTCAATATGCCAAGCCAAATGTCGAAGACAATCTCATTTCTGCAACCTACAGTGCCCTGAATTGATGGGGTAACTTTCTTTCAATTAGTTAAAACCCTAAGCAGTTAATTTATTATTTGCAGTTCATTAAAATGTGCCTCACTGCTGCCGTCCCTGGGTTCACGCTTAAGGACAAACAGTAACCAAAATGAAGAACCTACATCAACTTGTTTTTTTATCAAAGCAGAAAGCCTTTAGAGAAGAAGCAAACCTAAAATATGACTTAAATGGAACCAATCCCCCCACAAAACGGGTTTTGAGGGCATGGAGGAAAGAGGATGGAGGGTAGATAAGAGGCTTAGGTATGAATAACTTGGGATCTCAGGCAGGTTACTGGTCACCAAATCTCTGAACCACATCTGTGAAATAGGAATAAAAACATCTATATCTTAAGGTTGATGCATAAGTGAAGTGACCACTGTGAAAGGTCCTGGCTCTATTCTAGGCACAAAGGAATCCTCAGTTATTGCTGGTTTAATTCCTTCTTCTTCTCTTTTCTTCTTTTTTAAATCTGTCTCACAGGGTTAATATGAAGATTGAATGACCTCACTGCAGATGTACTGGAGTGCCATTTATACGTGGGATGTTATAAGAAGGAAAAAGAAAATACAAGAGAAAAGGAATTTCAAGAACAAGGACCCACCCAGAGAGCTCTCCGGGGCCCAGATCTGGGTACTGCTCCGGTCTTTGTGACAGATTCAAATTGCTGGCGGTCTCTTCAAGGAGAGAAAGAAGTCTGACCCATGCCCCTCTATGTAGCCTTATCAGAGAACTCGAGGGAAATCAATGAAAAGAATGGCAAATCATAGCCTGTGCCACTCACTAATTTAACAATTGACTGAACACTTAACATGTGCCAGACACTGTTCTAGATGCTGTGACTACAGCAGTGAACAAACAATGAGATTCCCACCCAAGTTGAGCTTATTTTTTTAGTGAGGAATAACAAACAAAATATTCAGATGACTGTAATAACTATTATGATAGATGATGAAGAAAAAGTAAAAATGAAATGGAAACATTGGGTTTGTGATTTTTATTTATTTATTTATTCATTCATTCATTCATTCTCACCAGAGGATATTTTTCCCATTGATTTTTTTTTTTTTTTTTAGAGAGAGAGAGAGTAGAAGGAGGAGCAAGAGAAAGGCAGGAGAAGGCAAGGGAAACGGAGAGGGAGAGAGAGTTGAGGTACGGGGAATGGGGGGAAGTTACCAACAATGGAGAGGGATAAGTCAAAAAACTAAAGCGAAGATACTTTAGAGTCTACAGTTTGGCTCTATGGGTTGGGAACTTAGATCTGCCAACTCATTCGTTTTGAGACTAAATTTCTCTAAACCAATTTCTGCAACTGTACAATGGTAATAATAACTTAAAGGAGTACAGTAATTATGACTCAGAGAGAGCATAGATTGTGCTCAGTAAATCTTTAGTTCCTTCTTTTACCATAGTACACAAACATATAGAGATCTGATCATAATATAGTCAAAGATTAAAATTACAAAATACAAATGACTATGTAATCTGGTTAATCACCATAGCTGACTTTATTAGCAATAACATCACCTTGGGTCCCCTATTAACTCATCTTTAAATGAACCACAAAATTTCTCACAGTTCATTAATTCAAAAAACATTTATTGAATTTGCACTACGGGCTGTGTATCACATGAAATGCTGTGGGAGATGGAAAAAAAACAATGTTTCTGGCTTCTTTATATAAGCCCACAGCCTACAAGCATATAAATAAATAATCACTGCACTGTGATGATCATATCATAGAAGAATATACTATGAGAGTTCAGAAGAAGGGATGAATAATTCTGCGCAGAGAAAAATACTAGGCTACATTTACTGAGCACTTACTATGTGCCAAACCATATTTCAAATACTTTACATGTGCCAACTCATTAAGCATCACAATGATACTATGAAATAGCTACTATGATTATTTCTATTTTGCACACCAGGAAACTGAGGCACAGGTAAGTCAAGTCTCTTGCCCAGGGACACAGCTAATGTGACACAGAGCCAGGATTTTCATCCAAGGACTCTGAACCCAGAACCCACACTTCAGAAACTGCAGTGTACTGAATATGATGAGAGATACTTTATGACACTGGAACCAGGACTTATAGGAGAAGCAGTCTGCAGAGCAGAAAAGAAGGTCATGAGAATCAGTGTAGAGGGAACAGCAGGAACCAGAGTATGGAAGCTCAGTGTCTAAAGATAATTGAGCAGTGTATATAGCCAAACTGGGGGAAAGACCAAAACATGGACAGAAGCCACGGCTGATAAACTGCCTTTAAACTCGCCTGGCTAGTATTCCCTCCCAGCTATTCTATCAAAGTTGAGTTCCTAGAATCCTGTGTTAACAAAGCCAATCTTCCGCCTTCCTCTTTGGTCCTCTTTAATTCCACAGGCAGCCTTTTATTGGCTCATCAGAACAAGTATTCTGTGAAGAATAACCATGGATAACCAAGCTGCTTCAAAACACCAACTGTTTGATGTCCTTTAAATAACCATCCAACATTGGGTATTTAAACATGATCCCAGGTATTTAGCCATATGTTTAAGAAGGCCTCGTTTTTTGCCATATCAGAAGAGGATTCACTATAATTTATTCATTATCTCAATGGAACTCCATTACCCAATTTTCCCTGCAGTTTACGAGGAGTAGAGGAAATAAGAAGCAAATAAGGGAGATTCTCAGCTTAATAAATTTTGGAATCTTTAGACACTAGAAGATTCCATGAGAGAAAAACTCCAAGGAAGCAAGTATTAGTTCCTTCCCAATGTGTTTGCGTTAAGCAATTTTTATCTTTGGTAAATCTCTTCCAACAAAGGCCATGGGAATTGGGGGGGAAGGAGAATATAATGTGAGACAAAGCATTCAGGACTGTTGGCTAAATCACATGCTTGGACAGTACCCAAAATGGCCCAACATCACTCTTTGCTCCTGTGACATCAAGCTGAGAACATCTATTCTGGGAAACAATCAAAAAAAAATATGGACCACTTACTAAAACAACTTGCTTTCAAAGGAAGATGGGGGATTAAGGGAGCGACCGAGGAGATAACTGAGATGAGAGCAGGGTTTTTGTTTCAGAGTAGACAAAACTTGAATTTGCTGTATAAGCTAAGGAGGACACCAGAGAAGAACATGACAGAAAAAGAGATCGAGCAACATCATAGAGAAGACAGGAGTGGCTCAGAATTACTAATCGGAGATGTTATATGGGAATGGAGTAAGAAGGCAACTTCCCCTGATAGGGAAAAAAAAGGAAAATCAACGCGTGGTAACTCAGAAGGTGAAAGAAAGAGAGCTGAGGGCTGGGCTGCCTGATGGTCTCATTTGCTCAGGAAAATGAGGGTAAAGTCCACTGGTCTGAATCAGAAACCTGAGACTCATCCTCATTTCTGTCCCTTCCTTCACGCACTGTGTCCACCTAGTCCTATTGCTCCCGCCTCCAAAGTGTATCTACAACAGAGCCACTCTCTCCATCTCCATTGCCACCATCGCAGTCCAAGCCACAACTGCCCCTCGTCTGGGCCCTGGCAAAAGCTTTCCAGCTGTCCTCCCCACTTCCTCTATTAACCCCCAATTCATTCTTCACACATCTGGCAGAGAGAGAGAGAGATTCCACAAGTGAAATTGACTTCAGCTCCCCCATGGCCCTTTGGATACAGTAAAAATGTCTTACTCTGCCAAAACTGTCTTAGATCATCTGGTCCAGATCTCCTTTCAGCCCAATCATGTGTCATTCTCTCACCCTCTCTCTACTCCAGACATGCTGACCTTCTTTTCAGTTTTCAAATTAGTCATGTTCCTTATTAGTCGGGCCGTTCTCCAAGCTACTTACCCTCACTGAAATACTCACTCCTGGCTCTTTCATGTACTTATGTCTGTATAGGGGGCTCCTTCTCTTTCCTGAAGCCTGAGGCTAAATGCCTTCTCAAAAAGGCCCTTAATGACCAGCTTCTCTAAAAAGTACCCTAACCACTACTCTGAAACAGGGATTTAGTGGTGAAGAAGGTAGATTAAGGGTTAATTTCAAACCCCGGTTCCATCACTTGTGTAACCCCAGGCAAGTAGCTTAACTGTTCTCCATTATAAAATGGGAATAACATACAATAGTTTTGCAGAGGCTGGTTGTGATCATTAAATATGAATCAATAAGCATAAGAAACTTACAATATTGCCTGGTCCTTATAAATGCTCAGTGCAGGTTCATTATCACTACAGCACCCTGTTCACATCCCTTTAACATTTTAGTTTGTACTTCTGTGTTTCATGTTGATTGTCTGGTTCACCCACTATTTCATAAGTTCTAAGAGGGTAGAGAGCTGCTCAATTTCCCCAGTATCTATAAGAATGCCAACTTCTCAGTCAATAATTGATGAATGGAAGAATGAATGAATGAATATCACACCCAATTCAGTGTGTAAGGTCCAAGAGAGTCCGACCTATTGTTGAGAAGAAAGCTAAACTCATCTATACATATATAATATATAATAAAGAGCTATGTAATAAAGAGCTAATATGCTAATGGTCGATACACCGTAACGATAACGACCAGGTTATTACCATATTAGCTGGGTGTTGCTCTGGAGACTGGGCAGAAGCGGGGAGGCGCCTGGAGGAGGCAGGACCATCCCATGCCCGGGAGGGCAGGGGTGAGAGTGCATAGCACCCCCCTTACCCGTCCTTCGCCACCCACCACTAGCACTCTGAGTGGCCCGAGGCCCACCTGCCAGGGGAAGGACCACAGCACAGCAGGCAGGAGGCTTCCACACTCTCCTCCAGTGCCATGATGGGGCAGAGCTGTTGCGTTGCTCTGGAGACAGAGTGGAAGCGGGGAGGCGCCCAGAGAAGGCGGGACCAGCCCTAGGCGACTGGAGGGACTGAGGGCGGAGCTTGAAGCGGCCAGAGAGGCCAGAGGGTTTGGGGGCTGGGCCAGGCGCCGCTGGAGCTCTGCATGGAGAGGTTCAGGTGTCAAGGCAGGGCGGCGCTGCACGATGCTGGGCTCCTCCTCGTTTGCCATAATGACCCAGCTAAGTAAATATCCCTGAGAGGCCAAGAGTGTCTGAGAGTCAGAGAACAGTGTGTTTCCCAAGACTGGAGCCATGATAGGAGCAGGAGGAGGCCCACAGAGAGTGAGAGTGTACCAAATAAAAGGATAGGAAGTTGTGACAATAACAGAATCATCTCAGTCTTGGGTGAAAGAAAGATCAAATACAATTATTTCCACCCTAGTGACCATGTTTAGAGGACATATGAGAGTGATCAAAGTTGAGAAAGCTAAGAAAAGGGGAGGACCAATCTATACAATAAAAGTTCAAGTGGCCATTAAGGCGGAATGACCAGAATGACTGGTCGCTAAGATGCGCACTATCACCAGGGGGCAGATGCTCAATGCAGGAGCTGCACCCAGTGGTCAGTGCACTCTGGGAGCCGGGCTCACAGCTGGCAAGTGCAGCGGCGGTGGCAGGAGCTTCTCCCGCCTCCATAGCAGTGCTAAGGAGCAGCGAGCCGAGCAGTAGGAGCAGCAAGCAGGTGGGTGGTAAGGAGCGAGGGGTCCCAGATTGCGTGGGGAGTGGGCCTAAGCCAGCAGGCGGACATCCCCCAAGAGGTCCTAGACTGCAAGAGGATGCAGGCCAAGCTGGGGGACCCCTCTCCTCCCTCCAGTGCACAAATTTCGTGCACCGGGCCTCTAGTGTATTAGAAGAGTTATTGGCATCAGGTAAGGGGAGGACTGGAAGTAAAATGCCAAACGAGGTGCTAAGTTTCTGAGAAAAGTAAAAGACAGCAATGAGAATGGGAAGGAAATGGCTCAAGTGCTCATCTGGGATTCTCAAAAGGAAGAGTGAAGAGTAGTGGTAGAAAAATTATCCAAGGAAGCAATGAAGAGTGAAAAAATTGCCAGTATTCCTTCTTGAGCCCATGAGCTAAAAGAAATATGAACACCCTGAAAGAGATGAGACATGGGATAGTCCAGAGGAATATATTAGTGAAAGGGGAAGCAGGACACGGAGTGTTTGGCTCTTGGGCAGATCTGACCAATGTCGAGGTTGAAGAGATGCTGTGATGGCGTGGTAGTCATATTCCCAGAGTTTCACCCTGCGCTCTAAAAGGATGGGGAACCACAGCCTGATCGTTAATGTGATCCAGATATCATTTCTAGTAGAATGTGATGCATCTACTCCAAGGCAGAAAACCACCTTACACTTGTTTAATGTCTCTCTCTCTCAATCTCAACTTCTCTTCCCATTTTCCTTGGGCCCAGAGGTGACACAAATGTCCTGCTATAGATTGATTGGAAGATCCTTCCCATAGGCCTCCCAGCAGGTAAAGAGAAAGCACCAGAGGCTACTGACAGCATCATTAACTCCCTAAGGGAGACCTGAGGTTGGACTTTGTCTAAGCACATACAGAAATTTCCCATTTTTTCTCATCCTTTCTCGCAGGCACTGCTCAACAGTCTCTTCATATCACAGCCAAGACTACAGCCTGGCTTGGTCAGATCATGGGGAATACTTGGGAGAAATACTAGTGCTCAGCCCTGCCTCATTTTGAGCACTAGGTCAGGTGAATTACTTCAAATGCATGCAAGGCCTTTCTGTTTCCATGGTAACTGCTCTAAGAACCGTTACAATGTCAATCACAGAAACGTTGAAATCTTAACTTGAACCCATCTTGCTGACAAAGATATCTTGAGAAGTAGCCACTGCTCAGTATCAGACTTCTGCTTCTCATTTAGGGGAGAATGTTTGTTTACATCCAATCAGTTATGGGAATAAGGGGAAATGATGGTTAGTCATTTTCCTTCTGCTTCGCTGGGTCTACCTCTGTCTGTATTTTGCTGATATGCTTGTAACTCATTTTCCCGGCTTGAAATTACAGATGGAACAATTCAGTTTTCCACCTCTCTTTCCTGCATGGGTGCAAGCACTTGAAGACAAAATATCTTTTTTCCATTCACTTAAAAAAAAAAAGAATGGCTTGTATGGCTTGTTCATTGCCATTACATTGTGCCCGTTGTTTTAATTTCTTAGTGCCTGAATAGATGAAGCCACCTCACAACATCTGGAGGTAAAGGTCTAATCCTGGGGTCCTAAAACAATGTCTTTTGCCTGCCCCGCGATATGGGGCAAACATTTCGGCTGACAGATTCTTACATGAATTGATAAGTTAAGGAGTAATTGTCATTTCCTTCTTTCCTGTTTGTGGAAAATCTCCACTCTAGATTCTGAAGTGATCTCCCACAGAGTCAACTAGTAAAATCACACGTTCATGACATCTAGAACCTACATGATAATTTCCACCAAAAAGGTATTTTGGCATAAAAACATTCAAAATCTGTTGACTGTTTTATTTGCTTGGTTTTATTTTTCATTGCAAATGTTAGAACACTCTTGCCCTGCATAATATTTTTTTAGCTTTCCTTTATACTATAAAATATTTCAAAGCAAGAACATTTCTGTGAGCTTATTAGAGCCTTCAGTTTGGGTACTGAATTGTTACAAAACCAGTATTTTTTACATTTTTCTTCTTAATAACATTCTTTGACCCAGAGAGAACGAAAAAATAAGCTATTTGATGTCTAAAATTGCAGAGATAAACTGACATTGTGTTCTGAAGGTGTCTTTTCATGAGAAAAAATGGAATTTTTAAAAAATGTAATCAAGTTATACAGAGCCTCTCACCCTCAGGTCATCAGTTCAGATTTGTCTGAGGTTGAAAGTTGCACAAAGTTGTGGTGGTTGCTGGGTGCCCTGTGCCTTCTGAGAAATGAGTTGGAGGTCCCAGGGGAGGTCACAGCTTTTTATTCACCATCCATAACTGCTACCTATGGGCTCTTCAGGGAAGAACAATTCCAACAGAAACCCATAGATTTGGCCTAAGATTCCTCTCTAAATTGGGTCTATGCCCCCTTATGTTCAAAAATGTAAGCTTCATGAGAAATAGAAGTCACTTCTTTTAATAACTTTGACCAGCCTTTGCGCAGTGTCCTACCTAACTAATGCAGATGAATGAATGGGAACAATCCAAGAAAGATAAAGTTGTACAAGAAGGAAAATTCAGAGGGAGGACAAAGAACAGGAGAATGAAAACAAACTCAGACAAAAATGTAAAGAAAAAAGGAGAAACAAAAAGAGAAAGGAAGAGGGGGGTATAAAGGAGAAGGAAATGAAGGCGTAGGAGATGTGAAATTCTATCGTGTCAGTGAGTAAAAACCTCTCCATCCCAATAGAGCATTTAATTTTTTTCTATACAAAAAAAGATCCCATTGTGAGAATAATGAGAATGTCACTTTTACAAATGCTAAACATGGCCCAAAATCCAGACTTAATAATCACCCTCCAGAGAAAGGAAGTCACTGGGGAAGATTATTTTGCATTCCAATCCCACAGGAAAAACATTCCTTCATCTCAGATTAGAAGACCAAGGCATGAGAAGTTATAAGAATCCACAGAAGGACCCTTCAACTGTGTGATCCTGCCCCTAGAAAGAAAGTTCACATTGGTGTGTGGGTAGGGAGAAAACTGGGTATGTGATTTCTATTACCAAACTAGACCTCTGTAGACCACAGTCCCATCAAGGAAGCAAGAATTTAAAGAGTGGTTCTTGATTTGTCTGAAATCCCCACTCCTTGGTAAGTTGATATGAATGAATTACTTTAGGGGGAAAAGAGTTATTGCATTATCTACCCCAAGAACTTAAAGAAGTCAGATCTATTTTAGGCTATGGATAATATAAACTAATTACAGAGAAATGAGAGTCAGGGGAAAAAAATTATGTAAGGAAATAATGGCCAATGTTCTGAAGGTGACGGAAACATGGAGTGAGGTATGACAGAGCATAGCATTTGGCCTTTGTAATATCAATTCTTCTTTCAGAAGGGGATCTTTACTCCTCTGTGCTTATCATGGTGTGGGATTTCACTCCCCTCCTATGGAACAGGCCTGAGAGGTGGGTCTGGAATAAACTCTTCCAGCTTCTCTTTTAACCATTTGACTCACTGTGGAACTAGTTTGTTTGGTAACAGTCTATCATTCAATGGGTTATAGTTTTACCAAACGATGGGATCAATCCATTCAAAAGGCCACTACGATCTGAGATGTCTCTTCTCTCCCGCTTCTCCTTAAACTTTCCTGTGTTTACATGGACTGTACTCTATTTGCAGTTTCAGACTCCAGAGAGAATAAAAATTCCTGAGCAGGGACCTTGTAGAGCATGGAGGGAATTAGCCAATTCCCAGCTTTCCTACCTACCTGCAATGAGATAGGAAAATAAGGTTGCTTCCACTAGACATACGCAACTTCTCTCCATTCTAGTGGGAAAATAGGAGACCTTACACCATTCTCCAATTTAGTTGCTATTCGAGGATGTTTAGCTTGCCTTTGATAAATATGGAGGGAGGTTTACTTGACATTTTCCTGACACCACTAACAAGACTGACATCTGGAATTTTCTTTGCATCTCTCATTATTTTTCCTTACAGGAGATAAAACAGTAAGTAAATGGTGCCCCTATTCTTCAACAATAACATAATGAAAGTTATTCAGTATTTGTCATATATCGATTTCTGAACTTTACAAATGCTTCTAACTCTAACAACTCTGTAAGGTAGGTGTTATTATCCCCTTCTTAGCTATGAAACCAAAAAAGGTTAAGTAACATGCTCAAGGCCATATGGCCATGACGAATCTGATTGAAGATTTAAAATACAGGTTTCTGACTCTGAAATCCTCCATTTCATCCCAAACAACCCTAACAATTTCTCTCAAAAACTTATTATAGGCCCTAGCTGGTTTGGCTCAGTGGATAGAGCATCAGCCTGCAGAC
>NW_006294589.1:49036-109901 GCF_000327345.1 Myotis davidii
GGCTCATACAGGAGGCAACAATCGATATGTTTCTTTCACATCCATGTTTCTCTCTGTCTTTCCCTCTCTCTTCTACTCTCCCTAAAATTCAATGGAAAAATATTCTTGGGTGAGGATTAACAGCAACAACAACAAAATTATTATAGGACTTATGATCAAATTGAAGAGTCAACGCAAGTACTTGCCATTACTCCCTCAGAAAACAACACCACAATTATATAAAGATACAAAAATGTATATATATAATACCCAATAACAAGAGAATGGGAAAGAAGGTGACAGCAATAAAATTTTGAAACTAGAAAGCAGATGTAAAGGTAATACTTAACTTATCAGACGATTGAAGACTGAATCCTAAACATATTATGAGGGTCTCCCAGAAGCAAGCCTATGCATGTGGAAGAATGCAAAGAGCTCAGGAATCTATGGCTTAGTGTCATTTTGAAAGTAGGGGCAGAGATAGGCTTGAAATAGATTTAATTGAAAGTCTGAATGAAAATTTGCAGCTCAATAATCTCTCCTCCCATCCCAGCAGACTAGATAGATAGAGACATAGATATATAGATGTAGATAGATATAGATATAGATATAGATATAGATATAGATATAGATATAGATATGCCTAAGCGACCAAACGACCAGTCAACCAATTGCTATGATGTGCACTGACCACCAGGGGCAGACACTCAACACAGGAGCTGACCCCTGGTGGTCAGTGTGCTCCCACAGCAGGAGCACCACTCAGCTGACCAATAGGCACCAGACACAGGGCTCACAGCTGGCGAGCACCGAGCACCACTGTAGCGCGAGCCTCTCCCAATCTGGACTGACTGGACATGTGCCCACAGCAGGCAGGATAAGCAGGAGCGGCTGGCAGGAGTGGCAGGCAGCGTTAGACTGCCAGTTTCGGCCCAATCCCCACAGGCCATACCAAGGGACCCCACCAGTGCACGAATCTGTGCACCTGGCATCTAGTATCCAGTATAATGAGGCTGAACCAGAGACTCTGAGCTTGAAATCATTAAGCAGAGCTGAATGGTGGAGGATTTGGCAGAGGTCTACTAACTGAATGCTAAGAAAATCAGCTCAGCAACAAGAATGCTGGAAGCCAAGCAGTTGTTCTCCAAGAGGGAGGCTGGAAGAGTTATCACTGGGGAAAGTGATCAGCCCAGTAGAAAAGAACTCCATAGTTGTTCTTCTCCTTGCACAGCCCAGCCAGATCATTCTACAGTAAAACCCACCCCTTAACAAGCTCTGTGCCTGCTTTCAGAATGTTCATCCCTAAGTTTTCAGTGTCTTGCTCTTTAAGCAAACAGTCCCATATCACCAGATACTTGAGGAACAACAAAAAGTAAAAGGATCTCAGAAGAAAGAAAAATAATGCAGGGAACAGAAGAAAACATCTCCAGATGAAGTAAGATTATGAATCTATTAAAACACACACACACACACACACACAGCAAATGTTTTAATGTGCATAAAATAAAAGCTTTTGAAATTAAAAATAAGTGATCAAAAATAATTAATAGAAGAGTTAGAAGATAAAGTTGAGAAAATATCTCAGAAAGTATAAAATAAAGAAAAAGAGAGGAAAACTGGGGTGAGGAGAAGATAAGAAAATTAGAGCCACAGTTTGGGAATTCTAGAAAAAAGAACAAAGAAACCAGAGGACGGAAAATGCAGGGTTATTCTTCTGTCTGTTTGAAGAATAGCCCAGGATTGCAGCCAAATGGTTTCATTGTCCTGTCCTGTGGAATCGCCTTCCTTCATTGTATCCTATCCAACCCAGTTTCTGCTGATAAAACCATATCTCTATTCCTGGCTTCTGATTAAATTCATGGTTTATAGTGATCTCCTTATCAAATGGTTGTTCAACCATACCTCTCAGAACAAGATTTCCCATTTTGGGGCTATGTATAGGCTGAGAATTTCCTAAATCTCCAAGTTCTGGTTCTCTGTGCTTAACAATTTCTTCTCCAATCCATCTCTCTCCTCTCACGTTATATTATAGCAGTCAAGAGAACCCAGGATATATCTTGAACATTTTGCTTGGAAATTTTCTCAGCTAAATATTAAATTTCATGGCTCACGAGTTCTACCCACCATAAAACACGAGGAATGCAAGATTTTGCCACCTTATAACAGGGATTGCCTTCCCTCCCGTTTCTAATAAGATGTTCCTCATTTCCATCTGAGACGTCACCAAAATCTCCTTTAATATGCATATTCCTACCAACATGTTGCTCATCAATACTATGCATTCTGAGAAGACAGAGACTTGCCTTCCTATTCTCCTCTTTTCTGACTCTACACCAGAATCTCCTTTAATGGTCACAATTCTACCAACAGTCCCTTTATGGAAATCTAGCCCTTTTCTAGCATACACCCCAAAACTCTTCCAGGCTCTACTCATTGGCCAGTTCCAAAGCTGTGCCCACATTTATCATAGCAGCACCCCACTTCTCAATACCGAAATCTGTGTTAGTCTGCACAAGCTAACATGAAATACCACAACCTGGGGTGGCTTACACTACCATTTTCTCAGAGTTCTCGAGGCTGGAAGTCTGAGATCTGGCAGGGTCAGTTTCTGATAAGACCTCTATTCCTGGACTGCAGAGGGCTGCCGTCCAGCTCTGTCCTCACGTGGCAGAAAATATAAATATAAATTAGGTGATAGGTCATCTGAGGAATTTTTATATAAAGGGAAGAAGTACCTTCACTTGGCAATGAGTTTAGGGATGAATTAGTGATCGTGCACACACACACAAAAAAAACACTAAACAAACAAAAAAAAGTTTGTTTTTGTCCTTGCAAACCTCATTTCATTATTAACTCCAGGGAAGTGAAAAAAAACCATACCTGCCCTCACTCCCACAAAGGAAAATGGAATCATAATACACTACCTGACTCAGGTGAAATATTTAGTCATAATTATGCAAGCACTCTATGTATGTTTGAAGTGTGTCATCTCATTTCTATGAGTTCTTTTTAAAATGTGTATTGTATTATTTGCATAGACTTTTAATTTACACAAGTTGTATTTTGCTAAATATCTTATTTTTCATACTTTTTCTCTCAGCACTAATTTTTTTTGATCTACCCATATTGCTATGTATACAGCTGATGCATCATTCTAATTCACAACTATTCCCTAATATGCATCTGCCATATGTACTTGATCTGATCCTTATGAATCAACAAGTAGGTTGTCTCCAACTTCCTGCCACCACACACGCAGTAAGAAATTCCTGTAGGATTTCCATCCTGAGTGTGATGGAGTTGACTAAGCAATGGTGGCAGTGGCAGCGTGCTCTCCAGAATTGGTGCCCACTCTACACTTCCGCCAGTGGTACTTAGCAGTTCTTGTATTGCCACAGACCTGTCAACCCTAGCACCATCCATCTTTCCTATTGTGGCAAATCTGGAAAGTGTAAAGTAGTATCTTGATGTTTTCATTTTTCTAATCACCAATGGGTTTGAGCATCTCTCTTTTTTTAAGACAATGTCCTTTATTTTTAAATTAAAAAAAAATTAGTGGAAGGAAGGGGGAGAGACAGAGACAGAGAAACATCAATGCAAGAAAGATACATCAATTGGTTGCCTCCTGCATAGCCCTGTTCCCTGCAACCAAGGTACATGCCCTTGACCAGAATCGAACCCAGGACTCTTCAGTCCTCGGGTTGATGCTCTATCCACTGAGCCAACCCAGCTAGAGTGGTTTGAGCATCTCTTCACCTGCTTGCTAACCAATGTGGATTTTTTTCTTTTTTGAACTACTTGTTCAAACCTTTGTCCATGTTTTACTAATTTCCTACATTTTCTTGTTTCATTTGAAGAAATTTCATTTACAATCTAGAACTTGGTTTCCTTTAATTTATAAAAATAAGCAAACAAGAACATGAGACCATTAATAATTCCACGAAAACCAAAAGTTGTACATACATGACTCATTATGTGCCTCAGATGTAAATAATAGTTGCTTAGTCATAATGTAAACATTGAATCTTAATCCAACAAAAAATTATTACCAGAAAGAAAGAGTAGAAGGAATATGTAAAGGAGATAAGAGCTAAATCCTCATCTTTTATGTAAAAAAAAAAGAAGAAGAAAAGAAAAATAGATAACACATATGGGTTGAATTGTGTCCCCACAAAAATGTATATTGAAACCCTAACCCTCCCTTCCCCCACCTCAGGATATGACCACATTTGAAAATAGAGTATTTGTAGAGGTAATCAAGTAAAATGAGGTCATTGCATTGGGCTCTAATCCAATATGAATAGTGTCCTTATTAAAAGTGGAGATTTGGATACAAAGACAAACATGCACAAGAGAAGATTTGTGAAGACACAGGGAGAATGAAGGCAGAGAGAGGGTGATGCTTCTACAAGCCAGAGAACACCAAAGATGGCCAGCAGACCACCATAAACTAACAGACGCATGGAAGAGATTCTCCCACACAGCCCTCCGCAGGAACCAACTCTTTGCTGACACTTCCATCTCAGACTTGTAGCTCCAGACTGAAGAACAATAAATTTCTGATGTTTAAGCAACCAAATGTGTGGCACCTTGGTACATCAGCCCTCGGAAATTAATGCAATAGCTTAATTAATTAATAAGAAACGCCAGTATATACATGACCTTCTAAACATGGAAGCAACCATAAATGCAAGTGGTTGCCTTAGGAAGTAGGGCTAAAGGAAGAGGGGGAAGGCAGGAGACTGCTGGTTTTTGTTTGTTTGTTTGTTTTAAAATATTTTTTTAGTGATTTCAGAGAGGGAGAAAGAGATAGAAACATCAATGATGAGAGAGAATCATTAATCGGCTGCCTCCTGCCCCACAACTAGGGGGTCCGCAACTCAGGCATGTGTGTACTTACAACTTTCATAAAAATATATCTTTAACAAGTTGTCTTGCCATGTTTTAAACCTATGTTGCATCTTAGGGAAGACAAATTCTATATCTGTACCAATTTCACAGTATCAAAGAAAGTTGTTGGTATGTTTCTTTGCTTTTTCAATTGTTTTGTTTTGGTTTTTGTTCTAGTAAGAAAATGCTGGTCTTTACATTTCAAAGTACATTATTGTATGGTTTCATTGACTGGTATATTATTGAATAAGTCTTATTCAATAATTGGGCTCTAATCCAATATGAATAGTGTCCTTATTAAAAGTGGAGATTTGGATACAAAGACAAACATGCACAGAGAGAAGATTTGTGAACTGGGGCCTAAATTCTAGTTGTTATTAACAGGCAAACGCGTTTACTTTCTGTTTGGATAGTGAGCAACAGAGTGTTACAGAAAGAGTATAAGCATTAGAGGGAGATAGACATGGACCTGAGTCCAAATGCCCCAGCTTCTTAAGTTATATGGCCTGAGGCAAGTCCATTTCAATGTCAGTACCTCAATTTTTTTCATCTGTACAATTGGATACTAAGACGGGGCTTCATGGGAATTCTGTGAGTTTTAATGAGAAACACTTAGCACAATTCCAGGCTCATGGTAAGTACTTGATATATGATTCTGATACCAACGTTAAGAAACCTTTCACTCTTTGCAACTATATCTTCATCACTAGTTGGACATTCTCCCTTCTCCTCCCCTATTCTTCAATCTTGATATAGATCACCAGTCCATTTTGCTCCCTGATTACATGATGATGTAGAACAAAATCTCTGGTTTTAAGTCCTGGATCTGCAACCCATTTTGATTTCTGGCAAGTCACTTAAATTTTCTGTGCCTCGAGTTCCTTATCTGTAAAGTAGGTTACATAATATCTATTGTGACAAGTAAATGAAATAATGAACACGTGAGCACCTGTTAGAATGGCAGGCAGAGTGTGGATGTGCAAGTTTTGATGGCACCGGGCAAGCTGATAGGCAAGCCTGTTTCCCAAAGTGTAAGACTAAGTGCTGTTGTATAAACACCACACCATGTTCTGTAATTGTCTCACAGAAGCATTTTGTAAACGCTGAAGAGCCATCTCTAATCTTCAAGGGGGTATTTGCGAGATACGAGTGCTGTAGATATACAGGATAGCCATGAATTTCCAATACCTTTGTTTCCCAAAATGCCAAAAAATAGTTACGCAGAGAAAACTGTCCAGGTCACTTTAATTGGATCAATTTATAATACAATCCAGAGCTTCACAACATCTGACAGATGCAAGATCATATGAGCAAGCTGCAATATTTACGAAATGTGCAGTAAAGCTGAAAGCAAGCACGTGTTTGTTAGTTACAAGTATCAGCCACGTCTCAAAAACAATCTAACTTACAAAACTTCAGATTTATAAGACATCTAAAACTGCCATCACAAACAGATTCTCTGATTTGAGAATGAAATTCATCCATGAAATTCATCAAATGGTGATCTTCCCAAACAACTTTTAAATGATCTGATTTACAGAAATCTGCCTTGACATAAATCTTTGGGAGCACAGCCATTGCCCAAATGAGGAGCGCTCACAGTGAGGAGGAGATCTCCCCTGCTTTGATGCCCATTACCAGAGAGGGGAGGGGCTGAGTAAATCACCATGCCCTGCCAGAGCAGCCCTGTTCCCTCCCGTCCTCATCACTGCTGTGGTGGACTGTCAGGGAGAAGATGTAGGGCTCTCTAAATAGTTGAGTTCAGCAATCTTCTAAAATGCTGACACAGCTCCCTTGGCTAAGTGAATGCAATATTTCTGTGACAATCTTCCATAATCCAGGGAGCAGCTCTCTTAGGTCAGCAGAGGGGATAGTGGTTTCCTGTCAACCGGGAGAGATCACTCCAAGTTTTCACTCACAGCTGGGAAGAGTTGCTCCACTTTTTCATTTGGATAAAACCCACACCTAGTACAAAGCACTGAAAGGCGTCCCTGCCGCCTGTCTTCTCTTACCATCCTCCTACGACTGGCACTACGTTCCGCACAGGCGAGCTTGACAACTAAGAACGCAATGTGGTCAGCCATCAAGCACACTGAGGTTTGTTATGAATGTTGTTGTCCATGGGGCTCAATGTAACCTTATGTTGGCCCATTATAATAACAAAGATATAGACAGGTGTGGTTTTGGGGTTTTGTTTTTGTCTTGTTTGTTTTTCTTCGGTGTATAAGGCACCTTGACATACTTCATGTCTTTTGTTCTTTCCAGAAAGTAGGATTGTCATCTTGACGGTACAGATAGAGAAACACGTTCTGGAACATAGCCCTTTTTGTCTATAATCCTCTCCAAATGCTGCATCCAGATTTGAGTCAACACTTTTGATGAGAGGTGAGCAGAGCAAGATCTCTTGACAGTCCCCTAACGTCCCAATCCAGTGTTGATGTGGCCTTAGACTTGGAAATCAGGATTTCTTAGAAGAAATTAGGAGTGTTCGTTCATCACCATTTGACAGACACAAAATAGCCCATTTTAATCCTATTCCCTGGTGTTTAATTTTTAGCAACCTGGCTTTTTGGAGCACAAAATATTCCTAAGGTGTAGGTGGACTCTGAGAAAAATCTTGTCCTCTATTGACAGGTCTTGAAATTCATCTTCTCTTTAGTCTGTGATTTGTTTTACCATCTTGAAGCTCAATGTGCCTACTATGTGCTAGTGATTGAAAGATGAAAGTTTCTGCATTTAGGGAGTTGCACTGAGAGGTGATAGGCAGGAAACAAGCAATGACAATACAGGCAGTCCTCAGGTTCGTTTTGTGGTTACGTCGCCATCTCCCATTTATTTATATAAAAAAAAAAGTTCCATCATTTCGACATATGTACATATGTGCTTTATGTTTGTTATTATTTACCACAAGTAAAGATCAGGAATTGTCATCTTTCTTTTAAATTTTTTTTACTGTTTCACTTCATTACTGCTGTGTATGTGCTCCATGTGAGTGACGTAGGTGCTTATGTAGGTGGGTTCCGACTTACAGTGAAAATTGCGTTACGTCACAATGTAGTAAACGGATCTCCAACATAACCCAAGGACCTAGTGTACACCAAATACAACAGTAATGTATGAACCAAGTTTGAGGTGACCAATACTAAGGAAAAGCATTACTCCTTGTGAATGGCCCGGCTATGACTTCATCAAGGTGGTACCATTTGAGCTGGCTTCAAACGTTGGTCAGGAGTCTACCATGGAGGCAAGGGGAGGCAGAGGCATGGTCAGGAATGACTGAAGCATTTGGGGATGCTGGATATGGTGGAGGAAATGTTGTGAAATAAGATAACTAACAGTGGGGCGGGGGGGCCTGCAAAAAAAACTCACAAATTTCTTACAATGACAATGAGATGTGTGTGTGTAACGCCTCACAATCTACATAGCGCTTTCACCTTTACTTACACTTCATCTTTATATTAACCCTATAGCGTTGTCATTTTCTGCCCTTTGCAGAAGGTAAGAGAAATTCAGCCCAAGTCTTCACAGTTGGAGAGAGAAACTTGGTAATTGTTGGTCTCTAAATCCCACACTCCTCCTAATACTTCAAAAATCAGACTGTCATGGGGAGATTGGAAAGGGAAGAACCCAGGGGAAGGTCCCTCTGAAATGTCCAGATTTAGTTGGATTCTATGCCCTGAGTGTTTGGTGCTCTGCACACAGGAGGAGCAAAGGATCTACAGCCACCACCTAGGCCACTCTGCTGGGCCTTTTTTTTTAAGTTCTCCTCACACCGATGGTGCCTTCTGAAGGGCAGCAGTTGGGAATGAGTTGATGGGATTTGATGTAAATGAGGAAAAAGCCTAAATTCAATTTCAAGATTTCCTTCCCTTGCTTCTTCATCCCCTTAATTTGTGCACCTAAAGTTTTTTCCAGCAAGGTTTATTTATGTCTTTATTTATATACTTACATATCACCTCATTCTACAAAGAATTTGAAGCCATTCAAATAACATACACAGAATGGTAAAATGATTCGTTTTTAAATCATCATAATACACACACACACAAAGAAACCGCATTAGAATATGAGAGACCGGGCAGGATCTGGCTAGGGGGTGATGGGATCCCTACCATGGCTTTGTCTGCACTGCAAATTCTGCTCCGAGCTCCCTGGCAGGCAAAGCCGCACTGGTAACCTAATGTGTGACACAGGTCTTTTTATCCATGAGGAGACAACACGTAAGCTTATCAGCAGAAGTATTTCCTAGTAATTAACTGTGGGATGATTTTTTCTTATGAAGTATCTTACAGGTGCCTCTGAGAAATGCAATGAATAATATCAGCAATGGGATTTGTGTAGTTCCTTAAATGCCATGGAGAGTTTCATCTGGCAGCCCAAGTTGCTTTCTCTCTTTCTCTCTCTCTCTCTCTCTCTCTCTCTCTCTCTCCATGCCCCAGAGGGCATTTCACGTTGGATGCCTGCTTTTCTCCCACTTGTCGGCAACATATTTTTCAAATTAGCACTTGGTAGCTTTGAGGGAAACCCAGACATTGTTGGGAGGAAAGCGAGAGGCCAACTGGCGGGTGAGGGGGTGGGAGGTGCGCTTTTTTCTCAGCTTGTTATAAATTTGCAATACAAGCAAAGAAAAATAAACACCCGGATTTTCTGCAACTGATACAGAAGTTCCCTGGCTTGGTGTGTACCAAAGCTTGGTCTTCCACTATTTACAAGCAGGGAGCGGTCTCTCATTCTAAAGAGGCGTGGCATAGCCTGCTCTTCACCTCCCCCACCCCCAACCCCACCCCTGTCTTTAGACAGAGGCAGATGGAAGAGATGGACAGAATGCTTAGCCCAGGAGACCCAGGCGCTCCATCCTGCCCAGGAAGCCACATCAGTCCCTGGTCTGGGAGGAACCTCTGCTTCTGAAGCTGCATTGTTAATGCAGTGGCTGCCGCCCTGCTCTGGGCAGAGGGAGGAAGCTCCAGAGGCCCAGCTGATCTTCATTAGCAAATAGGACAGGCTGTGCTCCTGCCAAGACCTGCTGGCTGGCCTCTCTCCTGCCCCTGTGAGGGCTGTTCCCATCTTGTCCAAGGACTCAAGAGAGGAAAAGGGCAAAGGGGAAGGTTTTCTCGGAGAAGAAGCTGGAAACGTATTGAGAAGTTATTTCTTCATTTTGATTAGGGAGGGTGCATTTAGGACCCCGCAGGGTAGACTGGTGATGAGTTTGCAGTGGAAGGAACGCTGCAGTTTGAATCCTGACTCAGGCAATTGCCAATAACATCCTTGGGCAAGTCCTTTGACCTCTTCCAGCCTCAGCTTCCTCCTCTATAGCAAGAGGACAATGCCTTCATAGCTGTAGAAATTGAGATGATATCTATGAACTGCTTTAACTGCTTAGCACCTTGCAAATTCTAGGTACTGTTGGTTAGAAAAATATTCCGTCTCATAAGCCCCAGCAGATGACATCAGAAGGTCTGGTTTCCAGGCCCTCAAAGACCCTCCGGTTCTAACATTTACTGCCTGGGTTGTTTTAAGCCAACCCCTTGTCCTACCTGAGTCTCAGTTTCTTGCAGTAAAAATATTGACAATGAAAGTCACCTCAGAGCGCAAGGCTGTTGTGAAAACAGAGTGAGACCAAACACCAGGAAGGACTCTGACAACTGTAACCTGCTAGACAAATACTAGTTGTTAATACTATCAAGCAACAGCCTAAAGGCCTGCGCTCTGGTGCCAGCTTTGCATGTGCCTTTGCCCTTGGCACTTTCTCCGTTGAATTTATCACATTCTCCTACAAGCTGTCTTTCCCCCTGACAATTATTTAATTCCTTTCTCAATAACCAAGTTCCCTGAGTGGAGCCCAAGAATCCATGGGGAAAATAAATCTATTCCTGTCTTTGGGGGAACGTATACCAGGCAAGGCGGAGAATAAATAACACAGACAGCTGAAGGGGGAGAAAGTAAAAGGGTGAAGCTATGGATCTCGAGGCCGGAAGATTTGCTTCTGATGCCCAGTGCTGGCTAAGTGATCCTGGGTCAGTTTCTTGGCTTCCCTGAACTTTAGCGTCTTTTTCTGTAAAATGGGTCTGGCCATAATAATAACACTATCTGCCATGTGCCCATAGCGGGGATTAAATGAGAGAATGCCTACTCGTGGTGTAGTATAAATGCCATCGTCTGAAAGGAAATGGTGCCTTGGCAATAGGATACTTACTATTTACTGGATACCTACTATGTGCCCATTGTAGATAGCACTTTATGTTACTGTCCTCGCACTATGAGATGGGCATTTTACAGATGAGGAAACTCAGGAAGGTTAGGGAAGTAAACTGTGGAGAAAGTGCTGGAACCTAGGTTTGTCTGACTCTAAGGTCTATGTTTTTTCCCACCACCCCACTCGATTTCTTTCTATAAACTGAATCGGCAATAATACAATGTCTCAGGATTCACTTACTAGCTAGCATGAGCTGGGGCTCAGAGGGTGCTTTGTGCTCACAAACTTTCAATACATATTGTCTTACTCAACAGACCCTGCAACAAGGATGTTGTGCAAGCAGTTTATTGGAGAGTGATTCCAGGAAACACCAGAGAGGAGTGGAGACGTGAGATAGTCACTGAAGGGTTTACTGCCAAATAGTGTGATTCCATTAGGAACGCTGTGGAAAACACACTTCAGGTATCCCTGTCCTTTGGAAGAAGAAATTGGAACATTTATACACAAACCACTGTCTGGCATTCATGTTTTGGTATTTCTGCCCTGCTGTGCAGTAGAGCAGTCCAACACACACACACGCACACACACACACCCCAAAGGAAAGGGGGGGGGACCCTCCCAAGCAAGAGCTACAGATTCTAGAAGCCACCCTATCATTGAGTAAGTGAATGAACTAAGACAGAATGA
Source organism: Myotis davidii (assembly GCF_000327345.1). Lineage (NCBI taxonomy): Eukaryota > Metazoa > Chordata > Mammalia > Chiroptera > Vespertilionidae > Myotis > Myotis davidii. Next base: position 60,786 of record NW_006294589.1, read on the forward strand.
ATGAGCAAGCACATGCTGGATATGAGAGGTAGGGATGGCTTACAGGGCTTGGGGGGTAGAGGGTTGGCTATAGGAAAGACAGGGCATAAGGAAAGTTCAAGAAATTTATACAAGTGCTGGTTTGAGGATTTAATAGGGTCTAATCCAGCGGTTCTCAACCTGTGGGTCACAACCCCTTTGGGGGTCGAACGACCCTTTCATAGTGGTCACCTAAGACCATCGGAAACACATATATAATTACATGTTGTTGTTGTGATTAATCACTATGTTTTAATTATGTTCAATTTGTAACAATGAAATTGGGGGTCACCACAACATGAGGACCTGTATTAAAGAGTCGCAGCATTAGGAAGGTTGAGAACCGCTGGTCTAATCCTTATCACATGACATCACACATATTAAGAGACCTGTGGCAGTCTAGATTATTGTCCCAACTTTTAGTTCCCCACCCAATAACAAACAGGATTATAAATCTACACCCCTCGCCATATAACTTTGCAGTGCCTCCTGCTTCAGGTGGGGTGTACCTCCTCACCCTCTGACTCAATGGCCTGACCATCTGACTTGCTTTGGCCAATGATATGGTCGCAGATATTACGCCAGCAAAGACGTGAAATAGGGTTTGCATTCCTACAGCTTATGCTAGTTATCCTGCTGGTTGCAAAAGAAAGATGAGCTTCCCTAACCAAGCCCAGCCTAGATCAGCTAACTCCAGTTCATCATACACACGAACCAGCTCAATCACCCAGCTGAGTCCAGCCTAGAATAACTGAGTTGATCCACAAACACGAGCTAAAAAAACATTTATCACTGTATAACAACTAAGATTTTTGTGGTTATTGAATGCTCTGAAGCCAAAGAAAACTGCTGCAAAAAAAAACTGTTCTTCTTTCTTCTATGCCAGCACCAAACGTTCATTTAAAAAAAAAAAAAGGTAGTTCATCAAACATTTTATAAGTGGCTACTTTAATTTAATGTTTAACAAATAAATAATCTGAAGTTATTTGTTTACTAAAATTTTGTAACTGGCTGCTTTAATATTGAATAACTAAATAACCTGAAGTTATTTGTTCACTAATATTTTATAAGTAGCTGCTTTAATTTAATGTTTAATAAATAAATAATTTATCAATATACTAGAGGCCTAATGTATGAAAATTTGTGCAAGAGTAGGCCTTTCATCCTCCGGCTGCCGTCACTGGCTTCCTTCCAGCACCCGGGACCTGGGCTGCTTTCCTCCTCCAGCCACCCGCAGGCACCTGGGACTCAGGCTGGTTTCCCTCTGGCCTGGCTTCGTCAGGAAGGACATCCAGAGTGATGTCCGGAAGACGTCTGGTCTAATTAGCACATGACCCTTTTATTTTTATAGATTATGGAAGCATAGAAGAAGAAATAATTCTAACTGGGAAAATAATGAAGACTTTACTAAAATAATGCCATTGACATCACTATTCGTTGACTCAGGATGAGCAGAGATTTTCCTGACAGAGGTGAGAAGAGAAGTCATTCCAATCAGAAGAAAGGCACCGAGGTATATAAGAACACCCAGAGTGGCTAAAGCACAGCACGTGTGTATAGGAGAATCATGGGTGAGGCCCAACTGTGAAGAGCCATAAATGACATGTTACAGATTTTACACTTTGTCCTCTAGGAAATGGGGAACTGTGGATGATTTTTTTAATCTTAACACTAACACAATCCTCTCTTTCACAAAATTCTTTAGATAGCCATGTGGGAGAACAATTAGATTTACTATGTCTTCTAAAGAAATTTGCCTCCTGTTACTGTCCTTCCCTATGTCTTCCTTGTCCCAGAAGATAAATGAACACCAGGAGCTCTGAGATTCAAATTACATGTGTTCCTTTAAGTCTCCCTTTTTTCCCTTGACCCCTACACCCTGAGTTTTCTACACCTCCAAACACCTAGTATACAGGCTCTGCCCCCAAGTCACATCTGATGTCTATACAAAAAAAAAAAAAAAAAAAAAAAACAGGCCTGTGGAAATCAATCATAGACATACCTTTAGTTATCAGCAGGACTGCACACACAGGGATCTTCCAGCACATCTAAGACTGAGACAGTGGGGGAAATATCCATATGCGGAAGGCACAGGAGTAGGAATCTCTCCCATTGGGCATCTGTTTCCTGACCTTTGAATCCCCTATGATGTTAGATTATGGAGACTTAGCACCTGCTAAGGAATGTGAAATTCATAAATCATAAATGCAAGGGCCTGGTTAAAGTCATATGTGGTGGAAAAGATCTGTATATAAACAATATCAATATCATCCATATTCACTTTGCCTTCCCTCATCATTATGGTAAGGTGGACAATAGTACCACATGTGGTCACTGACTTTCAGCTTAATAATCAAGCTCCATCTTGTGAGAGCAACTGCTTCTTATGGGATAGAGTACTATGAGGTGAACACAGATCCAAATGGTGGGAATAGTCATTTTAAATATATTTCATTAGTTCAGATTCCCAGGGAATCAGGCAGTTGTATAGAAAGTGATCTCACTTCAGTTGATAAAAGGCCAATATTCACTGGTGTTTGGACCAGATAATGTTCCCTCAGTTCTAAATGTGAGAACGAATTTATCTATACCAAGAAGACGATAAGGTCAAAGCTACTCTCTGCATCATGCCCATGCAAATATATGTCTAGAGAGTCATTTCCTTATTTGCAGATGAACAAAAGATAAATCCAATACAGAGCATATGAAATAAAATCGCAGCTAGAGAGAAGGATAGCATCATCACAGAGAAGTGATATCCTTGAAAAACATTATATAAGCCAAAAGGGATTTTTATATTATAATTAATTTCCAATGGTAATCATGATGGAATGACTTCTAGAAAACAAAAATCATCATAATAATAAAGAAATAAGAGGACTAGAAAGAAAGAACAAAAATGAGAAGTAAAATTATAGTAAGATGAGGTAAGTATAAGACAATTAGCTAAGATTAAAGCAGGAGCCAAATTAGACAGAAATAACAGAAATGTTGTCTCTATTAGAAACAGAATTGGCACTATGAAAAGACACACATATGGAGGAAAACCTGAGGTCCCTAAGAACTCAGAGAAGAGCAAAAATTTTAATTAGGTAAATAATAAAAAAAAGACCAAAAAATGATGCAATCTAAAAATAATAGCCAAGCCCAGGAATCTTGAGTAAGAAAAAATAACCAAAGACATAGCTAAAGAAAATTTCCTGGAGCTTTAAAAAATGTTTTGACAATTTTTCAGTATTTGGTACATAAAATTTATGAGACACAAGACTAAACCCAGATATCTGGAATTTTTGTTGACTGTATAAAGGAAAAAGTCCTAAAAAGATTCAGAATAAAAAAAATAGTTATCTTAAAAGAAATAAAAGTCAAACTGGCCACAAATTTTCAATCTGGAATACCAAAATATCAAAAGATAATAAATCAATGTTTACAAAGATATGGAGAGAAAATAATGTAATATGGAAGGGAAATAATGTATTATGAGTATTTTCAACCCAGGGAAATTGTCCTTCATTTGAGACTCTAATTGTGTTGTGTAGTATGGGAAGAGCCTCTTAACTGACCACCTTTCCATCCAGCTCTCTACCTTCTGTCTGCCTTCCATACCCTTTGCATTGATCCTGCTTCCTTGCTACAAACCTTTCAGAGTTTTAAAGTGTGATGAAATGTTAATGTGGGAAGGACATCAAGTTGACTGGGCCTTCCTGATTCTCTACCAGTTTCCTTGAGTGCCAGCAGTGGTTGTCTGCCTGTCCGTGGTGACATACAGACAGAGAATGGAAACACCCAAGTGGGAGCTCACCCAGTCTCATGTCTAGGTCCTCAATACAGTTTCCTACTCTGCCAACAGAGCCACAGCACTATATTGTCCACAAGTTATATTATGGCACTTGTACTATAACAAGATAATGATGACTTGTCTGTGATCAGGCCCCACTAATATATCTCCTATTCGAGAAGGCTTAGAAAGAACTGAGCACAGTTCTATGAGAAAAGACATTTTCACAATAGTCACTCTTGTCATTCAAGAATATATAACATGCAACGTCTTTCCATTTATCCAAATATTCTTTATGTTACATTGCATAACTTGTTAAATAGTTACTTCATGCTTTAAAATTGTTACTACTTTCATTATTGTCATTGCAATTGTAAGTTAGATATTTTTCTATATAATGTTAATATTTTATTTGGTATAAAGAGTAAAATCTATTAATGTTATATATTTGTCTCATATATAGATATTTTACTGAATGGATTACTTCTAAGAGTTTTACAGTTAATATTCTTGGACTCTCTAACAATATAAACATAATCAAATACTGATGTCTTTCTTTGTAAAAGTCTTTTATTTCTATTTGCTATCCTATTATGTGGCCCAGAACTTCCAGAACAAAGTTATACAAAAACATTTTGTTCCTAACTAGCAAACAAAAATACAAACTCATGCATACAGACAGAGGGCAAGGGGGCAATAGGAAAAAGATGATAAAGGGGGTTAAGGTGACAGGAGGAGACTAGTCTCTGGATGCTGAGCACACAATAGAGTATACAGGCCTTGCACTGTAAAGTCGTACACCTGAAATTTATATATTATTGACCAATGTTAGCCAAATAAATTTATTTTAAAAAATAAATATCTAGTTCCTGATTTCAGTGGCAATGAGCCTAATGTTTCATTATTAAGTATCACAGTGTTTATTTTTAAACAATTCATTTCTGACACATTAAAAAAATGACTCTTAGTTTCTTAAGAATTATATTTTAAAATCTGGAATAGCATGCTATTATATGCCTTTTCACTATCTACCAAAATTATCGTATAGCTCTGTTCTTTTACTTAGAGTTATAATGTATTATAGTAATTAATTTCCTTCTATCCTGGAATTAATTTAAAAAATTACCTCTATATTCTAAGAATAAACCATACTGAGTCATGATGGATGATTTTTTGATGTATTATTGTATTCAGTTTGCTACCATTTCTTTTTTAAGATTTTTACACCAACAGATTAGTGAAAATGGCCCACAGCTTTCTTTTATATTATACTCGAGGCCCGGTGCACAAATTCGTGCACCAGTGGGGTCCTTCTGTGGGATCAGGCCAAAACCAGCTCTCCGACCTCCGCCAAGGGGTCCCAGATTGTGAGAGGGTGTGGGCCAGGCCAAGGGACCCCACCAGTGCACAATCAGGGCCAGGGAGGGACAAAGGAGGGACACGGGAGGTTGGCCAGCAGGGAGGGACTGCAGGAGGGTTCCAGGGCGTGTCCAGCCCATCTGATTCAGTCCTGATCAGCCAGACCCCAGCCAGATCAGAGCATCTGCCCCCTGGTGGTCAGTGCACGTCACAGCGAGCAGTTGAGAGGCCTTAGCATATCATTAGCGTATCATGCTTTGATTGGTTGAACAGCTGACTGGTCGACCAGACACTTAGCATATTAGGCTTTTATTTATAGGATAAGTATTAGGCTGCTATGAAAATTTCACAAGACCTATTTATATTGTGCATTTACTATACTAGAAAAGTTAATGTAATATTATAGGAATCTCCATCTCTACATTGTTCACATCTTTGATTTGCACTAAGCACTCAAATTTTCCCAAACATGAGATATTGCTTTGAATTTATTTTCTTAGCAGAAGAGAATAATTCTATTTGTAAAACCATAAAGTAAGATAGTAGATCTTTCATAGGATTAATAACAAAGCAAGAAGACCATGCCCATAAACCAAGGGAAACTGAGTCTATCAGACCACAGCCAGCATATTGTCATGGGCACAGACACTGCCATCATTGGACCCCAGGTGCCACTCCCACCATTCCAGAATATTCTTTCTAAACTGCCCTGCTTCTTCACTCCACTCATTCTGATTCAAAATCCTGGGACGGACACCTGCACAAGGCCCAGTTTCTGAGTTAAAAAAATCAACTATGTGACCATTTTATATTATGGCGTGTGGGTCATGCCTTCATTGAGAACTAACACACATGTACGAAGGGAGTCTGGAAGATGTGCCACCTCCCTTATGCACACACAAAAAATCCTACATAAATAATTCCTTTATTTTCTGTGCTATAGAAAATACTTTATGTATCTGTATCTGTCCTTTTAAATTATGAAATAACTCACCACTAAAACCATCTGGTTCTAGCACATTTTATCAGTAATTCTATAACAACATTACCCAATTCTTTCATGATTACTAGTATGTTTAAAGTGCTTGTATTTGGTGTTAAAAGATGAGTGAGACAGGAACTTATAACCAATGCAACTGGGATTGTATTTCTTGTTCTCTATCATCAAACAGAATGCCTGGCACACAATCGAATCTCGGAAAAAGTTTTCTAAGAGAATAGTTTCCAAAATGCAAATTCTTTTTAAGAGGTTCATTTAAAATACTGTTGTGTTTATTTGGGAATTCTCCTGATTTAGTGACTACATTAAGATTCTCTTGAAGAAATCAAACCCAGCAATTAGATAACTAGACTGGGCATTAACGATGATCCATGCATAAAGAAATAAGACCAGTAAATCTATGGATTAAAGAAGGATTGAAGAAGCCAAGTGTAGCTATCAATGTCCTCCTCAAAAACGGGTAATTTGAATGTAAAAATGAGCCCAAAACAGTGAAAGTTATCTACTGCTATACACAAATTGTTTTAAGAATTGCTAAGCATTGTTCATGAGAACCCCAGAAGGAATATAAAAAACTGTAAGAGTCAAAATTGAGCTAAACCATCTATTTTCACAAGCATAGAGAGTTACTGCTAAAGGTAAGTCCACCCGCCATTTGTCAGAGCAAACATGTTGAGATTTGGAATCATCAAAAACTAAACCACCCAATTCGGTCAATCCTTGAGATGAAAATTTTAAATATTCTGGTAATCATAAGAATCCCTTTAGAAGGGAGCATGTGTTTACAGAAGATATCATTATGGCCCTGTTTTCTTAACCCAGGATTCCTCACCCAGGCACCTGAATAAGGATGCAAGGCCAGAATGAGGCAGGAAGTGACCATTTCAGAAACCTCTGGCTAACTGTGGGGCATAGGAGTGTTTTCTTAAGGCTTTCTTTACTGCTGCTTTTTAAACTTTTTTTTTTCTAACTGGTCCAGAAGGAAAATTACAAGATGGAATGAAAAGGAGATGAAAACTCCTAGCAAAATGATGACATGTCAGTCCTTTTAAAAGATGCTGGGAAGACTCTACAATGGTCCCTGTTGCTCTTTAAGCATCCAAAATGTGCAAATCATTGCATTATTTTTCAGCGTGCCAGAAAGTGTTTGCATTTTTATTTTTGTGGGCAGAGGCAGATGAATTCCTAGAAAAGAAGCTGGCACCATGCCATCTTTCAGAAGCTGATGTGGGTGGGGATCCAGAATCCAGGCAGGAAGGTGACTATAAGTGTATATGCTATTGTTTGCAATAACTTTTTCGACATCCATCATCCTACTACAATCTTATAAGATAAATAATTAAGATTTTAATTTAACAACTAAGAAAATCCAAAAAGAGTGAGTGACTTCCCAAGTACCAGTTCAGTGAACATTTGCCTCAACAGTGACGGCTCAAACGGATTTGGCTAATCCGTTTGATCACCCAGGCAGGTGTCACCTTCCTCTATCACTGCTCTCTTTTGAAGCTTCCCAGCTAAATGACCACCCTTCAGTATATTTTTACTAAATATGTATTTTTACTAATATATATTTTTACAGCTCCCCTATAAACGTCCAAACCTGCTTTGGGAGTTCCCTGAACTGGGTGGGAACTGTGACTTGCTTCTAACCCACAGAATACCTCAAAGAAGATGGGGTGTCAATCTTGTGATTACATTGCTTTATACAAGACTCCATTTTGCTAGCCACTTACTCTGGTTGTCCTGATGGCCTTGAAGAAGTAAGCTGCTAGGTTGTCAACAGCCTATGGGTCACTTGGCAGGGAACTGCAGGTGACCTCTAGGACCGCCGGGGGCCCTCCAGCCAGTAGCCAGTGAGAAGCCAAGGCACCCAGCTCTAGAAACCACAAAGGAATGGCTCCTGCCAATGATCCATAGGCATCTGAATGAGCTTGGAAGTGCTTCAAGCTAAAGCAAACTTATAAAATGCAAACCTAAACTGAGGCGCGGGCCCAGCAGCTTCAAAGGAACGCCGGCCCCTGTCCTGAAGCAACGGCTCCTTCTCCAGTCAAGCCTCCAGAGGAGAACACAGCTTGGTGGGGACTCGGACGGCAGCCTCTGAGACTGAGCGGAGGCCTCACTCAGCCATGCCTGAACTTTGACCTTCTGAAACCATGAGACAATCAATGTATGTTGTATGTAAGCCTCTACCTTTAGATAACCAATGCAAGCAGAGCTGGACTCAAACCTAAGTGATCCTATTACAAAATTTTATTTCTTCAGTTATACCAGCAAGAAACAAATTATGTTGCTAAAGCAGACTTATAAAATGCAAACCTAACTGAGGCGCGGGCCCAGCAGCTTCAAAGGAACGCCGGCCCCTCTCCTGAAGCAGCGGCACTCACTGACCATCCCTCCATGAACACGAAAAACACAGGATGAATAGAACCTCATCCATCTGCATCCTCCGTCTACCTAGAGCAGTGGTTCTCAACCTTGGCTGCACATTAGAATCACCTGGGAATCTTTGTAAAATCCTGATTTCTGGGCCTCATCCTCCGGAAATTCTGTTTCTTTGTTACTAAAGTTGTGGCCCCACCCCGTAAAAAATAAACAGAATTTCCGGAGGATGAGGCCCAGAGATCAGGATTTTAAAAAGATTCCCAGGTGATTCTAATGTGCAGCCAAGGTTGAGAACCACTGACCTAGAGGCAACCTGGCACCACAGAAGAGGCCAAGAGGCCATATGTTTATTTACTTATTTATTTATTTACTTATTTATTTCTTTATTTTACCACTTACATGTTTCTTTGGACTTGTTTGGATAAGTTACATCACCTCCCCATATCTCCAATGTTCTCATCTTTAAGCCAGGGGACATCATAACGGGGACATAAATAGGTATAGAGCTATAATACCTACATGACACATATTAATAATTAACAAATGAAGCTGTAACTATTATATCTGTATGATTTCCCCCATTTTACAGGTGAGGAAACAGGGTGGCTTGTCCAGAGCTGTGCAGCTCTCAATCAGTGAAACGGGAAGAGGAGCCCAGGCGGTCGGGTTCCAGTTCCAGAGCTTTGCCTTCTGTACTTCCCCTCTAATTTCTGAAAAATGTTGAAAACACAATTTAGTTTATGTTAATTTGAAAAATAAATATATTCCATTCGGCTCTTTGAGGAGAAGGGTTGCTGTAGAATGAAATTTAATATCTGAGCTGCCTCAAATTCTTTGTGGAATGGGTCAGATAGAAATGCATTTCCAAAGAAGAGAGGAATCCTAGGGTTAAATAATGACACCTAAAATAACCACCACAATTATGCAGCTCTAATATCAAGATTCTGGACTTTGGCGGAGGTCACGGAATTTTTCCATCCTGGTTATAAAACCGGATTAATTGAATCACTGTGACCAAGTTCCTCTTGCAACTCCGGGGAAGGCTGTTACCACAGGCCTGCCACACATCTGTAACAGAGTATGAAAGCTTTACCCAGAAATCACCAAGGGACCGCCAATTCTCACAGACTGGCAATAGTCAACACATTCTAATTTAGCAACAATAGCAACACAAAAGGCTGCTGTTCTGAAATTCGCACAACCGCAGACTTATCCACCAACATAAAATGCGTCGCTTGAATTGAGCACCACACTGCTTGGCCTCTCTAGCCTGCCCAGAGCATAGAAGCAGGCGAGAGCTCTGACATCTCTGTGCTGCCTATGGGAGTCAGGCAGAGCATCGGATAGGGATTAGACAGGGATTAGCACAAGACCTCCTTTCAGGTCCCACGCAGCTCTGGGAGCCCAGGATTCAAATGTGCATTTTGCTATTCTAAGTCACAAACAATATGAGTCTATGAAGGAAACCAGATCGATATGAAAATGTATAGGTTTTATTCAAGTGTCATCGCTTTGAATCACCAAGATAGAGAAGAAGTTTGCTACAACATGTATGCACCAGTTTAACGGCGGGCACACAGTACTTCTATTTACCACCTTAGGAAGGAAGGGGGGGCCCAGCCGAGTGGCTCAGTTGGCTGAGTCCTATGCACCCAAAGGTTCTTTCTCCTCTCTCCTTTCTCTCCTCTCTCTCTCTCTCTCTCCCCTCTCTCCTTTCCCTTCCTCTCTCTGAGCATGTCCTCTGGTGAGGATTTTTAAAAAGAAGAAGGAATGGGGGAAAAGGGAAAGGGAAAAGTCACCAAACCAGGGAGAAATAGGGATGCTGTTCAAAACATTTTCAACTTGTAAATTAATCTAGAAATGAAAAGCCAAGCCATTAAATAATAAGCATTAGATGAAACAGCAACAAACATTAAATTGAGAGAAAAAAACACTCATAAATATTAATTAATATAACACCTTAATTAGCAATTAATTGCATTATTACAATATATTCCCAGTAGAGCAGTGGGAAGGGAAACGGTCTGATCCCCAGGGGAAGCTTGCACAGAAGCGGAGACAGAGGAAAAGGAAAGGAGGAAAGATATGGAACAATTATGCTGCATCTGTTTCTTACACATCAGCGGGGGGTACTTCTCCCTAAATCAGTTGAACAGTCAGTGATGTGAAAGATGAGGACTCGTTAGGCAGCCTGCAGACAGCACCTGATATGGTTTGTCAAACAGCCGTGCCTCTGAAAATCAACAAGGAGCCAGGAGGTGGTGCTTCTTTTATAGGGAAAAAGGCAAAAACAATCTAGAGCCAAAGACAGGCTCTGGGCCTTCCCACAGGCTCATCACACTTGGTTCTGCCTAAAAATGACAGTCGCAGAATGCCAGAGTGGGGGACGGAAATTAAGGCAGCAACAAGGAACGGCCTATTTATTGAGTATTTATTATTACAAATACTTGCCGAGTACCTACGAGGTGCCCAATACTGTATGTGATCTCTTTTTCCTTCCCAGCAACCCAATAAGATGCTAAGGGTTCCACTTTTAGGGATAATACGACTCAGGCTCACAGAGGATAATTTGCTCAAAGTCACACAGTACCAGATTCCAAGGCAGGTATGTCCAACTCCACACCCAAACCTCTGGAACACAGCAAGGCAGCTTTCCAGAAAGGACAAAACAGGAAGGCTAATGCCCATTAATGAAAGAGCTTGAGAAAGAGTTTTTAGATCAGTAGAGAAAATAATTGTAGGCCTGTGAATGAAGAGCTGACTATGGATTCAGTTTGTGCTTCTCACACGTCAGGAAGCCTGGAGGACCCACAGTGCCACCAGGAATAACGGCAGAAAAGTAAGCCTTTGAGGGCAGCGTCCTTGTGTATCTGCCTTTGTCCACAATAGGAAGCCTGCTGATGCTCTGGCCCAGATATTCTTGGGTAGGTCCTCCCAGAGCTTCCCAAGTGCCCCTGCTTTTACAAGAACAACACTGCCCATGTCCTTCCCGGCCAGGAGCCTGATTCTCGAACTGTGTTTGCTTACTAGAGGGATTTGGGGCTCTCCTCATTGCTTAACAAAGGCTAAAAGTAAGCATTCTGACTTGAACAAGGTAACTCTCAGAGCTCCTTTTACCCCATGTTATCATTCATCATCCAGTCAGGAAGAGGGCTTTTATTCACAAGTATTTAATGCCCCCCTACTATGTGCTGAATGTTAGGTTTCATTTCACCCACCCACTTGAACTCAGTCTCAAAGAAATCCAAAGACTCTCTCAGGTCATCTTACCCAGCTCCCACGTGGAGAGGGAGTAACAAATATTTCCTGCAGCCAAGATACCGCGAAGACACCCAGGAGGCTGGAGCTGATGCGGCATGTAAATGTAGGCCCCCTGGCACTTGCATAGAGGAAGCCGTATCAGCGCGTGTTCTACAAGCGTTGCCACCAGATGCAGCGGCCTCCCTGGGGTTCCAGGACAACAAAGGGAAGAGCAAAGACTAGTCTGGTTCATGGACTGTTCAGAATTGTTATTGGTTTCATTATCCTCTTTGGCATGATAACAGCTGGTCATGCCAGGCCTCCTGCCAGGTTGCAAGGAGCAGCTGTAACAAAGGTTTACAGAAGTTCAAACCCGCTCCCCACCATACTACCCCATAGTGACAACATTTCTCCCATACCTCACTCAGCATCGTAACAGTCAGGCATGACAAGCAGAAGGTGTGTTTCCAGGAGAAGCAGAAGGAACGCTGAGAGCCCTTAGCTCTCACTGCAGAGAAGTCTGTCCGCAATGTACCATCTAGTGATCTTACCTGCTTTTGAATGGCTTCCTTATAGGACCCCCAGAAAAGTCCCAAACCAAAGCAGGCTCTGATTAAATTAGTAAATGTACACTAATTGCTTAGAACAGTGTCCAGCCCATTATAAAAACTATGTCAGTTATTATTATTATTATTATTATTATTATTTAAATATTATTCTTTTCCTCCCATCACCTCATCACTTGTCACAGGCTCTGGCTTGGTTTCTCTACTCGATCCTTGCCCAAAATCTCGACCTATCTGACTAGGTTTAGACACAACAAAGCTCTTGCCAGGTCCCTTTCCCAACAAGATTCAACTTTTCTCTTTATTCCCAGTCCTGGGAATCACACATCTGATTTCAAGAATCACCTTTGACTAGCCTATTCTGCTTCTCAGCTGCCTGGTTTTTACTTTTGTGGCTAAAACAAACGCCATGCAATGTGCCACCACTGGCACCCAGAGGCCCGTGTGTGAAGGTGACAGGGGCCCATATACAGCCAGAGGAAGAGTATGAGCCGCACCAAAGAGGAAGCTCCAGAGAAGCAGTGTTAAGTCTCTGCTATAAGCATAAACTGACGCAATAAACAGGCAAGTAACCAAGAGGTGGGAAGCCCGGGGTACTGGGAGCTGGTCAGGAAGCGAGATGCAAGATGGCCTAAAGCCAGCAGTTCGGGGCAAAGACTGTGACTGTCTTCTCCATGAGGACAGAGATTTTGCGCCTTTTGTTCCCTTAGATGATCCTGCCCCTGGAAGGTCCTCAACAGCCACTGAATGAGAAATGGTTCCACCCTCAGAGTGTACAGGTCTCTTTTACCTGCTACTGGCTTGTGCCATGGGAAGACTGGGAAGCACAGGCCTCAAAATGCAGAGGATTTGAAGAACTAGACCCGAATCCCTCGGGGATCAACTGTAAATACCCATCCAGCCTGAGCACTGAACTGCTGGCTTGCTGCTGGGTCTCCCAGGGTTGAGGTCCACCCTCTGTTGTTTGAGCCCCTGGACTTCCCTCTATCAAGGAACTTACTACACTGCAGTGCACTGTTCCACTTCTCCATCTTCCCTACAGAATGTGACACAGTGCCTGGCCCATGGTAAGAACTCTGATAAGGACTCAAGAATGTTGTTAAGTGACTCTGCTGTGAGGGCTCTCCCCTGGAGTTAAAATGGGGGGGGGGCGGGAATACAATACAATTTAGTGGTCTGGGCCTTATTATTTGCGGGAAATCAGGGTAATAACGTGGGTTTCTGCTTTTACCCACAGGCATTAGGATAAACTGAGAACCAACAGGAAAACAACCAATAAGCTTTGACTCTATCTCTAGACTGACCAGGATGGCAAGGGGACATAAACGTGAACTTAAAATTTTAAAATAATAATAATAATAGCCAGCATAAAGAGTGGAGGTAGGGGTATAAGTTGGTAAAGAGCTGGGCCTGAATCAGCAGAACAATGTATCACCATGAGAGTGACATGAGCCTCAACCGTAACATCCACGTGCTCCCAGGACAAGGGAGAACAGCCCTGCCCGTCTCTGCAGAGTCGGGCTTCTCCCAACTCCGAACGCCACACTCTTAGAAAAGAATGGAAAACCTACACGTGCTCCAGTTGCAAGTACTTGTAGGAGAAGCAAACTCAAGCTCATGGCCCAGAAAGAACTGGAGATGGTTCGAAGGGAAGTAAGAGCTGTGATCAATAGCAAAGGGCCCATTAAACTAGACACTGACGCTCAAGGAGATTAAGCTGCTTGATCAAAATCACAGAGTGACTTGGTGGTAGAGCTGGGGTGCAAACCCGATTATGCCTGAAATGGACAGGCCTCAGCATCGTAGAAAGAGCCCTCTGGGTCTCGAGTCCCCATCAACACAAGGACTAAGCTGCATCACTTCAGCCGGTGACGCTTTGAAGATTTCAGCACTGGACATACATCAAGTGAAGGAAAGGAGATCCGAATACCTTAGCAACTTGGGTTGGGGAACGGACATCTACATGTAGTGACAAGCCTGTAGCCATCCCAGCCTGAAATGTGCAATAATAGAGATGGAAGCATAGTCATATTTATCAAAGGCTGGTCAGGACGACGGCTAGAACCCCTGTATTCATTCAACAAATAGATTTGTGAAGTGCTTACTCAAGCCAAGCTCCATGCCAAGCGCTGGGTACATAGCGGTTAATAAAATAGCAATCTAGTGGGAGAGACAAGCATTGATCAATAAACCACAAATAAGCTGTATATAATTACTAACTGTGATAAATATAATGAAGGCAAGTAACTGGGTTTTATAAGAGGAAATAACAGAAAGGTGGGGTTTATTAGACAGTGCAAACCCCCAACGTTGTTCTCCCCGGGAAAAGCTGTTTTAGAACAAGGTCTGCCCTACGGCCAAAACTGAGGATTTGCGTGCTCAAGCATGCCTCCAGAGAACACTCTGGAGCTTCAATGAAACAGTCCAGCCCTGGCTGGTGTGACTTAGTTGGTTGAGCATTGTCCCATGCATCAAGAGGTCCCCAGTTCAATTCCCAGTCGGGGCACATGCCCTGGTTGTGTACTCAATCCCTGGTAGGGGGCATGCAGAACCCAACCAATCGATGTTTCTCTTTCATTGATGTTTCTCTCTCTCTCTGTCCCTCTCCCTTCCTCTCTCTCTAAAATCAGTAAATACTTTTTTTTAAAGTCCATCACATCTCAAACAGAGAGAATGGTTAAGTATCTCCATAAAGGAGAGGGACTACTTGAGCATGTGTTGCCACCTGGGAATAAAAACATAGAGAGGAACCCTCTCGCTTGAGCTCAAGAAAGGTAAAAGGAAGCAGGAAGCAGGCAGGAAGAGACTGCACATGAGCAGTAACTATCCTTTAACACGTGACACTACCTGTACATGGATTTCACAGAAGCTTTACTCATAATATGCCAGCACTGGAAACAACCAAAATGTTCATCAACAGGTGCCTGGATAAATAAATGGTGGTATATTGTGAAAAGTACTGCAATAAAAGGGAATGCACTACTACTGATACATACGACAATACTAGTGAATCTCACAGACATTACACAAAGTGAAAGCAAAGGGATACCCACAGAAGAATGCTTATTGTATGATTCCATTTTTATGAACGACCAGCCAGACAAAACTAATCCTAGTGATATAAATCAAATCAGCATTTGCCTTGGGTGGGGAGTGGGGTGGGGAGGCAGGGGGAAGAGATGGGCTGAAAAGAGAGAGACATAACGAGGACATCTAAGGAACTGGAAATGTGCTCTGTCTTCACTGGATGGTGGTTACACGGGTCAGGAACCTGAACGCTAGCACGCACAAATGTAACCGTATGCAAATTATACCTCAACACAGTTGATTTTTTAAAAATTTCCTCATTCTTACAATTTTGTTCAATGTTCTTTCAGGAACCAAAACCAGTTGCTTAGGGGAAAGGAGGTCAACACAATTACAATGCATAACTGACACTCCACTGACCTGGCCTTTAATTCATGGTGGACCAGTGCGGATCCTCACCAGCGTCCAGCCGCTGCCCAAGAACTTGAGGGCGGGATATCCCCTTCTTCTCTGAAGGCAGAAGCACCTAGGATAGTCCTTTCTTTCAGGATGCCTGCCAACCTCCTCTTCATGTCACCCCACATTGCCAGCCCAGGTCACCCCACGTGGTCACTGAGACTAGAAACCCTTCGGGGAAACAGCATTAAAAGGCCAAGGGCTCCTGTTGTTGAAGGTATTCTTCACTACTTCATCCTGTCCCTGCACCAAGAAACACAAGAAAATTCTGCTCTGTTCTCAATCCCAGGATTCACTTTGCTAAACTGTTTTTCACTTATGAATATGAACTATGAGTCCTCTGTGTGAATTAGCTGCTTGGAAGTTAACTATGTGCCCCACCTCTGACAGATGTACAGAAGTTTAAGACATAATTCTGTCCATGAACCTCACCGAGGTTTCAAACTTATTTCCCCGTCATTGTTTTCCTTTTGCCCTAATTTCCTCAACTACCTTATTTATAGATAGACTGTATTTTGTAGAGCAGTTTTAGGTTCACAACTAAACTGAGCAGAAAGTGGAGAATTCCCATATATTGCTTACCCCACAGGGCACAGTCTGCCCCATCATCAACTTCACTCAACAGAGGGGTATGTTCGTTGTAATCGAAAAACCCACATTAACATGTCACTATCACCCCAAATCACTTACATTAGGGTCCACTCTTGACACTGTATGTTCTGTAGGTTTAGACAAATGTATACTGTCTTATAACTACCATTTTTTAAATCTTTATTGTTGAAAGTATGATGTATGTCCCCTTATTCCCCCCAGCGACCCCATTTAGCCCGCGCCCGCCTTCCTACTCCAGGCCTTCACCACACTATTGTCTATGTCCATGGGCTGTGCATGTATATGCACACAAGTTCTTTGGTTGATATCTTCCCTCCCACCTTCCCTCTGAGATTCAACAATCTGTTCCATGCTTCTATGTCTCTGGATCTATTTTGTTCACTGGTTTATTTTGTTCATTAGTTTCTACATATGAGTGAGAGTATGTGATACATTTTATTTTATTTTAATCTTTATTGTTGAGATTATTACAGATGTCCCTCTTTTTTCCCCCCCATAGTTCCCCTCCACCCAGTTCCCATCCCACCCCAGGCATCACACAGAATAGTTTATCGCCCTAAATATCACTTGTGCTCCACCTATTCATCCAGTCAACCCCCCCACCCACCCTGGTATCCACTGATATTTTTACTATCTCCATAGTTTTACCTTTTCCAGAATGTAATGCCGTTAAAGTTACACAGTATGTAGCCTTTTCAGATTGGCATCTTCCACTTAGTATATGCATTTAAAGCCTACGCCTTTTCATGGTCTGATAACTCATTTTTTTTTAGCACTAAATACAATTCTGTTGTTTGCATATACCACAGTTTATTTATTCATTGTCCCGTGAATACTTAGGACATCTTGGCTGTTTCCAAGTTTTGGCAATCTATATAATAAAAGGGTAATATGCTAATTAGGGCTACATCTTCTGGACGACCTTCCGGATTCCTTCGGGACAAAGCTGCAGTGGCTGCAAGGGCCGAGGTGCGGCTATGAAGGGCCCAGGCTCAGGCCCGCAGTGGCAGCAGCAGTGGTGTAATGGGGGCAGTGCCTTCCCCTAATCCACCAAGTCACCTCCTGCAGAGGGAAGCAGACTGTAGCTTAGGCTGGGGCTGAGGCAGACGCGGTTAGGGGTGATCAGGCCTGCAGGGGAGCAAGTTAGGGTCAATCAGGCCAGCAGGGGGGCTGTGCACAGGCCTCTAGTTATAAATAAAGCTACTGTAAACATCTGTGTGCAGGGTTTTGTCTGGATATAAGGTTTGCCTCCTTTGGGTAAATATCAAGGAGTGCAATTGTTGGATTTTAAGGTAAAAATATATTTAGTTTTGAAAGAAACCTCCAATTGTCTTCTAATGAGATTACACCATTTTGCATTCCTTCCAGCAACAAATGGGGATTCCTGTTGCTCCACATCTTATCCAGCATTGGATTTGGTCAGTGGTTTAGATTTTAGCCATTCTAATAAGTGTGCAGCGGCATCTCATTGCTGTTGTGATTTGCAATTTCCTAATATCATGTAATGCTGAGCAGTTCTCATATACTTATTTGCCACCTATATATCTTCTTTGGTGTCTGTTCAGATTTTCTGTGCAATGTTTAGTTGGACTGTTTTCTTGAGAGACATAAAAAAATGTCTAAGGAGAAGAAAATGTCTTCATTGGGTGTAGTTACATGGGTCAATAACTTGTCACAGTTTTAAGAGTTTTTGTGTAATTTTGAAGAACAGTCCTTTATCAGATATGTCTTTTGGGTGTATTTTCTCCTAGTTTGTGGCTTGTCTTCTCATTCTCAATTACTTTCTAGAAATATCTTTGCAATGCATGTTTTTAAAAGTGACCCTTTTGGGGAAAAATTAGCATAGTGATAGTTCTTACATAGATTTCAAGTATGAATAGAACAGTAAAGGTTGTACCACAGGTGATTTTCTCTTCCTTTGGTTTTACTTTGTTTTGGCTCATTTACTGACAGTCAGGTTTAAACAAATTCCGTCCACTCTCAGAGTCGCAGTTTCTCCTAAAGCTCTCACAGGGTACATGCCGATGGCACAGCCAGTGTAGGGCAAAACCCCAGCTCATCTCATAGCAACAGAGAGACCTAAACCCCAAGCCATCTAAAAATAAAAGGATTTAACACGATGACATAAGGCAAGATGCTTAGTGGCTCTCCCTAATCTTCACCTGCATCTCTGTGAGGAGATGTGCAAAAAAAAATGGATATTATTGGATCTGCTTCTTGGAGAAGTATCTGAGATGGAAATCTCCCCAGGGCTGAACTGCTGACTGACAGAGTGGAAGAGAGTTACAAATGAATGTAGGGGAGATTGGAGAAAAGGGAAGAAAACATGCTGCATAAGCCTAAACCTGGACATGGTAAGGGGGGGAAAGCGAATGAATGAGAAGAACAACAGTTAAAACCCGTGGAGTCCTAGCACCCCCAGTGCTCTCATAGCCATTAGCACCACCTCCACTGTGGGGAAGGGTCCTAGGAAGCCCACTTTTTCCCATGATTCCCATTCCTGACCAGGTTTATTAGCTATACTTTGTCTTACGATGAAGAAACGGGTTTAGAGAGCGTAAATGATCCACGTCAGACTACACAAGCAGTGACCAAAAAAATAGTGAAGTTTCAAGACTTCCAACTTCAGATCTTGGCCTCATCATGTCCCCCACCCTCCCCGCCAACCACCACCACCACCCTGCACCCCTATTTCTGCCTCTCTGTAATTGGCTCAATTTTATCCATTTCTTGGGCAAATCTCCCTCTGCTGGTCAGTTTTATAAGACTTTATGGACACATTCCATCTGACTCAAAGTCAGGAGAGATTATTAATATCACAGATGTTGGAATGAAGAAGGGGAAACAACCCTAACTGATTGGAATGCAGAACAAAAGCCAACATGATGACATTTTACAGGTTTAATACAAAAACCTGACGAAGATCTGACCTAACATACGGTGTACACTGCTTTGTAGCCACATGCTTCAGGCTGTTCCCCTGTGTAGAATGCCATTCCATTCTAGCGCACCTAGCCAGGCTCCGCTATTCATCCTACAATTTCCGGCTGAATTATCTTCCCTTCTTGGAAGCCTCGCCTGGAACATCTAGGCAGAATCATCAAATCTTTCTTTGTGTCACAACTACCCCTAGAACACACGTGTATTGACACACTGACCTCAGAGTACTAAATAACTGTGTGCATGTATGTCTGTCTCCTCTGCGGAAGCCAAATGTAGATTATCCCGAGAATCCTGGGCACAGTATGGTTATTTGCTCACATGTCCACAAGCTCCTTCAGGGCAGGGTCTGGGTCTCCTTCATGCCTAGATACCCAGCCAGCACCAGACCAAAGAGCAAACTGCTAATGCCAGGCAGGATTCTAGGGAACAAAGCAAAGTTCCTATCCTTGTGGTCTTCATTATGTTCTGGTAGAGAGAAGTAGATAATACACATCAAGACCAAAGAAAAGAATAAGAATGTTTCAGCGAGCTGTACGAACTATAAAAAAAATAATAAATAAACAGGGCTATTAGGAAGGGACCAGTGACTGTTTCCTTAGCCAGGTCAGGAAAGGTCTCCAAAAAAGCTACCCTTTGAGCCAAGGCTTGAGCGATGCGTAGGAGCCAGCCATGGAAGGATCTGGGGGAAGACTATTGCAGTCAGAAGGGCAGCCGTGTTCAATGAATCGCTGAGACAAGAAGTATAGCGCATTTAAGGAACAGAACCAAACTTTATTAAGTTTGGAATCATACCTCAACCTTCCATGGGGACAGGGTGGAGGAATACAGGCGAGTGCCGTTCAGATTTCTTAAATGCCTTCCATGTCCCTGGAACTTGACATAGGTGATCCCACAGAATCCTAACAACCACAGAGTAGATTGCCCCCATTCTACGGGTAAGGAAACTGAGGCCCACAAAGCTGTGTGGCAGGATCGAGATCTGTCTGACCCCTGCCCTGGCACGTCCTATCAGACCACGTTGTCACCCTCCACCAGCTGCCTCCCAGTGCAGTAGAAGAAGTCAGAGCATGACTCATTCTACTGCCAGGGGGAAAGCCATAAGCACCACAGGCCAAAAGCTGTTGGTATTTCAGGACTTGAAGAAGTAGAGCCCATCTTTCCTGTGTCTGCCCGTCTGCCATTGCTGCAGCATACCATGGGCACCCGGAGAAGTCCTCCAAATGCATCTTCCAAGCAAATACATTTCACTGGCTGTGAAAGCTGAGCTGTAGATAATTCCCTAAGCTCTCTCCCCCTAATTATGGTGCATACAGACAGCCAGGGAAACAAAGACGTGGGCCCTCAGTTGATTCACCGCCGCCTCATCTGAAGTCTAGGTATTTATTTTAATTCAGGACTCGGTTCCTTTTAAAGGAAAAATCAAAGAGTCCCTGAAGAGACTCTCCTGCTAAGATTTCAATCTCCATTTCCTCCGAAATAGATGTCAAAGGCAAAAACCCCAGGATCCTTGTGACAGTCCTCTTTGGGTTTCTAATTTGGACAAGGAAACCATAATCTGGTGGTCTAACCCCCTGACGAAGAAAGCAAGAAGGAATGAAAATCAAATCAAGGAATCGATCAAAAAGAAAGAGGTCCGGGCAGAACGACATTCATGGGAATAGTTTCCTGAGGCTCTAAGCTAATAGGAGCAGCTGGTGAAGACCACCAAGGACAAGAGAGTCAGAAAGGGCTTCCAGGGAGAGAAAGCAGAGTGGCTTCTGGGGACAATGGGGCTGAAATTAGCATTCCAATGAGCCCGCACAAAGGGACCCAGGCCAATCCTGGAAGGAGTCCCCTTTCCTCCTGCCCCTTCTTAAGGTCCATTTGTATCTCTCTGCGGCCTCCCCACAAAATAGGTTGGTTTCCTACACTTACCTTCTTGTGTATTTTTGTTAAAGGCAGTGCGTCTGGGGGCTTCATTTAGCTAAAAATAACATCGCTCCTCTGCTTGGTATTTGGGCAGAATATGGCCCCGTCATTTAAACACACACTGTGGTCAGAACTTTGCCGTCTCCTTTTCCCTTCCTTTTAATAAAAGTTTGGATTCCACTGAGCGCTCCTCCACTCTTAAGCTCCAAACATTTCAAACAGCACAAAGGATATGACAAGATGAAAGGAAGTGCCCACAAATAGACAGCTAGACAACTAGTTAGCAGCTGTCTGCTTTTCTTCAAGGTTTTTTTTTTCTGCAGGGGGGAAAAAGTTTTTTTTTTTTTTCAGTCTTGAAGGAGGCTGACTACAGACTGTCTCTCTCCTGTTCGTTCTCTCTCTCTCTCTCTCTCTCTCTCTCTCTCTCTCTCTCTCTTGCATTGGCCATTTTCCAACCCTGTTGAGTGTTAGAAGGAGAAAAACACTTACCATGCCATGTGTAATCCTGACCTTTAGAACTCATTGTCCTTCTGGGGCAACGTGTGGAGAGCTGCGGTGGATAAGTGGAATTGCTCATTCTCCATCTTTTATAGTCCAGTGTTTGCAATTTAATGAGGTTTTGGTGTTCCATCAAATAAGGGCATTTCTTTAACAAAAAGAACCCGAAGCACAGGTTTTGATTTAAAAACCTGCCCTGGCTTGTTGAAATCTATTTCAGATCCGGATCAACTGAGGTTTAATTTGAACTTATTCCTCTTCTCCCCTGACAGGCCTGGCTAGGACATTAGTCGTTAATTCCTGATTTTAATTGCAGCTGCAGTGGGAGCCTTCTCTCCCCCTTCTTGCCTAAGCAGACCTTAAGCTCCTGAGATGAAGGTCCTGTAGCTTGAAGACAGATGTTTGCAGGGCAGCTGAGAACGCCTCCTCGGTGCTAATCCACATCCTCCCTCAGATCTCCATGTGATAGGGCGGGAGGGGTAGAGAGGCAACAAGAGCTTCCTTCAGGGCTGCCAGTGTGCCCCTGTGCGCCCCCCCCCCCCCCCCCCCAGCTCGGAAACACTGCCCCGTTATTCCCTCCTACCTGTCGAATTCGAGGACCCTGTGGTGGTGTTTGACTGACCGAACCAGATTCATCCTGCACACCCTCTCACTCTGAGGGGCAATGTCCTCCCCTTGTGCAGGAACAGGGCATTGGCCTACAGTGCTCGCTCCCTCTCACCCATCAGCTCATGAAATCCATTTCCACTGATGTCAATTCTCTCCGCTAACCACCTCTCAAATGCATCCCTGGCCTCTGCCCCAGCCTCTGATGGTGGCCAGGTTTCGGCCTTCATCGTCCAACTGACTTACAGCCTCCAAATGAGAACTGAAGTCTCATTTCCCTCTAACTCATCCTCCACACGGCAGCATGAAAAAAAGGTCTAATTACTATTATGACTGCCTGTATCACCCCTGCCCTCCCGCCCTCACCCCCCACTACAGTAATTCCTACCTGCCTCAGCATGAAGTCCAGACCTACTCCGGGTTTTAGGGCCCCTCACCCTCTCCCCTCTCTGTCTGTCTTCATGGTCTCTTGTTGCCATTCACCCCTAAGAACTCAAAGCCAGCTGCATCAACTTACTAATGCTCAGGCTTCCATGACTTTCTTCAAACTGTCCCCTCTGCTCGGATGTCCTTCCTGGCTCCAGCCTGGCAACATCTCGGTTCACACCATGAACACTTTCCCTGGCCCTGGTTTTGGAGATGGTCCCACCTGTGGTCCCACATCACTGCAGGACCACTCCACTGCCTCACGTGGCTGTCAGTCACGTACTGAGAGGAACCCTTGTTCCTTGTTCCTCATTCCTCTGCATTCGAGCCAGATGAGAACAACGTATGTATCTCTCTCTTCCCACAGCCTAGTCCAGGGCTAGGCATCAATAAGCAAAAACTGATGGGTAGATGAACTAATTAATCAAACACTTATCTAAAAACAGGTCTGATGTTTCTGCAGGCCTGTTGATCATGGCAGGAAAAGGGCCAGGAGGTCCTCTTCAAGAAAGCTCACCTAGGGCAGCTTCTCTGTCTCAGGCTGACTGTCCATAGGAAGGAGGATGGTGTGCAAGGTGCTGTGGGTGGGGACACATCCTGTCCCTGGGCGTCAGGCACCTCCTGGTTAGCCCTTCTGTATCCCAGAGAGGCAGCCTGAAGGCAGCAGAACAAGACTGGGCTGGATTCCAAGGCCTGGATCCTCTACCAATTACTCACTTTGCAACTTTATGGAAGTCACATAACCTCTCTGAGCCTTCATCTGTTAAGCATGAAAATACCATCCACCCTGACTGTTTCATAGTCAGGAGAAAAACATCACCGGTAAAGATTTTTTTTTAAAAGAACTATCGTCCTTATCTCACTTTTTTAAGGGTTTATCACCTGGTCAGCTTAGCAAATGTGCCTGAATTTTAAAAAGTCTGCCCCCCAGAGATGCTCTCCCACTAAAATCTTGAACTTCTATTTACAAGCAACTAAGATGTAAGATATACCCACGTGGTATAAAATCCCATTTTGAAGTAGTTGTCAGTGTGTTTTTCCTTTGTGAGAGCTCTCATGGAATTTCTTCACTGTTCCCCCAAGGATATCTCCCTCTGCGCATACCCAGACACCTATATGTGAGTCACCTAATGTTGGCAGGTAAAGGGGACACGGAGGAACCAGAAAACCAGGAGGGCATATTCTTAAATACTGAGTTCAAAATCCACTGGTCCAGGTGTAAGACAGAAAGATTTAGAGCATGCTTTCATAACAGGTTGTGGCTGCCACTAGACCAGCGGTTCTCAACCTGTGGGGCTCGACCCCTTTGGGGGTTGAACGACCCTTTCACAGGGGTCACCTAAGACCATCGGAAAACACATATATAATTACATATTGTTGTTGTGATTAATCACTATGCTTTAATTATGTTCAATCTGGAACAATGAAAACACATCCTGCATCTCAGATATTTACATTACAATTCATAACAGTAGCAAAATTACAGTTATGAAGTCGCAACGAAAATAATTTTATGGTTGGGGGTCACCACAACATGAGGAACTGTATTAAAGGGTCGTGGCATTAGGAAGATTGAGAACCACTGCATTAGACTAAAGCTTCCTGGGCTAAGGAAGAAAAAGAGGGATCACATGGACAGAAACAGTGGGATGGAGAGACCGCAGGCATTTCCTTGAGCAGGCATCATTCATCGTCAGCCTGGGAGCTGGGTGGAAACCTGGGTCCCTCGTTGTCTGCTGATCTCCACCAAACCATAGCAACCAGGACTTGCCCAGGAGAGATCTTCATCTCATCTCTGTCCCAAAAGTTTGCCTGCCCCTTATCTAATCTACTCCAGGTCAAAAATGGTACAGGACATTTGTAGGGCCCTACGTATATATACATACCAACACACACATATACACACACATACACAAATGCACATACACACACACACACGTGCATGTCGCCACTGACAACAAAACAATGCCTTGGAGACACTGGGGTGGGGAGGTTATTCCCACAGTTTTAGACTTTTTTTGTTTTGTTTTTAGAAATAACAAACATTTATTCAGCAATGAGTAAGACACTATCTCCTCCATCCATTAATGACTCTTGCTCTCCTCTGAACAAGAGAGACACAGATGAGGAACGTAGGGAAGTGGGAAGTGGAGGGGAACACAAGGACTGGCCCACCACCTTCTCTCCTTGTTTGCCACGATGACATCCTACAGAGCAGGGGAGGCAAAGAGGCTCCACCCCGCAATGTACCACGTGGCTACTCTGAGGACAGGGCCCACACAGCTACAGCGGGGCTCAATGAACTGTGACAACCAAAGCAGCCTGTCCCGGGACCGCAGGGGAGAGGGCAGGGTAAAGCCGTGCATAAAGCACCTCTGAGACTTTATACTAGTATAGATCTTCAGAAAGTAAACTGATAAATCAAAGGCATGTGGTCTTTTGTTGATGGGTTGTTTTTTTTTGGGGGGGGGGGTTGTTGCTTGTTTTTTTGAGGAAGCGGGAACCAACTTGGCCTCCTAACAAATAAAACAGAATATCTGCTCTGAAGAATTGACTTAGAATAACATCCAGGTCTTAACTAAAGTAGTTATTGTAATAAAAATTCTCCCTGAGTGCCCGTCCTTATTTATCAAAGGTGGTTAGTATATTTCACTGACATGAATGAACATTTATGGAACCAGATGATCCTAATTTCAGAATGGCTGAACACTGATGCCCACTGAGTTGGTGGGGCCAGAGGGAGGCTGGATGGTGGTTGAGCATCCATGTTTCTGCCTAACGAGGGAGAGATCTGCTTTTTATTCACCCTCTGATCCTTCTGGCAAAGCACGCCAGACTAACCCCCTCACGCCTCTGCAGTGAGGGCTGAGCACAAGCATGGCTGACCAAAGCCGGGAGCATGAAGATGAGGAAAAGGCAGGGGACAGAATCATGCCAACAAAGGAACAGCCCAAATCTTAAGGGAGCAGAGAGAATGCAACAGGCTCAGAGCCAGGCATGTTGGAGAATACAAATGTCACTCCTGCGCTCACGCATTCATTTGATTATTAATTTCTTAACAGCCTTAAGTTCCAGGCATACTGCACGGTGAGAACAGAAGTCAACGCCATCAGCAGAGCTGTTGTCCTCCTGAGGTTACCACTGACTATGGGAGGAATAATTACCGAGGTAATTACAATACAGCAGGGCAAGAGTCACAGGGAAAGAAGCCCCCAGCAGTGCCCCCATGATGGAGAGAAACGGGACATGGTCAAGGGTTGGGAATGGCAGTTAGGGAAGGTCAGGCAGAAGTAACTTTGAAGCTGGGGCCGAAAGGATGAGTAAGAGTTTTCTAGGTAAAAGGGATGGAATGTGTGACTCAGGCAGTTGGAACACTCAGCGTCCTCACATAAGAGGACCAAGAGACAAAGCAAACCCACTGGTGGGTTTTGTCTGGCCCACAGAGTTTTGTAGGTTAGTTGTTGTTGCCAAAAATAAGGGTTTCACATTAAATTTCAGATTTCTTTTGAAATTCCCTCCTGGTCACAATTGGCTGGAATTGAGTAGTGGTTGCCCCTCTAAACAGGGCCTGATTTGCCCCAGTTCCCACCACTCCTTCTTGTGCCCCTACCAGTGAGGCCTAGTTCAGTTGCCATGTATCGTCGAGTTTGTGATGTTGTCTTCCTAATAGTAGAGTAAAAGAGGGAAGAAACAAAAAAAGGCAAAATGTTTCTTACATTCATGTTTCTACCAAAATGGAAAAAGCCGGATAGAGCAAGGAAGCCGTGTCTCACCCTGCTCTTTGCCCTTTGCCCTCATTAGTACAGCCAGCTCAGCCCAGGATGCCTTTGTATGCCGAGTCCCTGGTCTAGACCAACATGTGGGGTAGGAACCATGTCCTTTTCACCTCTGTGGATTCAGCATCACACACAGTGCTTGGCACTTAGTGGAGGAGAAATAAATGTTTTTTGCATGATTTAGTTAAAAAAAGATATAGAATGGCTACAATCCAAAAAAGAGCACATCTTACAATGGAATATTATTCAGCTGTAAGTAAGAAGGATCCTGCCATTTGTGGCCATGGGGATGCACCTTAAGGGCATTATGCTAACTGAAATAAAACAAAGCAGAGAAAAATAAATACCATATGATCCCATTTATATGTCGAATCTGGGGGGAAAACCCATAGAAAGAGATCAGATTTGTGGTTATCAGAAAGGCATGGGGATGTGGAAGGAAAAATTGGATGAAGGTGGTCAAAAGGTACAAACTTGCAGTTATAAGTAAAATATGTAGTAGGGATGTAATACACCACATGACTATAGTTAACATTGGTATGCGTGACAAGTTATCAAGAGAATAAATACTAAGAGTTCTCATCACAAGGGTGAAATTTTTTTCTTTTTCTGTCTTGTGGTTGTATCTTCACGAAATGATGGATGTTAACTGAACTTACTTCGGGAATCATTTCATGATATATCTACAAGTCAAATCATTATGCTGTATGCCTTAAACTTATATAGTGCTATATGTCAACTAGAGGCCCGGTGCACAAAATTCATGCATGGTGGGGGGAGGTGTCCCTCAGCCCAGCCTGCGCCCTCTCCAATCTGGGACCCCTCGAGGGATGTCCAACTGCCCATTTAGGCCCGATTCCACCGGGATCAGGCCTAAACGGGCAGTCAAACATTCCTTTCACAATACAGGACTGCTGGCTCCCAACCACTCGCCTGCCTGCCTGCCTGATTGCCCCTAACCACTCCCCTGCCAGCGTAATCGACGCCAAACTGCCCCCTGCTGGCCCTATTGCTCCTAACTGTCCTTTCTTGCCGGCCTGGTCACCCCTAACTGCTCTCCCCTGCCGGCCCGGTCGCCCCTAACTGCCCTCCTCTGCAGGCCTGGTTGCACACTACTGCCCTCCCCTGCTGGCCATCTTGTGTCCACATGGGGGTGGCCATCTTATGTGTTGGAATGATGGTCAATTTGCATTTTACTCTTTTATTAGATAGGATTATATCTCAATAAAACTGGGGGGAAAGAGAAAGAGCACATCTCATGGGGCCAGTTAGGATAAATGTAAAGGAGAGAGGAGGAGCCTGTCTTGAGGGTGGAGAGTAGGGCAGCAGCATCTCAGAAGGTCTGGCTTTACCCTATGGGCAATGGGAACTTTTTGAAGGGTTTTAAGTAAGGGAGTTGGCTGGAATAGATCTATGCTTGGAAAGGACTTTCCACAGCATTGGAAAAGATGGGTTAGAGGGGAACATCAGAGGGTCTGGTCTAAGGAGGCATCTCAGGGGTCAGCAATCAACAATGAAGGCCCAAATGGACAGAGGTGGTAGAATGAAAGCGGAAGAGTTTTTAGGTGACCAAATCGCCAGATTGGGGTACTGGTTTGAGGGTGGAGAGGAGAGAGAGGGTCAGACCGAGGTCCTGGGGTGAAACCTCCAGTACTGAAAATAACAGGGATCCCGCGAATCTGCTAAATTGCGATGAGCCTACTATCCCTGATCTTTTTTTTCTTTTTCAATCCTTTGCCCATCTGGGGGTTCAGCTACTGTTTTAGTAGTGTTTTCCAGATAAAATATATGAAACATATGGGCATCCTGTTTTTCTACCTGCTAAATCTTGCAAACCTAGTTCTAGCCCCCTCTTTTTCCATAGGCTCCCCACAGTTACCCATCCGTGGCCCAGAAGTGGGGATTTGAGGAGGCGTCATCGGACGTCTGCGAACGCTGTTCTAGAGTGTCCCTCTTGGCAAATAAATGGACTTGTTTTTCTGTAATACATGCCTGTGGCTCATCAAGTCTTGGCGTAAAGAAACTATCCCCGTACTCCACACCAGAGCAGTTCCTAAAGGGACCAAGGGATTAGCTGCAAGGCAGAGGCAATGAATCAAAACCATAAAGACAAACAGGGACAAGAGGGCAGAAAGGGGAAAGAGGTGGCGAGAAGGGGGAGGAAGTAACAGAGAAATCCACCTCTATTCTGGGTCAAGCAGAAGACCCGAGGTCCTCAGGGCGTCTAACAGCTGCACACGTGAGTGATGGAATTATAGACTCTCTTTCACCTTCATCGTCACACTTTTCCCTGTGTTCAAAAGTGCCCCATTTGACTCTGTACTACTTATATAATCAGGTTTTTAAAAATTAGAGAACATTCTTTTTAAAAGGAAGAGTAGGCAGGCTATTTGATATTTTTGCTGCAAACACTGTAGGATTTATCTCCAGACCTTTGGTAGCAGTTAGCACCACTGGAGTTTATGAGGCGGATGCATTTGTAGCAAATCGGTGGAGGTGACAGCGCTGTTGGATGGGTCTGCACAGGCCGTCATAAAGCCAAAGCATTTGCATGTAGGGATGGCACTTACTAACGAAGAAGCTACTGGTGCTAAAATGTCTAAAACCTTAGGAAAACCTATCACCAAGGCACCTCTTTTTAGCTGAACCATCACAATCTGATGCCACCCAGAGTGTCAAACCAATAGGAAAAGATAAAATATGTTTTCTTCATTACAATGCCAATTTATTAAATAAAACAAAAAAAAGAAAGAAAGAAAACAAAAAAACACACATGAATTCCAATGGGTGTAAACTATTCTCTCTAGGGAGGAGGGGGGAAGAGGTAATCATGACAAATTATCCTTTTTCCAAGTTATCATCATCCTGCTCGGTCTGTCAAATTGTTCCTCAAACACAGCGATCTGCCAGCCCTGCTCCCCTCCCCCTCGAGTGCTATTTATACCTTTTGGATCAAACCGGCACTTTGCATATCTCAGCCATTTCGGGGCTGCACTGAAGAAACGCACTGCTTTCCGTCTTTCCCATCAGAGCTGCTCGTGGACATGTCCCTGAATATCCTTAAGACAATGTGTTCTACAATCACTTCCATCTACATCTGTCGATAGTTATGGTCGAGGGGGATAGGCTAAGCTTCACCCAGGAAGCAATCGTTCCTTTTTCAAGCCAACGTGTTGCTTCCACATGACCTGTCAGCAGTAACACAACCTTGATCTACAACTTTGCAAAGAAGTGGATGTGAGAGTCATTCCCACCCCCGGGAAATTAATTGCTATTTCTCCTACGTAACGACTGTAGCCATTTTCTTTCTTTCACAGCTGTGTGTTAGGTTTCCCATTATTGTATTTGGAGTGGGAACACATGGAAAAGAAACCCAATATCCAAGGTGATGGAAGACTAAAGAGGGAGTAAAAGAATGGAAGAAATGGATAGAGTGTTGCAAAGAAGAGAAAGAGGGGACAAATGGAGAGGATAAAGTTAAAGAGATGATGAGGTTCTATCTTGGAACATCGGCTTAGCAGGACACTGCAGCTGTTTCTTTCCAACTATGTTTCTGGATGGAAAGTAAGTTAGAGAGCCTGCAGAATTTTTAAGCTTCTCTTTGATGGTTTACAAGCTTCTACCACAGTCTCATTTCTCCCACTGAGTAACACTCCTCCCCCACCCCCCACCCCCTTTCTTTTAGTCAACATGCTAGGAGCTTATATCTAAAGTATTTAAAATTACTAAATGTGGTTCTATTCTAAACAAATTATTGACAGTACAAAACCAGGAGGTTTAAAATGAAAACGATATAGTTGTAAAACTTCAAGTGAGTATGGAGTGAGGGGCAGAAAAGAGGAGAAATGTTTAAGAACTCTAAGTCTTAAAAAAAAAAAAAAAGAACTCTAAAGTCTACTTTTTCCAACCCACGAGGAGTCCACATATTTGGAAAATTCAAGGGAACTTTTGATATTTACTGGAAACTTGTTGGAGTCTACACAGTAAATTAGACTATGTTTCATCCATCTCCCCCCTCCCTCCCCCGCCCCCACGTTTAGGAAAATGTATAGGCAGGAGCTTCATGCTGGCCAGCAGCTCCCTTAACTCTCAAACAAGGAATGCAGTGAGTAGCCAGCTTGGACCTCCATGACCTCAAAGGAAAAAGTAGCTTCATTCCTACCCGAGGTGGGAGAACAGAAAGGGTACAGAATGTGGGATCAGGGGACCTGGACTGAGTGTTGCCTACTGGGATATAAATTAGGTCCCATTTTTCTCACCCTTAAAATCAGAATACTGACTCATAATCTCTGAGCATTTACTGGCGTATCAGTGAAAAAATTACCAGGTGAACCGAAAAGCTCACAGTGCGTTGGTTTTCACCGCTATCCTGGCTCACAGGGAGGGTCAGCCCCTCCAACCTCCTCCATCATTTGACTGTGGCATTTGCTTCCAAAAAGCTAGCCTCAGAAACATGTTTACACTCCGTGTATGTACAAGCTCTTGAAAAGGGCAAAGAAAAAGTGGAAGAGATGACCCTTTCCTCCATGACTAAAATATGTCTCTAGATCAAAATGCTCATATCGGAAACAAAATTTAAAGTATTTTCTGCTTCTTTTTTTTCTTCTTACAGTGGGAACATGGAAAGCAAGACAGCAGCAAATTAACTTGCTCTGGTGATAATAATAGCAAACTCATACACAGCCTTCTCTACCTGAGGAAGAAGCCCTATGAAGTATGTACTATTAGTATGGCATTGTGCACATGAGGAAAATGAGGCAGAAGGCCTGAGTGACATACGCCCAAGGTCTCGGCGCTAGTACATGACAGTATGGCTGGATTCTGATTCGTCTGAGCATGCGTTCTAGAATCTGTGACGATACAGGCTTGGCAATGCGGGTGACAGACATGCCTCTCAGTGGTTCCTCTTTGCCTTCAGGATCAAGTTCAAGCCCTTCAGCAGCAGCCACAGGTCCTTTGGAGGATCCCCCAGCTTCATATCCTGCCAAATCCTCTCTCTCTCTCTCTCTCTCTCTCTCTCTCTCTCTCCTCTCTATCTCTCTCTCCACACACGTCTGCAGTTCCTGTGGGTGCTGTGCCTTGCTCTGCACCTTTTCCTAATTTACATATATACTTCCCGCCTTCACTCCCTTTGTCTACCGAGCTACATCATCCTCACCTTCTGACTGGTCAAGACAGGTTTGAGCTCTTTAACATCAGTTGACCTCAGTGTGCTTTAACTAGCATTGCTCTTACTTTCTGTGCTCAGTTTCTCTAACCCCTACAAGAATTGCTCCAAACCTCACCACTCACCGCAAGTCCCCTCTGTCTTCCCTGCATCTTCTCGATCAGATGACCTCACAGAAAATTATCTCATCAGCAAAACAAGTGACCCAGCCTGGACTGCTTTATCCTCTGTCCTCCACACCAACAATCGCCCTCCACCCCATTACCCTGACCTTCTCCTTCCAACATCCAAGAAGGAGATGTACCCCCTCCTGCTCCAGACATATTCTTCCTTCTTGCTCTTTGTCCTATCCTCTCCCAACAATTGTACTTCAACCTCTGATGGTTCAAAGCCTTCCTCTATGGGACCCTTTTCCCACTGCTGAGGAACATGAACAAGTCCCATTGACCTCTAAGGCTCTCTCTCATTCCTATGTCCCTATCTAGTAGCTACTGCTCTCTCCTTCCCCCTTTATCAAAGCCAAGTGTCTAGAAAGGGTTGTTTACTTTCAACATAGCTAGACTCTACCTTTTACTTCTCAGTTCAAGGCCCTAAATGCTCTCACCAAGAATACCTGTGAGCTCTGCACTGTGCAATCCCATGAACACTTTTTAATCTTCATCTCTATGATCCCAGACCTTTGGTTCCCAACACCACCACCAGCTCAATTGTCTAGAAAATGCTTCTTCATCCTTAAAATATGCTTTGCGTCACCTCCTCTGTGACTCTTTCTAGGCCTCTCTGGCCAAGGGTGACTCCTCCCTATTGGGGTCCATGTCGTACTTCACACATTCTTTAATTACAACTCTGCTCACATTGTTTTGTAGTTAACTCTTTACATTTCTCTCTCCTCCCCTGATCTGCACTGTGTTCAGTACCTGGTAGATAGGCCTTCAATGCATGTTTTGTTTTTTTTTTAATTTAACTGGATTCATTCTAATCTGCTACTAAGGAGTAAGTTGAAGCAAAGTTTATTTGTTTGTTCAAGAAAATCTTGTGGACTAATTCAAACCAGGAGCAAATCTCTTTTATCTATAGATATTAAAGAAAAAGAAAAATAAGGCATGAAAATATTCTCCAAATTGAAGCTGAGCCTCACATATGTTGACTCAGTTCATAGTAGTAACACCTTAGGGCATGTCACATGCACTGTAGGTACACACGAATGTTGATTGAAGAACAAGAGGAGCCTGCCTGGGAAGGTAAGATGGTGCCACTGAAATGATCCTAGACCAGGAAGAAAGACATTTAGGTTCTGTCTTCTGCTCTGCTATTTTCTCACCTGACCAAGTCCCTTCCTCAAGTCACCACCCCCTGAACAATGATGAGGTTGAATTAAATGATCTTTAAGGGCACTTCCTGCACTGCAGGGCTAAAATCTATTTTTTCTGAGGCTTAAAAAGATTTTATATATGGAGGATAGATAGATGAAGGTCATAGTTTTCAAGAGGCTAAGGAACTGTGAAAATAACTTGTAGCAAGGATACTGAAGTTTCAAAGAAAGCCAGTCACAGAAAGGATTCACGGAAAACCTGAGATTCAGGTTTAAATGACTACAGTAGGTCCTCGGGTTACACGGGAGATCCGTTCCTACGGTGCGACATAAGGCGATTTCCGCCGTAAGTTGGAACCCACCTACATCCCTCACATGGAGCACATACACAGCAGTAATAAAGTGAAACAGTAAAAAAAAATTTAAAAGGAAGATAATTCCTGACCTTTACTTGTGGTAAATAAATAGTAAAAAACATTAAGCACACATGTACATACGTCAAAATGACGGAACTTTTTTAATATAAATTAATGGGAGATGGCGACATAACCACGAAACAACCTACGTGGAGTCCGACATAACCTGAGAACTGTGTAATGAAGAGGCGAGAGCAATACGGAAATGAGCAGATTTCCAGGCTGAATCTAAGGAAGGGTAGTTGTACGGAACCACAGACTATAAAAGTCAAGCCTCGGGGAAAAGTGGGAAGGGGGACAACAGAGCAACTGAGGAGGACAAGGACTATATGGAACCCTCTCCACGCCGTGGAACCTCCAGGAAATGGGCCCAGTCATAATTCACTGGCGAGAGTTGCAAAGACTTATTAACCGAGAACATCCAGTTTTTAGGTAAGGTGAAGAAGTTTTTACTTATATTGCAACAAATATTCATGGCGTTCCTACTGTATGCAGATACTGTGCTAGGCGGTGTGAATAAGACAAATGCGGTTCCAGTCATTTGACATATTTTCTGTGATAGAACAATAGTCAAATGATGCCAAGTGTGCCTTGAGTAAGACTAGGGCACAGCTTCAGGAGAAAGGCGGTGAACGCTCACTCCTCTAGTGACAAGCTTCTATGTGTTGGAGGGATAGAGGGGTTTGACTTTGTGCCTACGGTTGATAAGACTAAAAGGGGCATGAGCTGGCTGCAAAGTTCCAGGGAAACTGGCTTCTTGCTATTCATTTTACAAACTCACCTCCACACCGTGACAGCGAGCTGAACATCCTTGTACAGGTGGACTCTCAGCCCGGGGCTTTTCTCCTGTTTGAGCAGGCTGGATCCATGCACCCCACTTGCCTCGTTTCACCCAGAGACTTCTTTCTCTACTAAAAAGTCCTCAGTATCCAGCACTTTGTTCTCTTTCCAGACCCACTGAACTAGAGCTTCAGATCTGCATCATTCTTAGCACCCGATATGGAAAACTTGCATATTATAAGCTTTGTGCTTGAGGCAGATAGCACCAGTGGTTGGCTGAGTCCTGGGTCACGCTGGATTTTGAATTGAGTACCAAAAGGCTCAAGAAGGATAAACTGGACCCATCAAAGTTTCAGACCCAAATTAACTCCTAAGAAAAATAGGGTGGTTTATTAGTCAGCTTTTGCTGCAATAACAAAAGTCCCCCCAAATCTTAGTAGTTTATAACAAACATTTAGTTCTTGCCCTTACTACATGAGGCCTGAGTGGGGGTTCTGTTGGGCTTTCCTGGGCCCCAGTGTATTCTGCTGGGTTCCACAGGTTTTCTCCTTCTGAGACCCAGGCACAAGGAGAAATCATATTTGGGGCATCCTATTCTTAGGGCAGAGAGCAGACACTCAAGGTAGAGGACTAAGCCTTCCAAGTTATGTACAAGTTCTGTTTAGATATGGTTTATATCAGATCTGTTCACAAACCATCCTCAAAGTCACATGGCCAAGTTCAAAGTCAATGAGGCACAAAAGTACATTTTCATCAACATGAACAGACAATCACTTCTCGGCCTTTTGGCTAAGATCAAGTGTGTAGGAACATGAACAGACAGGGGAACAGGGGCAGGCAATGGAAAACAAATGGTATCAATAAATATCGCAAATTAGCGCAGGTGGTATAATAATAAGAAGCTGAAATTTGAAGTCAGAACACGGCACCTCAGGTTACTGCTCCAATCATTTATTTACTGCATGTGCTTGGGCAACACTTTACCTCTGAATATCAGTCTCTTCACCTGTAAAATGGGGATGATGGTGGTCATCTAAATTACATCACATGGCTATGTGGTCTTTGAAGGTCAGTTTACTTGTAAGTGAAAATGCATGTCAGCTACCAAGCACTTTTAACAATTTTTTATCTCTTGTAATAAATTATTAATAAGTAGGAGCCCAGCGCGCAATTTGAAATCGCGTGGCAACGCCCACCCTCCAATCCGGCCCTGCCTCCCTCTCCAGCCCTTGAAGCAGCTGCAGCCACTGCTGATCAGGCCCTCCCCCAGCGCAAGCGGGTGAAGGCCCCTGCCGCCCCACCCCCGATGCTGTGCACGCAACCTCCTGTCCAGTTGACCTGTTACAGCGTCCCGGTTAACTAGCATATTTCTCATATTTAGTAGCCAGCTACAGTGCAGGAACTATAATAGAAGTATATCCAGAACTGAAACATATAAACAAATAATTTCAGTCAAAAGTAGGTTCTCTTCTATCCTATATAATAAAAGAGTAATATGCTAAGTGTCCGACGGAGTGGTCAACTGTTTGGTCGACCAGTCGCTATGATGTGCACTGACTACAGGAGGCAGACGCTCTGACTGGTAGGTCAGCTTGCTGCTGGGGTCCGGCCGATGGGGACTGGGCGAGAGGGCCGGATACACCCTAGAGCCCTCCCGTGGCCCCTCCCCAGCTGGCTGGCCAACCTGCTGTGGCCCCTTCCCGGCTGGGCGGCCCCCATCGGCCCCAATCAGGACTGGGCAAGATGGCCCCGATCGCAAGCCAGACCAAGGGACCCCACCCATGCATGAATTTGTGCACTGGGCCTCTAGTTCATCTATAAAAGACACCATATCTGAAATCTGTAAGACCTTTTTAGACTCACCATAACCACTGTCAGAAGGAGAGGTCTACAAAGGTTACAATGAGATTTGAAATATATCCAACTTTCCATTTTATTCATGAAGACACTGAGTCTCACAAAAATTAATTTGCCTTAATGGTCCACAGCCCAGTAAGACAGGATGCTTAAGTTAAACTTAGGTAAACCAAGTTTCCTACTTTTCCATAAAACTAGTAAGAAAATTTCTAAAGTATATATTAAATACAGAGACAAACTGATCCATGTGATAAATAAAACTGAAACTCCCCATGCTACAGAGCCCATGAAAATGATTAGTGTGTGTGTATAAAATTTTCATTGTTTCAGAATGAAAAACCTGACAAAAAGACCAAAGAAATGTAGCCCCAATCACACGGCAGTATCTGAAAACTCACCAAGTCCAACTTTGCCATCAGGTGGTTTGCTCCCAGGCAGGTAGCAAACAAGGTTTCATTTTCCAAGGTGACCATGGGCAAGTGGGCACAGGGACAAGAGGGGACACACACACACACACTCAGAAGAGATCCCTCGAAACCCCAGCCCTCAGTGTAAAAACACACAGGCAAAGTACCCACAAATCAAAGGAAGTAGCACTTGCCTGAAGATATTTCCTGAGATTTGCAGCCTGCCTTTTATTTCACCAGTACACCACTTTGTAAAATTATAGCATTCATGAGATTCCTAACTCTAAGCGAGTCCAAAACCTCATGAGAAGGTGGGAACTTGTCAGTAGCCGCCTTTCACAGCTGGGGTCCAGGGCTATGAGGTGGCAGACTGGAGGCTATAGCTCTGAGGAAATTCAAAGGAAGCTTCTCCCTGACTTTCCCCTGATCGGTGGGTGGATATGAGGGGATTCCCACCGGGCATAGTGCATCCACTCTGTCACTTTAATCAAGAACCTCACTTTTTTTCTTTCCTGAACCAGAGCAGTAACATCCTAACTTTGTTAAGTGCAAATCTGGCCATGACAGCCCTTAATGAAAAAATAAAAAGTAAAAAATAAATAAAAAATCACCTCCCAACAAATCACAGCAGAATAAAGACAGAATCCCTCAATGCTACATCTACAGTTCCTCATCCGTTTGGCTCCACTCTGTGTCCCCCTCTCAACCCTGCAATTCCGCCACGCCAGGTTAACTTCAGGAGATATTCTGTGGGCACCATTTTCTCTCATGCCCCCATAATTTCATTCAAGCTGACATTTTGCTTGAAAGGCCCTTTCCCTTCTGTCCACTATACAAACTCTTAAAATGCTTAAAAGCTTCACCTCCAAATGTCACCTGGTCTAGACG
Source organism: Myotis davidii (assembly GCF_000327345.1). Lineage (NCBI taxonomy): Eukaryota > Metazoa > Chordata > Mammalia > Chiroptera > Vespertilionidae > Myotis > Myotis davidii. The sequence goes on from NW_006294589.1 coordinate 98,208, forward strand.
TCACCACTCTACCCCCATCCCCAGGAAAAGCATTGTCCTTCTCTGTCACCCCAACCTAACCTGTGATGGCAGGGAGTGTGTCTTATACACCTGTCCATCCCCATTTTGGGGGGCAGCGGGGTGGTGGCACATGGAATAGATGTTTAATGCAGGTTTTCTGAAAAGAGCTTATGGAACATTTATGAAGCTTCATAAGTACATTGTATTGGGAAAAGTACATATAATGTATTGGGTTCTCTTTCAACTATGTTAAATATCAAGGGAACATTTTGCTAGAGAGGTAAAGTGATCTCACTTATTTGCTTCTAAACATTGGCCCATGGGCCACATCCAGTCTCTGATACAGTTTTTATAGAACATAATAAAAATAAGAATAAAGTAATGCAGTGAGATTTTCTGCAATTATTCTTTTTTTTTTTTAGTATTAGATCTTTGGTTTAATGGAATAAATGGAGCAGTAGTCAACTTCAGCTTTGTTTGGATTTTGCTTATTTGTTTATGACCTTACTTTGCAGTTTAAACACAAGCAAGTCAGTATTGGTCTTGGACTTCTCATGGACATCACTATTCCTGACAGGCAACACTGAAACAGCCTCTCTCTCCTTGTTACTTTCATTCAAAATAAAGCTAACAGATTAATGGATAAGGAATGTATATGTATGTGTATGTGTATGTGTATGTGTATGTGTATGTGTATGTGTATGTGTATGTATATGTATATGTATATGTATATGTATATGTATATGTATGTATTTTTACTGAAATATTAACCAGCCTTTAAAAAGAGGGAAATCCTGCCATTTGTAACATGAATGAGCCTGGAGGACACTATGCTAGGTGAAATAAGCCAGACACAGAAAGACAAGTATTGCATGATCTCACTTATATGTACAATATTTTTTTCAAGTCTAAATAATAGTAAGAGAGTAGAATGGTGGTTGCCAGGAGCTGGGAGGAAAGGGTTCATGGCAAGATACAGTTTAATGGGTGGAGTTTCAGTTTTGCAAAATGATGGTGGTGATGGTTGCACAACAATATGAATGGGACATGTGAAATAATTTCAACAATAAAGACTTTAAAAAAAAGTGAGAGAGACTTTAATGAAAGGACCACTCACAGAACTGGGGGAGTTGAGAGAATAAGAGCAGTGAGATGCCCAAAGGGGTCAAGGGGAGGAAACAGTGTCTCTGAAGCGAGGTGACCGTTAGAGCCGTGAAGAAAGCCTCCCACATCTCACCACATTGGGCTGGCCACATTATTCCTATTGTTTGAGCAATTCAGGGTTTCTACTTTGAATTTGCTTGTAGGCAGAGACAGCCACATGAGAACCCTGGGCAGCCACTTTCCCTTTCCCATCACAATATGTATATGTATGTGTATGTGTATGTGTATGTGTATGTGTATGTGTATGTGTATGTGTATGTATATGTATATGTATATGTATATGTATATGTATATGTATACATATTAATATTAACCAGCCTTTAAAAAGAGGGAAATCCTGCCATTTGTAACATGAATGAGCCTGGAGGACACTATGCTAGGTGAAATAAGCCAGACACAGAAAGACAAGTATTGCATGATCTCACTTATATGTACAATATTTTTTTCAAGTCTAAATAATAGTAAGAGAGTAGAATGGTGGTTGCCAGGAGCTGGGAGGAAAGGGTTCATGGCAAGATACAGTTTAATGGGTGGAGTTTCAGTTTTGCAAAATGATGGTGGTGATGGTTGCACAACAATATGAATGCATTTAATACCACTGGACGGTGCACTTAAAAATGGTCACGATAAGTTTTGAGTCGTGTGTAATTTAACACAATAAAAAAATAAATGTAAAAAATGAAAATAAACAAAATGAGATTGAAATGTACCTTATTGTCAAGTATTTCACTATTTGAGAAAACTAAGAACCAGTGGCAGACTCTGGACATTCAGTATTGTCATTGTCGTTACTACCATTGTATTGTCAGCCAAAATTGAGACTGTGCAGTGGCCTCGGGCTAAACACAGAACATTCTCCTGGGAGCATAACACACGTTTATGGCATTCCTTCAGCTTGTTTTATCCCGAGACTCCAAAAAATAATAATAATCATGTACACCGTAATTATCTCCATCAGCAACCAATAAGCAGTGTGTTCCACCACCCATTCTCTGCTTTGCCAATTGGCTGACCATGACCACCTGCAAATCGGTAGCGGGAGACATGCTTCCAGCCTGTTATGAGCACCTCTCCTTGTGCCTGGAGCCCTCATAAAACATGACCACAAATCATCAGGCAGAGAATTTCCCATGGGGATTTTGAAGGCAATGGTTGGAGGTCAAAAGTCTTTGAGCCAGCACCGGTTTGGCTCAGTGGATAGAGCGTCAGCCTGCGGACTGAAAGGTCCCAGGTTCTATTCCGGTCAAGGGCACGTACCTGGGTTGCGGGCACATCCCCAGTAGGAGATGTGCATGAGGCAGCTGATCGATGTTTCTCTCTCATCGATGTTTCTAACTCTCTATTCCTCTCCCTTCCTCTCTGTAAAAAATCAATAACATATATTTTAAAAAAAAACGTCTTTGAGTTCAGTTACACATCATCACTAGAGGCTTTCTTTCATCCTAAAGATGCACAAATCCCAAGCAGCACTAGGGAAGCAGAAAGAACACAGGCATTGACACCAGAGAGAAGAGACTGGAATTCAAATCCCGGCTCCCCCACTCACTAGGTGTGTGACTTTGAATAAGTCCTTTAATGTCTCTGAACCTCAATGAAGTAGCAAAATGATTTCTGCCTTAGTATTTCTGAAGCTGGTCCAGTGCCTAGCATATAGCAGGTGCTCACTAAATAAGGATATGATGATGATGAGAATAGCCTATGATGTCCCTAACCAGAAGGGGCGGCTGTGAATGAAGACATCTAAAGTGGATGACTGCAAGTAAGGCTGGGCTCTCTCCGACAGGAATCAATGCTGATCGATGCGCCTCGGCAAGGTGGACAGCGACTGTGTCTGCTGAGCCCCCCTCCCTGCTTCTGCTCTTCTTTTGCATGAAGACGTGCCTCCTCTTTCTCCAACCACCTGTTCTTGTGGGGTGGGCCAATCATCCTTCCCCGCCCCGAACGCTGTGCTACATCAGGCCATAGAAGGGACCACGTGACCCAGCCAGACTAATCAGAGTCCTTTGCCAGGATTTTTTTAAAATGTATCTGTATTGATTTCAGAGAGGAAGGGAGAGGGAGAGAGAGATAGAAACATCAATGATGAGAGAGAATCATTGATCGGCTACCTCCTGCACGCGCCCTATTGGGGATCAAGCCTGCAACCCATGCATGTACCCTGACCGGGAATTGAACCGTGGCCTCCTGGTTCATAGGTCAACCACTGAGCCATGCCACCCAGGCTTCCCCAGGATTTTCCAAATGACAACTAAAATTAGAAAGTCTTTTTCCGCTCTGGAATTAAGAAGATAGGGCCTAAGATCTGCCTGTGCCCAGGGTATATAAAAATAATTTAGACCTGCTTAATACCCTCAAGGAAATTCAACCTCTACAGTAAGCATCTGAGTGTGTTTGGTGCCATGGTTGCCCTAAAAACCACAGCTGTTTGTTTCCTAGTCTCTCTCTTCTAGTAGATCCTCAAGTTGTGGATCTCATGGTGCCCACACTGACCGCACATTAAGTGCTCAATGAATGTTTGCTGAGATAAAATTAAATAAACATCTGAAACAAAAGAAAATGATGAAACAGCGAATATAAAACTCACACACTCTTCATAGACACAGAATGGTTTGATTTACCATTACACACACACACCCTTTCTAACTGAGGATAAAACATGTGGAAATTATACTAGTTACCACAAAATAGTTACCCTGTGGCCCCCAAACAGGGCTTAATGAGTTTATAAGTCAATAAAAAGGGTGTTTTTATTTTCTCCTCTCTCCTTTGAAAGTGCAGCCTCGCTCCAAAAGGAGGAGGGAGATAAACAGAAGACTCCAAGAGCTTTTGAAGCTGGGCTATCAACAAAGGACCTTCTAAATCAATTCACCACCAGGAACAGGACGCGGGTGCTTCTCTGAAACGTCTCACAAAGAAGCACAGAGAAAGGCTCTCTGGAGGCGGAAGCAGGAGATGTTTCCATCCTGAAGATGGAAACTGAGAACAGCGGTAAGGCCTGTGCCCGCCAACTTCCCCAGGGGTCAGCAGTGCCTCTCAGCTCCACGGCCATCTCGGCATAGGCTGTTCAAAGAGGGTCAGAACCCTTTCTCCAGGCACGAAAGTCAAATGTCCCAGCTCCCCTCCCCGAGGACTCCCATCCTTTCTGCCAGCACCAGGCCTACCGTGCAGTGGCCGCCAGCAGAGAACAAGCGGCATTGAGGAGGACCGAGCTGAGCATCTGCCAGCACCATCTGCAAATTCCACAGACGGAGCAGACAGAGGCGGCCTCAAGCCCCATTGAATCTGAAGAACAGGGATGTCAGAGGGAGACTGATGACATCAGCTGGGCCTCCCCGGGGCCAGTGCCTAGGGGGGCGCAGTGTACCCCCTTCGATTTTCAGATCCAAAAACATGATTTGGCCCATGTACCCTGAGATGATCAAGCTTTTTTAAAAAACTCATGTTCCAACTAATCTCATGAAAGACTGGTGTATGAAATAAAATGGCTTTTCTTTAAAATAGACTTTATTTTTTTAGGGCAGTTTCAGGTTCACAGCAAAATTGAATGAGACAAAATGGCCATTTTTTAAAATTTATCATGGGGATCAATAAACATGCTTTTGAGTGTCTACCATGAGACATGTGCTAGATGGCAATGTAGCCAGTTAGATTGTACTGTTCTAACACCAAGTTGCACACGGTGAGAAAAAGAGAAAATTTAACTGATAGGGTAATAAGCATTAGAACTGTGAACCCTGAAAAAGAAGACGCCTGCTGGGAAGCGCTCCTAGTGGCTAATAGGGGTCAAATTTTAAAAAAAAACAGAGTCTATGCCATGGCTGGTTTGGCTCAGTGGATAGAGCATCGGCCTGTGGACTGAAAGGTCCCACCCAGGTTCAATTCCAGTCAAGGGCACATACCCGGGTTGTGGGCTCAATCCCCGGTTGGGGGCGTGCAGGAGGCAGCCGATCAATGATTCTCCCTCATTATTGATGTTTCTATCTCTCCCTCTCCCTTCCTCTCTGAAATCAATAAATATATATTTAAAAACAACAACAACAACAACAACAAAAAAACAGAGCCTAGCAGCCACTTCTACACAGAGGCCTTTCATGCAAATGTACTTCAGGGAGAAGAAGCCTGCACTTTGTTTCTGCCATCTGAAGGAGTTCTAAAGGAGTTCCTGGAATCCTTCAGCCCTTCTAAAGGAGTTCCTGGAATCCTTTTTCAACCAATAGGACTGAGGCTTTTCCCATCCAATCAAAGCCCTGTAGCTCTGACCAACCAGAGAGGCTTTATTCTGCCCAATTAGGACAGTGCCTTTTAGACCAATCAAACTTCAAGGATTTGGAATCCTCATTTGCATGAGGACAGACCAATCAGGGACCAGGGGTGGGGACTTCTGTCCATATAAGCCAGCTCCCCTCAGGCTTTGAGAGTGCACTTTCCCTTTCCACCAAAGGCTGAAGCTTGCCTCCCCCTAGGTGAGCTGAAGCACCAAAGATGTCTCCTGGGAGCAGAGTGGAGAGACCAGCACAGGCCAGAGCAGAATGGCACAGAATGGAGCAGACCAAAGGACAGCGGAGCAGACCAGTGCCGAGCAAAGCAGACCATCAAGCAGCAGAGCAGAGCTGTCTAGCCAGAAAGGGCTGGCCCAGGACTGCCTCACAGCCATGCACTGAGGCAGTCACAACTGAAATGTTTTGCACTGAACAAAGTTTTCTTCTTCACATCACCCCAAACTGGGGTTCCTGTTGGCATTGAATTGGCACCAAGGAAGAATAGTAAGCACAGAATGTTACAGTAACACAGAAAAGAGGCTCCTAATGCATGCTGAGGGATCAGGGAAGTCATCTCAGAGATATAATTGTCTGTGTTGGGTTTTGAAGAATGCATAGGCATTTTGCAAGTGTGTAAGTGAACTACAGGACACTCCGGACCAGGAAAAATAATGTCTTTATGACCGGTCCTTGCCCCAAGTCCAGGTCCAGAGGACTCTTAACAAAGACTCCCAGCATTACCTTCTCTGAATCCATAAAGTCCTCCATGTCCATCTCTGAAGTTCTATCCTAATTTTTCACATTCTCCCTTCTATTTCTCCTGTTTCCATTATAAACTGAATGGAAGTTTTGCCCTTTCAAGTGGATAATTCATTGGATGCCTTACCCACTGGAACATTTGGATGTATCATTTCTCAGGGCATTATGCCTGAGCCTGGGACTCTGTGACCCTCACCGGCTTGGTAAGGAATGAGGAGATTGAACCACTGCAGACAGTGGGAGCAGACGTGCAGTCAAAATTGCCTCTATCAGAAGTCCTATGCTCCACCAAGGTGCCCAAACCACATATAATCAGGTGTCTAGAGGACACCAGCTCTACACCCACAGAATTTAAGATCCTAAGAGTAAGTCCTCCAAGTCATAGCCAAAGCCTCATGAAATCCAACATGATCCCAAATAGGAAGGTGATAGGAGAGTGGATTCTCAACAAACCTAAGGACACACACTGATCTTCATTGGATTTGGACATGTCTAATATTCATTAAGTGAACACATCTAAGGGCCATCCCTCAAGTTCTCTTCTTATGAAGACAACCAACTCAGACGTCTTCTCTGATGTGTATACCTGTCTAGCTGTCCCTCTCAGAAGGGAACCTTCTTAAAATTTTTGAGGACCTCCTACCCCTCCAACACAAAATGAGGCATTTCACCAACACTCTCCATAGCTCCTCCCCATCATTTCTCTTTTCCCCAGCGTGAAGGACTTTCTCAGAGCCAGACTGGATCTCAGCTCTGCCCTTATGCCCATCTGTAAACACAAATGAATTTGTTCCATGAATCAGAGTCTTCTCTCTCCATCTGGTTTATGAGCCCCATCTTCAGGGGAAAGGAGTTACATCTTCAGACTGTGTGTGTGTGTGTGTGTGTGTGTGTGTGTGTGTGTGTGTGTGTGCCATGCAACATGGGGCTAGTCACGAGGCTTCTCTGTAAAATTGGAGAAATGACAGAACCAACCTCAGAGGGTCACTGGGAGCATTACATGAAATGATGTGTGGAAAATCCCCAGCATGGTATATGGTAAGTACTCAAAACACATTTCCTCTAAATATAATTATCTCTTTCTTAGTTCCTCCATCAATTAAATAGTAAGGTAGGCACCTCGCTGGGTTCTAACAAGTAAGTGAGACAATGCATGTAAGAACCCAGCCTAGTACCTGCCACACACTAGGCTCTTTATATATGAAGACAATTAATGCTAATGCAGGGAGGAATTGCTGCTACACTTGAACTCCAAACAGGTGAATCTATACCCATGGTCAGCAAACTGCAGCTCATGATCCACATGTGGCTCTTTGGCCCCTTGAGTGTGGCTCTTCCTAAGCCTTAGGAGTCCCCTAATTAAGTTAATAACAATGTACCTACCTATATAGTTTAACTTTAAAAAATTTGGCTCTCAAAAGAAATTTCAATCGTTGTACTATTGATATTTGGCTCTGTGGACTGATGAGTTTGCCGACCACTGGTCTATACTTTGAAGCAGAAGGTCTGAAACAAACCATCAGCCTTTTATTTCATGAAAATTCACTGCACACTGTGGTGAGTGAGGGACAGAGGAGGAGATAAAAAGCTATACCCATGAGTTGAGTCTCTATTCAGTCTTTCATTGATCCACTAGACATCACTGAGCACCTAGTAAGTGTCGAGGTCTGACTGGGTGATGTGATACATTTCTTTGTGGCAACAAGTTGAAATATCAAGCTCCGCTTTTTTTTCTCTCTAGATTATCTCTCACTGAGATTATCAAAGGCTAGATCCAGTGGAGACTTTGCAAGGTAGGAGAGACGTGGACAAAAAGTACCAGAAGATGCCTGGCCGGCATGGCTCAGTGGTTGAGCATCAACCTATGAACCAGGAGGTCATGGTTCGATTCCTGGTCAAGGTACATGCCTGGGTTGTGGGCTTGATCCCCAGTGTGGGAGGCAGCCGATCAATGATTATCTGTCATCCTTGATGTCGTTATCTCTCTCTCCCTCACCTTTCCTCTCTGAAATCAATATATATATATGACTAGAAGTAACATCCTAAGAAAACAGCAAGTGGGGGAGGAGAAAACAGAAAGAGGGTGCATCAGTTTCCCAGTGCTGCCATAACAAATTACTACCAACTGGGTGACTTAAAGTAACAGAATGTATTCCACAGTCTTAAGGGGCAGAAGTCCAAAATCAAGGTGTCAGAGGGGTCGATGCCTCCATAGGCTTCGAGGGACGATCTGCCCCCCTGCTGAAACTGACTTCTGATGGCTCCCGGCCATCCTTGCCATTCCTGGGCTTGAAGGTGACCTCACTCCAATCTGTCTCCATCCCCACGTGGCCTTCTTCCCTGTGAGCCCCTTCTCCTCTTCCCATAAAGGCACGAGTCACTGGATTTAGCCCTCATCCTAATCCAGTATAACCTCATCGTAACTCATTACATGTGCAAAGAAAAAAACCTATTTCCAAATCAAGTCACATTCACAGATCTTTGGGGAGACACAATTCCATCCAGCACAGAGGGTATCTTCAGAGGAAAAGCAGGGTTTGGTGATTGGGGGATGACACACTGGCACTTGGTCCTAAAACTCCTCCTCCTTCCCCTCCTCATCTCCACCCATGAAGAGGGTGCTTGCCCTGGTCTGTCTGGATTTGAGTGTTTCCAAGAGGCTTGAGGGTACATGTACTTGGGTACATGAGGTTAGGACACTCTTCTCGCTGGAATTTCTAGGGACTCTCAGAGGTTCCTGCCCAGTACCACCACAGAGGGCTATGGGAGGTACACAGAGGCATCGACAACCTGCGCCAGGAGGGTTGTGTGTCTGAGCGGAAGTACACACAGCACAAAAGGGGAATGGTGCCCCACTGACGAGGACTGCAGAAAGATGCCACAGCCCACAGCCCTGTTCTGTGAATTTCGTTGATCAGGGCAAAGAGAACACTGCTGAAGATCATTTACTCATTTGTTCATCTACCATCCACTCACCCATCATCTGTTTACTCATAGCATAGACTCTCTGGAGACAGGCTTCCTGTGTTGGACCCTGGCTCTACAAATGATTGGATGTGTGACTTGAACAAAGCATTTATGGCCTTAATTTCAATTTTCACCTTCTGTATAATGGGAATAATAATAGTGATTATCTCATAGGCTTACTTTATTGGGGGGTGGGGAGGAAACACCTGAGTACAGTGCCTGGCACAGAGTCAGCATCCGTACCTGTTAATGGCTACAATGATAAAGATGATAATGACAGTGACGATGGTGATGATATGCGGTAGGAAACCTGAACAAAGGTGGAGAGTAGAGACGCATAAACGCAATGCAGGCGGACTGCACACAGGCAATACTGTCAACACCAGCCCTGAACAGTCGGGCAAAGGCTCCTGCTTCTGCTACGGGGGCTATTTTAAGATCTGGTGGGTTTCAAAAGGAAGAAGAGATGCTGCCACATCCCTTCCAGTTCCCAGTTTACAGGGGTCAGCTGCACACCTGCGATTAACCTTGAAGGGGTTTGGGGAGGGAGGTGCTCATTTTCCCTCTCTTATTTACCATTCTTTCCCAGGTCTGTTCCCTCAGTCACTTGTCAACGTGTCACTTCCCTTCAACCTTCCCTCTAATGCATTTGCTAAAAAACAATTTCCAAGCTCCCCTTGTTACCAGGAGAGATGCTGAGAAAGAAAAAAGAGATAGAGAGCTAGAAAAGCTATAGACTCTCTTTGATGAGTCAAAGATCTAACAGTTGCGTTCATGACACTCTGCCTTTGGCTGACATTGGGACCTGTTTAGAAATCTTCACCATGAGCCAGTGATCCTTTTCCAAGGCCTCAAGCTGCACACCAGAATCAACCTTCGGACTGGTTACAGCGGGTCTGTTTTGGTTGCATGTTCTCGGGAGTTTTAACAAACAACCTCTCAAGGGTTGCAGTGGGAGGAATGGATGGCGTGAGAGGAAGGGTATGAGGGAAGGAGGGCTTCCCAGAACCTCACACCAACACCCACTTTCCTGCTTGGATTATTGTATTCTCTCTACTGCTTTTTGAAGCCACCAGCTCACTCTCTTCTGCATCCTCTGCCCCAAGCAAGTACTCATCTCAAGTGACATTTGAATTGACAACATTAAGGAAGGGCAAGTGGGAAAAAAGACAGACCTAAAATTCGTAACTGAGTTTCAACAATTCTGTTTTTCAAAACTACCAGAACATCAAGACACTGTGTACACGGGAACGCAAATTATTTCTATAGGCGAACTATGCATGTTGGTGTATACACATTGATGACCCCTTTGTGTCACACTGGAAACCCGGATGACAGAAGATGCTAGCTTATGAAAGTTAAATTATTAACAAAAATTCTAGGTGGCCACAGCCCCTCACAATGCCCAATAACAATAACCATATCACTAATAAAATGCATCCTCAGGCATCAGGCCTTGAGCCTGCTGAGCTCTCAGCAGCTCGTCCTGCTCAACCCAGCCTTGTGGATGGCAGAGTCTACAACTGCCAGGGCAGGGTTACCTGCAGGGTCACTCTGGCCCCTCCCATCAGCTGAGCTCTGATTTGGCCTCTTTCCGTGGAGACAAGAAACAACAAGAATATTTCCACTTGGTCACACCCAGGGGACGGAGCCTGCAACACAGTGGTGCTCAGAGACATGCCAGCCAGACAAATTAACTAACAGGCAAGGAGAGCAAAGGCCAGGGCCACCTGTGCTGGCGACCTGCGATTAGACAGGCTCCTGACATCAGAGCAGAGGGACCACGGCCCAAGGGGCAGGACCGCGTGCTCGGTCAGCCTGCAGCCTGGGCGAGGCCTCTGCTCCCTCCGCTGAAGCAGAGCTGGGGGATCCTGGGCACCTTCGCCGCTGCTGGGAGGAATTCAGCAACAGCCTCCCAGCAGGCTGGATGGCGATGTGCTCCTTGGGAAATTATATACTTTTAACCTCTGAAACAATATAATTTGAAGGTGAATGTATTTTTCCTCCATAGTTACAGGGCCTCTTATTTTTTCTAAAGATCTGAGGTGGGAGGTTATTTTGCTTCCCGTACATATATATTTAAAGAGACACCTACAATGAAATCACTTCCAAACGTAAGTTTTGGTAGAGTATTTAGAATGTCGCTGAAAAGAACATTCCTGTCGAGGGTTTCATTTCCAATGAGTCCAGTTTTGCAACCAGAACACATATGCCCACCCTGACCCCCCTATCCTATTTCTTTTTATGACAACAGATTCCTCCCAGGCACCAAGACCGAACTGCAAAAGTTATACTTGTCTTTGACTCACCACTCCGCGTTATTCCTCGTATCATCTCATTCAGTCTCCATCACCAAGCTAGTCAAGTACCCTATGTCGGTTAGGTACTCCAGAGAAACAGAACCAATAGAATATATCATATATAAAGGGTGTCCCCAAAATCTGTATACACACTTTAACAGCTGATAGCTCACTTAATTTTCACTCCTTTTCAGGTTTAACTGATTTGAAATAATGGGTGAATCCACACTAAGCTTTTTTCTTTT
>NW_006294589.1:109989-115914 GCF_000327345.1 Myotis davidii
ATCCCTGACTGGAATCAAACCAAAGGATCCTTCAGTCCAGAGGCTGATGCTCTATCCATCTTGCCACACCAGCCAGGGCACTAAGCTTTTTTTTAATCTTTACTGTTGAAAGTCACACTAAGCTTTGCCTGCTCGGCATAGTTCAGTGGTTGAGCGTTGACCTATGAACCAGGAGGTCATGGTTTGATTCCCAGTCAGGGCACATGCCCGGGTTGGGGCTCAATCCCCAGTTGGAGGCATGCAGAAGGCAGCCAATGGATGATTTTCTCTCATCATTGATGTTTCCATCTCTCTCTCCCTCTCCTTCTCCCTTCCTCTCTGAAATCAATAAAAATATTTGTTTTTTTAAAAAAAGAAAGTCACATTAAGCTTTGAACAAAGAAAATTTGTCCTAAAATGCCACTACACTTCTTTTATTGGGATAGATAAAAAATAAAGTTTGTGGTATAAAAACCAGCAACAGTCAATGAATTGAGGGTGAACAAATACCAAACAAATGATTCTTGATGTTTGCAATTCTATTGCTTCAAGTTATCAGCAGTGCCTGGACCACAACGGTCATCAGTTTAAAAACAGGCATTGACAAAAACAATTATTAATTTCTGTAGATTCTTATAAAATTTGAAAATGGACTGCATGCTAACAAACACTGACTTTATAATCTGTGTATACATTTTGGGGGGACAACCTGAATATAAACTGACTCTTGTGATTATGGAGGCTGAAAAATCCCACGATCTGCCATCTGCAAACTGGAGGCCAACCCAGGAAAGCCAACGGTGTAAGTTCCAGTCTGAGTCTGAAGGGCTGAGAAGCAGGAGTGCCGATGGTATCAGCCCCACTCCGAGGGCAAATGACTGGTGTCTCAGCTCATTCAGCCAGGCAGAGAGAGAATGTCCCCTCCTCTGCCTTTCTGTCCCACTCATCCCTCAATGGACTGGATGATGCCCGCCCACACTGGGGAGGGCAACCTGAACTGAGTCCACAGATTCAAGGCTGGTCTTCCTTGTACACATCCTAAAATAATGTTTCTGCAGATATTTAGGCATCCTATGATCCATCAAGTTGAACCTAAAATCAACCATCCCACATTCAGTCTGGCCAGGTTCCCAGGCTCCTGTGTCCATTCCGACGCAGTTCCAATGTCTCTACAGTGCAGGACTCTTCCATCCTCACTCTGGGACCACAGTGCCAGTTCCAATTAAGCCTCGTGGGATCCAGCAGCCCTTCCACATCAGGCTTTCCTGCGCACAGCAGCCAGCATCCTCCTCTTTCAATGAGACTTTGCCAGAGGACTCCTCTGCTCAAAAATCTTTAATGTCCTTTATCCTACCACAACCTTCAGAGCCAACACTCTCTGTGTCACCTTCAAGACTATTCTACAAGCAACCCCACCCGGCCTGTCCCACCACGTTCTTGATATTCCCCAGCCTGTACCTACCATTCCAGCCAAGCCAATGCCAACCAATCATCCACAAACAACCTAATTCATTCCTTTAGGCCCCCATTCATTTGCTCATCCTGTTTGTTGGAATTCTCTTTCCTTTTCTCATGGTGTAACTCAATTTTAACCATCCTCCAAAGTCCACCTTTCTAATGAAGACTTTCTTAATGACATCACGCCCTTCGGCTCTCCACAATGCCTATGATCTATGTCCAAAAAAAGGGGGGTTGGGGAGTACTTCATTATAGACTGTTCATAACCAGGTCATTGGTTCATGTTCTTTTACGAAGTGTCCCAATATTTCAAAATTGCAAGAATTTGGATGTCAAAGTTATCTGTCTCATTTGGGGACAAACTGTAGAACAGATTAGCAAATAGGCAGCTTGTGCAGACTGGAAAAGATATGAAGAGAGGCCATGATGCCAACCTGAGCTCACCAAAACAAGCCACACCCAACTATTCCCTTTCGTTCTGGGATTTTACAAAAGTAATATAGGAAAATGGAATACACACAATGCTCCTGAATTTCACCAAACTCTGTAACAAAGTCTCCATACCACTAATTTCAGAGCAATAATAAGCTTGATGAACTCTATAGATGAGCAAATGACCACACCTAAGGATGCTAATCATTGCATAGTTGTCAATTAGCAAGGCAGCGCTAATGGTGTGCTCACAGATTCAACCCAAGAATATTTTTGTCAATGGCATGATGATACTCATTCTGGCACTCTGAGAAAAATATAGCACTTAGAGAAAAAAATAGTATTTTTTGTAATTTTAAGTTAAATAATTGTTTAACTAATTGGAAAAAGAGTCAACACTGACAATAAAGCCCTTGATAGGAACAATTTTAATGTGTTTCACCCAGGTTCATTCATTCAACATGACAGGTAGGGAATTTCTGTCACTAAAGGTTTTCTGATAAAAAAAAAAAAACACCCTTTTTTATTCTTAAGATATTATACAGAATATCCAGTATTCCAGGAGAGGGTTGAACTATATGATGTCAAAAGAAAAACCTCCCAACTTGGAGACTATAGTATATTATGAGTCCATAAATCTCTATCTTGCACCTTAACTAGATTGTAAATCTACTAGAGGCCTGATGTATGAAATTCATACAAGAGTAGGCCTTCCTTTCCCCTGGCTGCTGGCACCAGCTTCCCTCTGGCAACCGGGACCCACGCTTCCAATGCAGCCCAGGCGTCATCCAGAAAGTCCTCCGGAAGGACATCCGGCCTAATTACGTTTTTATTATTATAAGAAGATTCGTATGGATAGCATGGTGTAATAAAAAGAACATGGGATTTGGAGTCAAATAGAAATGGATTCAAATAATAGTTCTTGCACTTCCTAAGTGGGTAACGTCTAAGTCTGGTTCTTTATCTACAAACTAGAAATTGAGTAAGATTGAGAGTTGACTCAGATAATGCTCCATGGAAATGGCCTCATCCAGTGCCTGGCACGTAGAAAAAGCTGAATAAATGTGAATTATAAATCTTTCTGTAAATCCTACACAGCTAACAGAGTATTGGGAACACAGCAGGATATCGGCAAGAAATCATTTAGTTCTTGGATTCTGAGGGACAGCTTGGAGAGATTACTTGCTCATTGGAAAAGCTTTGGGGATGGAAAACTAAATAAATAAAGGCATGCCAGGTAGGGAATGCAGGAGGAAAGGCATGGGGGTGAGAATGAGCAGGACATGACATATTCTGAGAGTGGTGAGGACTCTGACCTACCAGGATTGGAGACTAGAAACAAGGTTAGATTGATAGGATGGGACAGATAGCATAAAATTTGAAATAGCACTCAGCCAAATCATTAAAAAAAAATCACAGATGCCTTGTGATACTAATATGATGATCCAGCCTTTCGACCCTCTCCTTGGCATATCTTAAGAACATTAAACAATGATTGGAGTAAATAATGAATTTTTCTCATTGTGAGAGCAATGGCATGCCAAATAGAATTCACAAAAGATGCCTCTTCTAGCAGCAACCGAATCGTTTCATTCTCACTTTTCTGGTTTTCTTTCAATAGCCAGGGTTTACTGATATGAACAAGGGTGCCCTATTGTGCCCATGCTGCCTCTCTAGCTGGCAGAGGGTTTGAGGACCAATTTCACAAGTTCTGTTCTTCCTTTTTAACAAGAACATATTTGACAGGAATATGAGTAGGTGGAAAACAATGTTTCCAATTGAAGTTCACTAGGAAGCCTCTAGTAGAGTTATTTTATAGATTAAAGAAAGGATCGTTTGGACATGTGGATTTGAATATAATTTATAGATTATTTGCAGAGACTTTATAGTTGCTTCTCTCTCAGACAGCTGTGAGAATAGACAGAAGTCACACAGGAGGTATGCAGCCCATAGAAGAGGAAAAAAATATTTAAAATCCTAAAGTGGCTGATGAAGCAATTAATATTTCAAGCTTTCTTGTGCAAGAAAGAAAAAAGTAAGATTACAGAGATGTTAGATACCCATAAATATGTGATATCAGACTTGTGGAGGGGATGGGGAGAGGGTGGAGGGAAGGGAGAGAATGCTTAATTATGTATTGCAAACCTAAACTCATCCGGCATAATGGGCTATTTTTAAATATTAAAAAAGAAAAACAGTGCAACTAAAAATCTTTATTGTTATCAAGGTTTCAATAGCCCAATTCCAGCAGATTCCTAAGTAAAGTTATGAAAGAGAAACAATGCATAGTCAAGCTTTTTACAAGAATAGATTTTTCTTCCCCATTCATCAGTAAGTATTCAGTAACCACACTCTGTGGGGCCAGCGGACCACACCCATTCACCCACTAAGCCCCACCACCTGTACCAGCATGCACACAAGAACAAAGACACATGCATGGTCCAGTCCTGATGGACCATCACTTTAGGAGTAGAAACAGACAAAAGCTATACACATGTCTTTTGAATTCACCTCTCATTTAAGGTGGTTCTGGAGTTCCAGCAACAAAGACTCTACAGGAGCTGGAGAAGCTGAACAAAGCTTCAGAGAGAAAATGCAAGCTAAGGCACCTGAGCTTTTGAGGTAGGTGGCGAAGGAGGACAGGTCTACAGATAAATGAAGTGGTGTGTTTGGCCAAAGGAAAGGGGTAATTTAAGTAAAACACAGGCATTTTAAAACAAATAAGGCAATCCACCTCAGGTATTATATTCTGCCTATCATTTCTAGCTGATAGACGAAGCCCATGTGTCACCTCCCCATCTGCTGAGGCCATACTGATATGTTGATATGATAGAAAAATAATCATTTTCTTGATCAAACCAAATACAAGAAAGGGAGCCAGCTGTCACCAGAAATGCTGAGGAAATGCTGAAAAATAGAAAATTTCTAATATAAAATCAATGAAGAATAAGAGATGGGTAAATTACAGCCCAAAAGACAAAGTAGTCTTCCCAAGGGGGCGACTAAACCTAATCAGGCAGGGGGTTCATTATTACAAAACTGTAATAGGAATCATACCGCTCATCAGACCTCTGCTCTATCCCCAGGCTCACAGAGCTTATGAGACTGACAGCAGCATGTTATGTCCCCAGGAAAAAGCATGACAGCTTCTCCCTAGGAATAATGGGGATGTCACTAGGAAAGGGAGTTAGTACAGGAAAGAGGGCCTGAAAGAGTCTGAATGAAGATTAGAGACCTCCTTGTTATACTAGGTGAATGGGGAGGTATAAGAGGAGTTAGCTACATCTAGGTATAAAATAGAAGAGTTCTAACCCTAGAGTAAATTTCTATTACTTTGGAGATTGTGGAGAGGGTTCCTCAACCTACATGTCTCTTTCTTGTTCATGGAACTTATAGAAAAATCTTCCCACCCACTCACATTTATTGTAGCCCAAAATAAGGCCTCCCATTCAACAGAGAAACCTATTGAGGAAATAAACTTTTAAAAACTGCAGAGAAAAACCCCATATAAGCTACCCATACAAAGCAAAACACTCCTTCATTTAAATAAGGGTCATAAGACAGTTGAGAACATCAATTTTCATTAAAATGATGAACTCAATATGACATCAAAAGAAATAGAAATAATTAAGGATAGTAAAAACTAATTTCTGGATAGAAACCAAGATGGTGGCATAGGTAAACACCGTAGATTGCTGCCTCGCACAACCTCTTCAAAAATACAACTAAAAGACAGAATAGACATCACCCAGAACCACAGGAAGGCTGGCTGAGTGGAAATTCTACAACTAGAAGGAAAGAGAAAAGCATACCAAGACTCAGAGGAGGTGTGGTACGGAAGTAAAATACTAAGGTGCGGAGGTGCATGCGGAGCGGGCTGGCGGCTGAGGGCGCAGTTGTCTTTTTCAATTGGGAGGGAGTCTCAGGCTCTGAGCACCAGTTCCGGGCGAATCTCTGGGGACCCAGACTCAAACAGGAGAAGCAGGACTGTCTGGCATCGGTCGGAACTCGAGGGCAGCTTTCTCTCCGAGGTACTTGCAGCAATTGCTGGGACAT
>NW_006294589.1:116943-128995 GCF_000327345.1 Myotis davidii
AATGAGGATAGTGGGTGGGGAGTGCGGGAGGAGGGTGGGGTGGGACCTGGGTGGAGGGGAGTTGTGGGGGGAAAAAAGAGGAACAAATGTAATAATATGAACAATAAAGATTTAATTTAAAAAAACTAATTTCTGAATGTTCTAATATGTCTTAGAAATTTCTGAGTGGATGCTGAATATACATCAAAATAAATTAATGAACAAATAAATTGCAATTGTCATGAAATAACATTCATAGTATAAGAAAAAAATCCTGGAAATTAAATATGTAATTACTACCCTGGCCAGTGTGGCTAAGTTGGTTGGGTGTTGTCCCATGCATTGAGAAGCTGTTGGTTTGATTCCCAATCAGGGCACATGCCCCAATTGCAGGCTCAATACCCAATAGGGTGCATACAGGAGGCAGCAGATTAATGTTGCACTCTCACATCAATGTTCCTCTTTTCTTCCTTCCTCTCTCTAAATATCAATAAGCTAGTTTTTAAAAAAGAAACGAAGATTACTAAATTTTTAAAAACAACTTCATATGGAATAGAATATTACAGTGGATAAGGCTAAAGACGCTGAATTGAGTAAATTCCCCATTAAAAGCAAATATAAAAAGAAGGAAACGTGAGATTATGGAAAATAGAGCCAGAAAATCAACACATACCTGAGTCCTGGAAGAAAGATTAGAGACAATAGAGCGGGGGAAATAATCAAATAAATAATGGGTTGTGGAAATCCCAAAGGTAAATAAAGAGGTAATTTTTTATAGTGAAATGACCAATGAAGTTTTAAAAAGAATGATTAGGAACAGCACACATCTAAACAAATTTTGGTGAATTTTCAGAATTCCAAAGGTAAAGATAAAAATCCTTAAAATTATCATAGACAAGTTCCCTACAAAGTGTAACAACATCAGAGTGACAGCAGACTTCTCCACAGCAAATCCTTCAAAGTTCTGAGGAAAATATTTCAAATTAGAAATCTATACCCAGCCAAACTATCACTCAAATGTGAAATGGAAATAAAGACATTTTCATACAAAGATTTTAAAATGTTATGCCTTTATACTCCACATGAAAAAAGTCCTAATGAGGACTCCCAGTAAAACAAAAGTATAAGAAGAAATTGAGATATGAAGAATATACAAAGAAAAATAACAGCTGAACATGACCCAAAAGGAAAGACAGCTCCAAAAAAAAAAAAAAATCAAGAGTATTTTGCTGCTCTTTTGAGTGGCAAGATTACATTTTCTTCTCTTTAGATCCATTACTTCACTAGGCTGAGTTCTATAAATACTATTATTTTTTGGTCAATGTTTAGAATTAATCTGTGAATAATGCATTACTAAAGATAATTATAATAACAGAACAGAATGCAAATATTGTAAAAATTGACAACATAAAAATCAATTGTGTAACAAAAATCAAGAGCAAAGGAGAGATGTAGAAATAAATCTAAGTATATTGTATAATGGGAATTCCATAAAAAATGTCTAAATATAAGTCAACAGAGAAAAGAGAACCTGTAAAGGCATAAAGCTAACCATTAGAATTACTGTGTCTTAGGAGGCAGAAAAAAGAGAAAAGGTAAACACTACTGAAAATGACCAAATATCTCAAATTTCCATAACATGTCAAAATATACTATCAAATGTTGATAATTCAAAACATAAAGTCCTGTTATATGGAATTCCAATTGTAGCCACCAAAAAACTAAAAGAAGAAATTTTCATTTCAGAAGAATTAAGATACAGCAGTGTGAGGGACAGGCAAGACAAATTTTGCTTTTTAGACTTCTGTAGTTTGAATGTGTGTGTTTTTTTTTCAGTTTGTCAAATGCAGGTTTTACATTTATTCTTAATTTAATCTTTAAGTGTTTAAAGAAAATATGTTATATTCTCCCAGTTTATCAAACAAGCGAACTGGGTCATTTGGGGTTTAGGAATGTAATATAGATCCACTATTTAAAGTTCAAAAGTTCTAGATATAAGATACACAATAGGGCCAGCCCACAATTAAAAGGCATATATGAAACTAAACAAACAAAAAAACACTAATTCACTCACGTGAATTTATTCACTCCCTCATTCCCCATTTATTCACTCATTCGGTTATTGCATAGGAAATATAAAGCAGGCTCTCTGCTTTCAAGGATTTTAAAATCTACCTGGAAGTAAAGCAATAATCTAATACATTACCCCCGAAAGCACAGAATCACTCTGAAGAGAGAGAGAGCAGCACGAGCTAACGGCTCATGCAGGGTAACAAATGTACTGGGTCTTGAAGAATGAACAAGCTTCAACTCAGAGAAAGGAATTTGTTCTTGCTTCATTTTACATACGTCCATACCTAAAGCTTCATGCTACCCCTTGAGATATTGAGAAGAGAGACAGTGTGTAAACCTTCTTCAAAGCATAGTTAGGAATCCACAGATCCAAAACAGAGCAGGCAATTAGTCCACAGGCAGAAACAAGACTTCCTTCCACCATAAAGCCCCATCCCCCCCTGGTGTGCCTGTTTAAGCTGGGCCCGGGTCCTCCCAGGCGGGATGAGTAGCTTGGAGTAGGATGACCAACCATCCCAGTTGTCCCAGGACTGCCCTGGGTTTAGAGCGGAAACTCCTGTGCCCCAAGCAACCCTTCACTCTCGGCAAACTGGGGCCGTTGGTCACCCGTGAGTCAGCACTCAGTTTCCTACACTCTCACAGACCTTTTCATTTTATTTACACGATAAGCTCTGCTAAGATTCAAGATGTTGGTATCTCCATTTCCCAGATGGCAAAACTGAGGCACCAAGAGGTCCAATGATTGCTAAAGGTCACATGCACAAAGTGGCCGAGCCAGGACCCAATCCCAGATCTGTTTGCTTTTATTGAGAACCACCTTCAACCACCCCACCCCACGCCCTACGTTTCTCTGCACAGATGGCCGTGAGAACAGAGGTGTTGGGGCACGCACAGGTGGAAGTCAGATTCTCTGTGCAGAGAGACTGAAAGGGGAACAATAGACTTTGAGTTCACTGGTGCCCTGCTCTGACCCAGTGAGACAAGCAGCCCAGTTACAAGGAGAAAGATGAAGCAGCATCTACATGGGGTATTCAAGATCTCACAGAACTGTGTGCGGGACAGCCCTCAATTGTTTTTCTCTAAATTAAAACAGTTGGCATGGTTCCTTATTTTCTACAGCATTTATAGTATGTCATTCCTGGATGCTAATAATAGTAATCATCATAATACACCATTTAGTAGGTCACCGTAGGGTTTTTCTTTTTAAGAAAAGCTTTGTAATCCCTTGTCAAGGATGTTAAAGATTATTTCTATACCCGGTACAAAGAGGGAACTTCTGAGGCCCCTGCAAACCCTGCAAGATGGCAGTTTTCAGATTCAGAAGAAACCGTATTCCTAGAAAAATCTTGGCCTATAATCTATGTGGGTTTTTTGTTTTTGTTTTTTAAGTACAGATTCTATAGAAGAGAAAGAAGGGTGGGAGGAAATGAGGCAAGAATGAAAGAAAGGAGTGAGAGATATAATGAAAGAGGGAGATAAAGGAACAAAGGAAAGAAAGAAAAGGAAGGTCTAGCCTTGTGTGGTGAGAAACGAGAAGAGATAAATGTGAAACGGCAGCACGGGATGCCAGGGAGAGCTCAATTAATTAGTTATTGTCCATTTCCTTGAGAGACTTCTAACAAATCTGTCCTTGTCAGTGACAGGAAATCTTTTTGAATTCTTTGTACAAGGATATTAATGGCGGTGGCAAGCTTCAGCACCCCTGCCCAGTGACTCCGGGAGGCGGTGGGAGTTCCTGGAGGTCACCCCAGGAGCCGGCCTTGGTGCACAAGCAACCCCTCTCCCCGGCACACAAAGAGCTCTTCCCCAGCCCACAGACTGTCAACCCTCCATCCTTGACGGGTACATCAGGAGACTGACATTTAATACCCTAAGGATATAGATGTTTGAAAGCTGGTTATTGTAACAAAGGAAGCCATCCAAACTCTGCAAGACCAAATGGATCAGATAAAGCTGACACGGAGATAAATCTGTTTTACATCCATTCTTGCACAAGTTTTGCTAATCTATGTAGTTATAGCTTTTCCCACTGAAGGAGAAAAAATAACCCACCACATGTCGGCAAGTCCACATCGCGTGCCTATTTTTAATCTCCAAGGTATAACATTCCAGGCAGAGACCATTTTTATGCTGACTCTCGCATGAACTCCATTAACGTAGGATGACACAGAAAGAAAATGGGAAAGGGGGATCAGAGGGAGGCGGGAGGGGGAGAGGATTTCTTCTTGAATGGCTGTCTACCGGTAAATGCAGATTTTTCTTTTCTGAAATGAATGAATTCTGCTCCATCATTGACACGGGATCGCATCTCTCCCAGTCAGTCAGACACCTACTCTTTATTAGCCCGTATTTATGCTGCCAGATTGGACTTTCATATGGGAGCCTGAAGCACGAATGGTACAGATGGCAGGGGAGCTCTCATGAGATTGATAACGACGAAGAGAGATGCCACATTAAGTCAGAAGGTGCCACTGTTAACATCCCTGCTCAGAGGAGAATATTTCTAGCTAACACTCCCCTCCAAGGGCTGTTTTTCTTCTGGCTTCAAATGTATTCCCCTCCCCAAAAGCTCGCGCCCCACCCTCTTGCTGGCAAGAGAGTGGTACATTTGCTTGAGTCTCTTTTGTGTGTCAACTGATTTTGCCTCCGATGCTTAACCTTTACTTTCCAAAGGTGGTTGAGGTCCTAGGGGGGGAAAGGGAGCTAGGGGAGGGGGGAGGGAGGCAGGCAGCATTTTAGGCCCATGCTTCCTCCAACAAAGGCGCCACTATGAGGAGCTGCGTGCAGCAAACCTGAATGGTGTGCATTGTTTCCACTCGGGCCCTCATGGCATCTGCTGCCTTTCGGAGACAGACACGGTGTTCATAAAACCAGGGCCCTGTCTCAGCAACCTTGGAGACAGGGCACGCTCCAGGGTGTGGGACTGAGGGTGTGATGGCAAAGCCAACACCACTGGAACATCTGCAGTGGAGGCCTCTGCCGATCTGGATCCGAGGAAAGAGGAGAGCCTTCTAGCGACCCATTCTCAAGGGAGAGGCTTTGACTCCTTGGTACCTTCAGCTACTGCCCAAGCCAATTGGTTCCTCATTCAAGTTTGAGCTTTTCCACGGTGAAGGAATTAAAATATCTGCTCCATTTCAGCCCAAAAAAGGGGGGGCAGGGGGCAGGGGGGAGAGAGACTGCATCTTGTCCTGATTTTTCATCTCTGTGGCCCTGGTCATTGATTTTATCTGGCCAGAAATGTATCTTTGGCATCAAAGCAGGGATGATTCTCCCTGCCATCCTAGCCTCCCTGCATGGCAACCTGACACCAGACCAGGAAGTGAGAGGTGGGGGACTGGGGGGCAGGGGGTGTCTCCAGCCCACAGTTGCAATCAGATAAGGCAAGTGTTTCCCTTGTTCAGAAAGTCACCCAGAAACTAAACCAACAGACATGTGACAAAATGGGGCTTGCCAACCTAGCAAGTTTGGAAAATGGCTCAGTTCTCGCCTAGCCCAGTGATGTATTATCAGAGTCCATCCTAACGCATGAGGCTGGGAAACAAAAGGAGGCCACATCCAGGGCCCCGTGCGGCAATCACAGATTTGTGTCGGTGTGCGAGCATTTAATTAGCTCCCTGGGTTGACAGTGACTCCAGTCGATTTAAGACCCTCTAGGCAGCTCCTCGAAGACTGCGTCAACCCTCCTATAGGCTTGGACCCAGAATGCCTACCGCCGGGGAAGGGTATTTGGAGAGTCTTAATTGAAGGGAATTCCTATTTTTATGTCCATATGATGTATCATCAGCATTTCCTCCCCCACAAAAAATACACAGAGGGGCGACTCGTCCAAATAACTGGTTTAAACCTGTAAATTACAGCGCTGCTTCAAGGAAGTTTTAAGGTCGTTTTGTGTCTATGGAAAAGTTCGATGGTATCATAAAATTCTTAGAGCTAATGGAATCTTTATACAGTGGATTCATCTCAACGGAGGTGTGGTTGGGGGTGCTCCCCTCGCCTCCCTTTCTTTGTCCGTCCTTGAGTCCTGAGAGAGAAGTGCTGCTCCTAGCGTTCATCCCAAGGCTCCCAGACAGGTCCTCCTCCCTCCAGGGGTTGAGGTCTCCGACCCCAGATCTTCCTTTCACTCCCCTCCACCCAGAGAAGAAGGGCTTGCTATTAAACGTGGTTCATTTTCTGAGCTGGTTGCCTTTCTGCTGGGGAGTCTAATCCTCTCTTACATCTCCTTGTGTGTGTTTCTTCTCAGAGCTTCAGTCTTTAGTGACCTTCTCATAGCATTTCATTAAATGCCCTGCGCCTCGGTAAATTACAGTACTTTGAAGCCTCGGAGTTTAGCATATAAAAAAGCAAGCGCCTCCGTACACTGCCCTGGGATAAGGTGTGATGAAAATCCCATACACGCCGAACTGTACTTCCTAATCAAATGGGTGTAACAGATGGCTGCTGGAGCAAACCATCACAATGGAAATATCTGCAGTTCTCATGGTAACGGAATCTGCCAGGTCTGAGGGATTTGCTGTTTTTCAGGACATCTGAGCTGCAATCTCTTTGGAGCTGTCTAGCAGTCTCCCTCTTGCTCTCCCTCGCTCTCTCAGCAGGATGGAGATAGAGTTGAAAGGTGGAGCCCGATTTTGCATTCCAGCTGTGATTAAAGACACAGGCACACATCCTGGGAGATAATGTGCTGCATATTCATTATGCTATCTAGAACCTCTTTAGCTACTGAGACACAGGCCCTCATACAATTAGAGGAGATGCCGTCTTTGGGGGTGTAGGCGGGGTTGGGATGATGAAGAAGAGAGGGAGAATCTGAGGAATTAAGATGCATGAGACATACCTTGTAATAAAGATATGGAGCGATATTAAAACTAGCAGTTGTTTCCATTTCGTGGCAACATGTCAACATGACTTAACATAGCAGGCTTGGGGGGTAGGGGGGGATACATGATGTCAAATTTCCAAATTATAACCTAGACCATGTGGAAGAAAAACAACAGATAAGCAACGGTATAGCTTCCCAATAAGAGCGCGCAAAGGGAAGATTTTGTGCTCTGCAGTCGGGGAGGAGAGCCATCTCATGCGGTGAAGGTGTGTATATAGACACTGAGCTTCCATGATAAATCCAAGCTTTGGGTTTAAACCCACGGGACTACATTAGAAAAGGATTCTTTATTATTTTTATTCTGCACGCTATTCATAACCTTCTGATTTTACAGCTCAGAAAGGGGAAAAATAATCAGTCACAATTCTACTTTATTAAAGTCTTTTCCTCCAAATCCCTATCGATTTAAAGAAATAAGGAAAAGTATACTGTCTTCTTTGCTAAAAGTATACCGTCTCCTGGTAGCAAACACACACACACACACACACACGGTTGATTCACAGCTGCCTGGTCCCTTGGGTATCTGAGCTTGAAGATCAGACAACATATAAGAATTCAGCCATGACTCAAAATGGAAACAAAGAAGGCCATTCTTAGCAAGCGCGGCAATGGGAAATGAAAAACTCCAGGCTGCAGGCTGGAGCCCCTAGCACACTTACCCACCCCATTGTCCTTGAGGGCACTACTGTTAAACACACATGACAGCCAAAGAGATGGGGAGAATGGCTTCCAGAAAGCAGTGATTGGATCTCCCCTTTCATGAGGTAGAATAGGCAGGACTATGTAAGCCCCTAAGTAGCTCTTGAGAACGGGTCCTGTGCGGCAGCATTGTCCGCTCTCCTGTGGTGCCTGAAGAACATATTATAGTCTCTAACCTTTCTCCACGCCCGCCCTGCTCTGGCGGAGACCCTCTTCCTTTAGAAGCCTGCTATTAATAACTCGGGGATGACAATCTCCGTCTTAACAAGCCGGATTAGTTCGTTTAAAGCAATGAACTCAGGCCATGTGTGCAGATGGTAATCAAAAAAGAAAAAGGGAGAAAATGATAAAAGATCCATGTGCGTCCCATCTCTTGCAAGTACAGCGTAGATAAAAAGGAGTGTGGCCCGGGGCCACATCTGTGAGCTGACCTCTCAGGCACAGAGCTCTCAGGGGCTATAGGGTTAGCAGAGGAGGGAAGAGGGTTTGGATCAGGCCAGTGGCAGAGAGCAGTGCCTCTCAGAAAGGGCAGTTGTAGGAAAATGAGCGTCTTCCCTTGGAAATTATTCTTTAGTTGCCTCTCATGAGATATTTGCTTTTCCGGAAACTTCCCAGCTCCTAACTCAGAGCCTGGCGGACAGCAGAGGTGCCCATGAAATGTTTGAGGGACTGAGGGAGGAAGGAAGAGATGGATAAGGAAAGATTTTAAAATGTCAAAAACAAGCAAATCCCACCAACATGTCCTTTCTTTCCCCTCCACACCGAGAACATAAAATTATATTAAGCATAATAGTCAGCACTTTTGGAAATGTACGCTCTGTCTTCAGAGATCAATGGCCAGATTGATTATTAACATTCAGCCATGACTGGCACTTTAAAATATACACACACAAAAAGGAAAGCTACTCAGCTGATGACTCAGGCTTAAAATGTTGCAGAAAATGTAAGCCATTAAAGAAAAGAATCTGTTATTTCATCAACCTCTCTGACAGGTCTCTTTTCTCTACCACAGCTAGGAAACTGACTCAGGAAGGAAGGGATGTTTTGTTTCCTTTAAAATACTCTGATAATAACGTAATATACACTCTATCACAGAGGGAGGGGGGGTCAAAAGTATGTTTACAATTATTTGTATGTAAAACAATATAGTTAATGAAAAATAATACAAGAATAGACTCTCTGTTTCAAGCACTCCAAATGGCAAACCAACTTTTGTCACACCCAGTATATTGGATCTGAGTGCGTAGTCAGTGTGCGAGGGAAAAACAAATTGTGGAAGAGGACACCAGCTCTCACATTCCAGAAAGCAGTGATTGGATCTCCTTCATGCACTCACACACAATATATATGTGTTCTCTCTCTCTCTCTCTCTCTCTCTCTCTCTCTCTCTCTCTCTCTCTCTCTCTCTCTCTGAGTTGAATCTAAAATAGGCAAGCACCAAGCACAAAAATACATTAATTCTCTCTGGCTTTCTCAGTGGGGTTGGATGTCACAAGATACTGTTGTTCCAGTCTGGCCCTGGTAGCTGGTCATGGCACCAGTAAGCATAATAGATGGTCAAAACAATTAATATAATTATATTATGTTAATTCATAAATACAAATTATGGCTGTAATAGTTTCTACCTTTATAATATTGGGTTACTTGATTTCTAAACCCCAGTCTTCTCATTTATAACATGAGGCCTTTTAACATTATTTAGTGTTTGGGTTAGACCGAAATGAAATGAAACCAGGCCTGTGAAGGATCTAGTATGGTGCCTAATGCACAGAAAGTATTGAATAAATGGTAATTATAATTTTATATCAATCCCTCTTTAATTAGATTCTGGATGTGCAGGAGGCAGCTGATCAATGTTTCTCTCTCATTGATGTTTCTGGCTCTCTATCTCTCTCCTTTCCTCTCTGTAAAAAATCAATAAAATATATTTTAAAAAATAATAATAATTTTTAACTGCCCTTCAGAGTACATGTTGCTGTTTTAAGAATCTCTAAGCCAAATGTTTGCTGGAATGCCAACCTCCTAAGAAGCTCAGGAGGTCCTGCCAAGATCATTCAGTTAGAAGGCATTCAACTGCCCTACAAGTTAGAGAAGGGTAAATGAGATTTGGAATTATAATTTTTTTATTTTTTAGAGAGAAAGAAGAAGGGAAAGGGAAGGATGGAGGAAGGAAAGGTGAGAGGGAGAGAGGAAGAGAGGGAAGGAAGGAGGGGAAGAAGAGAAGGGGAGAGAGAGAGAGAGAAACATTGATGAGAGAGAACCATGGATTGGCTGCCTCCTCCACTCCCCGTACTGGGGATCGAGCCCACAACCTGGGCATGTGCCCTGACTGGGAATTAAACAGGAGAATTCTTGGTGCATAGGATGACGCTCAACCAACCCAGGCAAAGGCTAGAATTACTCTTTTAGAGTAAAACATAAAAGTTGCCTCTCTGAGCAGCATTCACCTCTAACATTCATCATAAGGAATACTTTTGTACAAGAAGATTGTAGACAACCTCAAAAAGATGCAGATATAAATCTAAAATGTTCCTTTTATAGTTTACAGATATTTCAAATAAAAAATAAGCCATATATTTTTTTTTTCAGCCCATATGCCTCATTTCAACAGACTAGGACATGGATGAGGATATTCCCAATGCAGGAAATGGGCATTGATATAGAAAAGTGTTGGGACCAGTCAGGGAACACTGAGGATTTGATTGTCTAAGAAGTGGAGCCTGGCCCGCATGGCTCAGTGGTTGAGTGTTGACCTATGAACCAGGAGGTCAAGGTTCGATTCCTGGTCAGGACACATGCCCAGGTTGTGGGCTCAGTCCCCAGTATGGGGCATGAAGGAGGCAGCCAATCAATGATTCTCTCTCGTCATTAATGTTTCTATCTCTCTCTTCCTCTCCTTCTCTGAAATATTATATATATATTTTTTGAAGTGAAAAGTAGAGGGAAATTTTGACTGGGTTCATATTAGAGGAGATGGTTTTTTATCCCAGGAGCATTTGGGAGACATTCACCAGTCTTGGGCACAATAGCATCAGAATTGGAAACGGCAGCTTCACTGGGCTCACAAAACGCCTCGCTATGTGAGATTCCCAAGGATGCTTCAAGCAAGTAACAGTCCTAAGGGTCCATCACCAACAGGAATTCAGGGGGACACCCAATTTGCATGAAGCACCCCAACTTGCATGAATCATACTTCCTTAAAGTATGAACCTTTAAGAGCCAAAACAGAAAGTTGGAAAACCTCTCCTTTCCCGTATGTCTTTGGAAATAAACCTATTTCAATACTTGGCATCATGACAAGACCTGAGAGGAACTAGAGAGATAATTAATAAGGGCATGAGGGGAAAGTGCAATTAAAAATGGCAAAGACTACTCCATAAATAAGTGTTTCATACTGAGAAAGATTATTACCACGATCTTCAGCTTCAAACCTGAAATCAAATCACACTGAATGGCTAATCTGAGCATTATTAGGGGAGGAAGAGCCATCATGATTCCTAGTCTCTAAATTACAGGAGAAACAAGATTTTGTTCTGACCTCACCTTCCTGTCAATTTAAATCAACAATATAATCACAGCTTACTCCCAGTTGGCATAGCTCTCCATAACCTCGAGTTTTAATGTTGCCCCTCAGATTCTTAACCAGAAGAGGAAGTTAGAGTGAGAACGTCTCAAGAAGAGTCTTTTCTAAGAAACTTTAAAAAAAAAGGTTCCTAGGAAACAGGAAGGCAAATTCCATTTATCTGAATAAGGGCCTTTGTCGAAAAAGAAAAAGAAAACATTAGCTGGAGCAAATCTGGGAGCCCACGCCCCGCCAGGCCTGGAGATGTTTGGACCTCTGGGCCAGCTTACAGAACCTGCTTTAAGATGTTTCCCATCTAAAAAGCAGTCCACATGTTTGTCACTCACAGGAGAACTTTTGGCTGTGGCCTTTCTGAATGGAATGATTCAAAACTGAATCATTTCCCGCAATTTAATTTCATAGCTGAATCGCAAAAGTATAAGAAGGTAAGGTCACAGGGACACGGATCTATCTGGAGAAAGCGATCACACTCCCTGGGCTGCCATAAGTGGAGATTTAATTGAACACAGTAGGTTTTGCTATTGTTGTAACACGGAAATAAATTATTTTAAAAACGGCCAATGACCACAGCCAGCTCAGCAGGCACAGTGGTCAGAAAAAAATTTGACTTCCAATTATTGCTCCAGATAGAAACAATTGCTTACTCGGATTTCAGATGGTCATAAACAGCTTCGCTGTTTTCTTTTCATCATCACCCCCACCATCATCATTCTGCCCTCCATTTGTCCAGCAATCTTAGCAAGGGACAATAACCAGAGAGGAAAACCACGGTCCAGGCTCTCTTTACCTTCGGTTAAGAAGCGCCACTGAAATAAAAATGGCATGAGCAGCTCCTGACT
>NW_006294589.1:129019-138763 GCF_000327345.1 Myotis davidii
ATTTGGGTTGCCTTCCTTTAACCAAGGGTTAGCCAAGTACACCCCCAGTCCATACCTAGCCCTCTGCCTATGTTTATAAATAAAGCTTTATTGGAACAGAGCCATGCTCATTCATCTATGTGCTGTTCATGGTTGCTTTTGCATTATAATGGCAGAATTCAATAGTTAATGACAGAGAAATGTGGCCTGCATTTACTAGCTGGCCCTTCACTTGACCAAGCCTTGCTCTGAATCATCATCATCACCATCATCCCTTCCAGTAGCAGAGAGCATGGGTGGTGGAAGCTTTTACCAGACATTGCTTGACAACACCTTTGATACCTAAAGATGGAGGCAACTGCAGTGCCCAGAGACGCCCCAGACCATGACACTGCCCATCGTGGGACCCTTGGGGTAAGGCTGTCACTTTGTGTGTGGGGAGTGAGGGCCAGTGCTTCTGGTTTTCATCAAGAATGAGCAGCCCTGGGCTTTGACTCATAGATTGGGGTGATTCATCAGGAAATAATAGAGAGGGTTGTTAAACGTGGAACTTGCATATTAAACCACTGTGTGTTAATACATGTATAACTGTCCATATTCCCATCCATCTGGAGTGGAAATATGTAAATGGAGAAACATAAAAGTTGAGAACATTTTGGAATGTTGGAAACTGCAGTGGAAAAAAGAATATGTTGGAAATAAATTCAGAACAGAAACTCAAACCTGAGTTCAAATTCAGACACCCATGTATCTCTAAGCTTTGATTTCTTTATCTGCAAAATGGAAAAACAAATGGATAACACCTGCTTTTCAGGGTTGTAAGAACTGCATGAGATAATTTCTGAATAATACCTGGCACGATGCAGCAAACACTCAAGAAATGGCAAAGGTAATGACCCTTCCCACGTTTGGCTCAAATAAAAGGTCAGGAAAGTTCCTTCCTAAGAAAGGCTAATTGACATGCCCTCAGAAACAGGGCTACTCCTTCCAAAATGATCGGATTCTGCATTCCGCTTGTTTTTAATATTATGTTTTAAAATACAGCTTGGGCGTTCTCCCTCTCGGGAGCTCATCTGTGCCTTTCCCTTTTCCCTCCCCCTTGCCCTCCCCCAGGTGCCTTATCATTAGCTTCCTCACTCCCAAGTACTTGCCCATTTTACAGATGAGGAAAGTGAAGGTCTATCTAGAGTCTTGTAGTTAATGAGTGAGGCTGAGACCCTGTTTCCTCTCCTCGTGTCACAGGGCACTTAGTACTACCCAGGCCTTTACATAATAGCCTTTCAAAAGTCAACCCTGACATCTGGGGAAGGCAGCAGTCCCAATGAGCAGGCTACAGTGGAAGGAAATGAGAGCAAGAGCAGAAGACACTGTGGAAGAAAGCAAGACACTCAAGAAAGCAAGAATCTAACGGAAAGAAGATGCTTCAGAATTCAGACAAATCCAGCATGCCTTTAAAGGGGCCGTGTCTACTCTTCTGTATTGCTTACTATCTGAAGCTAAGCCAGAGGGATGTACATAGTGAGATCTTTGTCTCATTTCAGGGCGGATTCAGGATAAAGATTCTGTGCCAGTAATCTTCCTTGGATTAATGGTTTCTCTTTTATCTGCTGTATTTCTGCTCCGATGTCTTTTCTCTGAATGAGTCAGAGGAATGCAAATGCTGGGTGCAGTCCGCCTGAAATATTTAAATCTAGTTTTGCAATGTTTTGCAGGTTTGGAGGGGAAAATTATGCGCACACACACACACACACACACACACCGTCGTAGGAATGGCAGATGAGAATTACAGATATATCAGCCAGCAATACATAAACGTGGTATTTCAATTTGACAACAAACTCATTTTTCTTTTTCCATTTCTTTGTTTCTCCAGATCAACATTTAGATGCCTGATGTGAGTGGAAGGAATCTGCAACGTTCTTTAGTGAGACTCGGAATCTCATCAAGAATGTATCTGAATACATGGAAAACGGATTTCGTCTTGGCTCCTAAATGACAAGCCTTCATTATGCAACGAGCACGTCCCTGGAGAAAGCATTCTCTGTGCACTGATGGAGAAGGTGGGACAGGTTGGGCAGTTGGGCGTGATTTGTGTGCATTTTCCTGATCCCTTCTATTGATACACTCTGGACTCTTTGTTTTCGCGAGCAGTCATAGACTTGTGGGCAGTGTCTCACTATTGTAACTCGGAGGCTTCCTCTAAAAGGAAATCTGAATGGCATTAATATTCAAATCCTCTGGCTTGGTCTGCAGCGGCCTCAGGGAGCTTGCTCAGAGCTCCTGTGCTGCAGGAACAAATCTTGGAAAATACAGCTGAGAACACAGGGCTTTAGCTCCCGTCCCCGTGTGCAGTCCTTAACATGAAACCCTTAGATTGAAAGATCCCCTCCAAAGGCTTTTATTGCTGCAAGAAAGAGTCCCTACCATGTGAACCCAAGGACAGAGGGAGGCTTTCTCAGTTTCCTTTCCACCTCACGTGAAAGAATAATCTCATGCCTTCAGGACAAAGGCTTCTTTAAACAACAAAGTGAAATGCTTTCAACGTCCATGAACATC
Organism: Myotis davidii; assembly: GCF_000327345.1. Taxonomy (NCBI): domain Eukaryota; kingdom Metazoa; phylum Chordata; class Mammalia; order Chiroptera; family Vespertilionidae; genus Myotis; species Myotis davidii. The sequence continues at coordinate 131,555 of NW_006294589.1, forward strand.
TCCCAACATCAATGAGGTTGCTATTCACGGACGAAAAAGGGAAAAAAAAAAGTGGGGCATGAACAATTGGTCAACACGGTACTACCCTCAAAAAGCAGAAAGCCAGGATTGGAAATGTGAAACATCTCGCACTCCTATTAAATTAGGATTGATGAGTTCCCAGGGATGTTCAACTTCCTTTGACTTTTCTTAAATGATTTATAGCCCTTCGCCATGTCAAGGTTTCTGAATTTCCTCCAAGCATGCATGTGCGCTAAAGGCTGTAGAAGGTTTGGCACAAGAGCACAGAATCATACTTCTTCTGAAACCATTTTTGTAAATGGCTCTGTGGAATCTAATTCAGCATTCACTAAGCACCTAGGCACTGTGCTAGGCACTGGGGCACAGAGATGAGTGAGGCATGGCCCTTACCCTCGGAAAGCTCACGTCCAATATAGAGAGTAGCCAATACCTTAAATGTAATAGAACAAGTGCTAGAGCAAAGGCAAGAGAAGAGGAGGGGCCACCCAGGAGGATAGGTGTCAATTTTAAAGAGATATTTTTTAAAAGGTCATTTGACTTGAGGCTTAAAGGTATTAACCACCAGAGAGATGAACAAAAGAAAAAGAGGCCTTAGAGTGAGGTCACAATCTCTAGACAAACAAATAAATACACCTTGAAATACAACGACCTCCACGAACACACAAACATGTTGACTTTGCCAAGTTAGATTTGTTGGGTTTCTATTATCCATGCTTTCTATTAAGAATTGACTTATGTCACCCAAGGGCCTGCTTCAGAAGGTTATATATCATGAGAAAGGTCAGACTTCAGTCTCCCTGAGCGAGATTTTAGTGGCCCCAGCCTCTGCCCGGCAGTCAACCCTCCGGCTCATTCCCTCTCCAGAAAACCACCAAAAGGATAAAATTCCGAGGTCTCTGGCAGCTGCAGCCATGACGACAGGTACTCTGTGGACCCCATTCAGCCTGTCGGTGGACGATCAGCTGTAGGTATCATGAGTTTCTTCTTGTCAAATTAAAATACCACATTTTTGCATCGCTGGCTAATATATCTGTAATTCTCATCTGCTGCTCCATCATATGTGTGTAAGGGTATGGGTGTGTGTGTGTGTGTGTGTGTGTGTGTGTGTGTGTTTTCCCTCCAAACTTGCATAGAAGCAGGCGGGCAGGGAGCTCAGGCCACAGCAAGGGGGAGTCCTTTCTCAAAGAGGATCAACCAAAGTTTCTGCCAGCGTGGGCTACGTCCTGGCTGGTACAAGAATGCAAACCACACTGGCCCTTCATGTTCCCTTGCATGGACTCCAAGTGCTTCTCTCATCCCCCGTGTGTTCTCCAGAACTGGATGATGATCTAGGTATATATCAGAACTCTAATGCGTATACATTATATCTCTAATGTGTATATAGAGAATATCCCATATATAGTAGAATCCCAGTTTCAGGAGCTACAACTTACCCACTGAGTCCTGTCAGTGAACCAAATGGGGTTCACCAGAAGCCTTTGTTTTCTTGATACCAGAATCCAAACCATCATCTATAGTACAATGAGAGAGATTTTTATACCTATAGACACATCCCAGCCCACCAAATTAACCTTCTCGAGCTAGAGGAGCATACTGCTGGGAAGGGTTTTTAGAATGCTCATTTAAATGAGATGGAAGCTCATTTACTCTCTTAAGTGATACTGAGGCTCTGGGTGGCACCCTGTGAAAAATGACTAAGTCCACTCATGCATCAGACAGGATAATTCTGGCAAAGTTGGTGCCGACAACATTAAAAAACAATGATGGAGGAGTCTGGCCTTGTTGTTGTCATTTTAATTATCACTGTGAGTGACAAAAAATGTAGTTCCTTCTCCAGCATACTTACTGCTCAGCTTTGCAATACCTTAACTGGGCCCACGCCACTTGAGCGTGCGATAAAAAATGAAAGGAGAAAGAAATATGTGTGAACGTGTGAGAGAAAAAGTGAGTGGCGAGAGAGAGGAAGAGAAAAGGGGGCTAGGAGGAGGGAGACAAAGAGAGACAAAAAGAGACAAGTGAGTGATGGAAAAAGAGAAAGACCAGACAAAGACGGAGAGAGCAAAAACATGATAGACAAGCAAGAATTGTTTTGGATGGCTCTTCCTCAGTATCAAACAAAGAGTGCTGTTAGTAATCCCGTGGAAGAGGCTAGTTTTTGCAAATCAAAAAGCCTGCAATGTTTCCAAGATCCACTCTGAGTTTTCAGGCAAGGCAGCCCAGAATTTCTTGTTAAAAGCTTAAGGGCTCAATTTATGCTAAGCATTCAAGGAAATGTCTCATCCAAACAGGATATCGTTTTTCATTTTAAAGAAGCAAACCGATCTCAGAGCATAAATGTTATTATTCATAGTCGCAGAGGAAAATGGCATTTACTTTCTCTTCCTTCAGAGGGGAGGAAGGAGGAGGCTCTCCTCGGTGGGGGACCAGAAGGGGGTTCAGCAAGCCTGCTTCTGCTCCTGAAAGAAATCTCTCGCTCTCAACCCCAGTAGGTGAGTCCGCAAGCCTCCTCCATGCCATCGATGGCTTTCATGGGTCAGTGTACAGTATGCGCGGGATGCTTTTCAACACCCGTTTGGGGGAAGAATCAAAGCTAATTTCACTGTGTGAAAAGCTAGCAGATTCCATTAGTGATTGTGACTTCACTTCCCAGCGATAAGGCTGCTGGATGGAGGTTCTCTGAACTGAATGTCCAAATGGGAATTTATGGTGAAGAACTTCAGTTTTATCAACCATGGGCTTCAACACATGTACAGAAGAAGAAACACCTTTTTCATTCCCCTAGCAGCAATTTTTAAGTGAACCCAGCCAACCCAGTTGTGTGTTCTTTTCTCATCCCCACCACCATCATTTTTCCCTCTTCAAAACATATTTGAGTGGGGGAGGAGGTCATTGGGATCATCATTTCTGGTTTTCACATCCATGGATATAAAAGAATACACAGTAGATGAACTCACACTGCCTCTCCTATATGTGACCACAGCAAAATCCCAGAAGCAATTCAAATGGGACTAGCCACAGCCCGATTCTCTTTGTCCTTATAACAACTACATGTGGTAGTGTCCTTAATTATCTTGGCCCCAAACCCCATCTCACATCTTTATGGAAAGCAAGCCCAACTATAGCTCTGAAAAAGCATATGATCCATGACACTTAATGACTGTCATTCCATTCCATTCCATAAATGCACATAAATTGACTACTCATGTGTCCAAAAAATTCTATCAAAATAGAGCACACTTTACTAGGAAGTTTGTTATAAAACATTTGGTGTTTCTACCTATAAAACTGGGTGGTCTCCATTTAATAATATGAGATTTTTGTTTTTTACAAGACAAGATTTACATTACTCAGTATATGAAGAGTTAATGGCTGGGTCCACCCGTTTCATAAAAAAAAAAAAAAAAAAAAAAAGTCAGGATTCAGGCCAGTTTAACATGATCTCAGGCAGAGTAATAATACTCTTCCCTGCTCCAGGTCCAAGAAAAGGAAAACAGAGTCACTAAGTGATACTGGAACCCCGCCTTGTTTGTTTTGGCCACAAGTTCCTCTGCAGCTATGGTTTGCTCTGTGTTCAGGCACAAGTTGCTATGGTCGTCGGAAGAAAATATAAAGACACAGAGTGAAGCAAAAAGTAACGTGCCTACTATGTGTCTGGCACAGTTGATTATAGCTTTCAATCTTCATAGTTACCTTATAAGGTAGATATTCTAACACCCATTTTACAGATGATGAAACTGAGGCTCTAAGACTTGCACACCATCTTACAGCTGGGAGGTGGCTGAACTGAGAATAAACTCAGACCACCCTATCTGATTCCAAAGCCCTCATTCCAGAATATTCTACTGCAATGGTTTTCAAGCTGTGTTCCAATGCTTTTTAAGGGTTCCTCAAATGTTTTATTTCCTTTTTTTTTTCTTTCTTTTTTTTAATCCTCACCTGAACATATATTTTCTGTTGCTTTTTAGAGAGGGTGGAAGGGAGGGTGGAAGGGGGAGAGAAAGAGAGTGAACTCGCAACCCAGGTATGTGCCCTTGACCAGTGTTTATGTGGTACTAAAATTTCATAGGGAACGGGAGATTAATTTTTAAAAATGTCTGAAAGGCTCTTTATGGGGAAGATAATGAAAGAAAGGTTGAGGAACACTGCTCTAGGGCATTAAGAAGTTCAGAGATTGAAACTGGGCAGAGGGAGAGCTTGGTCCTCACTCAGCCCTAGCAGCCCACCTAACCTGAAGTGCAACCCTGTGGGGAGTTCCAGCCTGGCTTGAGAGAGTCAGCCTGGCTTGCTTGCAGTGTGAGGGTTTTCTGTCTGTAGAAGCTCCAGGCTCTTTCCTTCTGGAAGAAGACTTAGCAACCTGAGCCAGGCCCCTCATTTTACAAAAGGAAAAACTGAGGTCCGGCAGAGCAAAGGGTTTGCCCCAGGACACTGAACTGTTACAGGCAGGCAGAACTCAGACCCAGAACCGGATCCTGCACAAACACGGGCCAGGCACTCAAAACGTGTTTTGTCAAATGCATGAGTGAAGGGACGAATGACTTTAACCAAGAGATTTCATCAGAAAGATCAAATATTTTTTTTAAATTTTTTTAAACCAACTGTATGCAGATGGTGTATTCCACATCACCTACTGACAAGGAAAACGAAAAAAAAAAACCCACAACCTAAACTGTCCCTGTGGTCCGAGACCTCGGGGAGCCCCCTCCCACCTCACCACCCCAGCTGAAATGGACCAGTGTCAGGAGATGCAGCAAGTGGGTCCTTCCTCTAGCGGACCCAACTGCTCATCTTCCCTTTGTCGTTTTCCCTTCCTTAGAGCTGTGACAATACTCCTGGTGTAGTACCATCTGCCGAGCGGGATGAGCAGGTAGCTTTAAAATGATGATAGCTCTGGGAGATGATAATCACTGGGTCATAGAAAGCTGCACTGCAGTGTATAAATAAGATAAGGAAAAGTGCTGAGGACTGCATGTTTGCTTTAATAAAACGTGTTTTTCCCTTTTTGTGGAGAATGCCTTTCTCGAACGCCTGGGGAGAGGAGCTGAACTATAGACCAGAAACCGGCAGACAGTTCCAGAGTCTGGCAGTGAGGGTGGGATCGGAGGGGAGAGGGATGAAATATTACTTACTGAGACACAAAAGGAAAAGAGTTGGACCGGAGCCTTTGTGTTTAAATTGCTGAAGCAATGGAATGAGATCAGAACTTCCAGGTCTAATTCCAAAGCTCCCTTCGGCAGAGGCAATGTGCTGGGGAGGAAAGGGCGAGGGCTTGGGTTACAGCAGGGCACGCCACTAACGACGTGACCTTGGGAAACAGTCTCTCTGAATCTTGATTTCCTCAGATGTGAAAAGGGGGTACTACCTTACAGGGCTGTCATAAGGTTTCAATTAGAGGTTGCATGTAAAACACCAACCATAATAAATGATGTATCTTTGGGGTTTAATAAATGGTAGTAATAATGATGAGTATACAGAGGCTCAAGATGATAGAGGTGATGATGATGGTGATGATGATGATGATGATGACAGAGACCTTCTCCAGAAAGCAGCTACGTGTACACACTGAGTCCTGAAAATCATTAGTCACCTAGAAGTTGCCCTGCCCTTTGAGATATGCCTTTGGAAATTATAATTCATAGAGCAAGAAGTCCCTTTGCAAGGGATTGCCGTGAACAAAAAAACACAGGCAGCTTCCGAGTTTGTGCAAATATATCATCTTACTTGGGCTTTCTGCAAATACAAAGCATTTTCACTGACATTGTCTCATTTTATCCCCACACCAGCAATGTGAGGTTGCCAAGGCAGGTAGGATAAGCCCGTTTGACATATGAGAAAAGCTGAGGTCTCAGGTTTTAGTCATTTCACTACCGGCCCAATGTCGCGGAGAGGTGTACCCAGAGCAAAAAAGCCTGGCTGTCTGCTGCCTATCCTAAAGGTACGTGATGCCTGCTACTTAAAAATCTCCACCAGGAAAGAAACATGGAACTTAGGCAGGTCAGATACAAGTGTGCCCTCTCTGCATCCTAATCTACCCTCCACCTGATCCCTTCCATCTGAGTCAGCACAACTTTCTCTGTAGTCATCTACTTACGCCTGCGTCCTCCACTCCTGACCCAAAGCAGAAAACCCAGGAGAGACTAATGAAAGAAGCTTCCCCCTTGGGAAACAATGGAGTGAGATGTCTACCAAACCAGATATGTAAGTGGCATCATCTGACCACTGGGCACTTGCCAGGGGAGCAAGCTGAGAACGCTCGAGGGCTGTGCTGTACCCCAGGGGACAGAACAGAGCTGACCTCCATCTGCAAGATGCCAACCCTGCCAGGGATGCTCTCTTCCTCTACCTTCACACACCACCCTGAGCCTGTGAAAGAAGTATCCTCCTCCTCCCAACAGTCCTATGAGGAAGATGGGGCAGCATCCTGCTTCAACTGAGAAAACTAAAGAATCACAAATCAGGCACCAAATACAAAAGCACACAACTTACTGATTGGAAATCCAGGTCTTAAACAGAGATTTCCTCACTGCAGTCCCATCTTCTTTGAACTATACCACACCACTGCCTTTATCCATTAGAAATCTTTTGGTGGCAAACAGCAGAAAAATCCAATTCAAATCTTAAAGAAAAAAAGAAAAAAATTGTTTCTCTCTCTTTTTTGTTTTATTGTTGTTTTTGTTTCTGTTGTTTACATTACAAAACAGTTCAGGTAGAAGTCTGGGTTAAAGTCTGAGTTAGCTCCCTCCACATGGTGGCCCCGAGCAACTGCAGATTCTAGCCTCATGGTAGAGGCAGTTTCATTCCTCATATCCTCAGATTACCCTGAGGAAGAGAGCATTTATGCCTCTGCAGTTCTATCGCAATGATGAGCTTCACTCTGATTGGACCAGCTTAAACCATGTGCCCACCCCTAAACTAATCATAATGGGCAGAGGGGATACTGTGGTTAGTTTAGGCTAGTTTAGTTGGTTAGAGCCTGGCTGGCCCTGGCATCAGGGTGAATGACTATCCAGTCAACATGAATGACTATGGAGGAGAGGTACTTTCTCAAAGGAAATTCAAGGTGCTGTTATCAGGAAGAAGAGGTAAGAGAAACTGAGCAGAAACCCTACAAATAAAAGACATCCAATCTTTTATTCTACAAATATTCTTTGAATTCCTATGCTGATTATAGATCTATTTTGTATATATATA
>NW_006294589.1:139325-167068 GCF_000327345.1 Myotis davidii
TTATTGACTTAGATTGACTTAGTGGCATTGAAAAATCAAGAAAACTCCCCACTCCTCTAATTAGGTTACCCTTCACATATTTAAATCATCTTGTCCATATGACTTAAAGAGGAAACACTCAGCAAAAACCTTGGCATGTTGTGCATGACCCAGTGCCGGGGTGATTCATAGCAAGTAAAGAATAATAACTGGCCCTAGCCAGTTTGGCTCAGTGGATAGAGCATCGGCCTGCGGACTGAAGGGTCCCGGGTTCAATTCCAGTCAAGGGCACGTACCTTGGTTGCAGGCTCCTCCCACCCCACCCGCCTCCCGCCCAGGTCCTGGTCAGGGCCCTTGCAGGAGGCAACCAATCAATGTGTTTCTCTCACATTAATGTTTTTCTCCGTTTTTCCCTCTCTCTAAAAATCAATGGAAAAATATCCTCGGGTGAGGATTAAAAAAAAAAAAGGAATAATAACTGTTATTATTTGCTATAAATAAGTTCGCAGACTCATTAGCAAATGCTCACTTGCAGACATTTACTCCCATCAGGTTGGTTTCTGGATGTCACAAGCCACCCCTCAAGTTTCCTCCTCTACAACCACGCTCCAGGTCCAGGAAGCTCTGCGCGGATTTCCTGGTGCTCAGTCCTGCTGAGATGTCTCAAGAGACACAGAAGCAACACTGGAGTTAAAAGTTAATTCTTCCTGCTGGGTTAATAATTAGGTAAAACCAGTTTGAAACAATGGGAAATCAGTGTGTCTGGAGTTCAAAATGAGTAGTGAGGAAGGAGGAAAAGTGAGGAATTACAGAGTTGGAATATAACTGCCACGAACTCCACCTTCTGCGGGGCGGGAGAGGGGGGATGGCAAGGAAACCCATTCAGGAACCTTAACTTATAATCAGCAAGGAATCCCCAAACTCAGAATCAGATCCCTGTCTGAGGAGGATCTTAGCTAATCCAAATGAGTAACACTGCAGGTTACTGGTGACAGAGACAAAGGCTTAAAACTTGCTAAATTACAAAATGTCTTCCTCCTTAGCACTTCTGCGGGCAGCCTAACTCTTAACTTTATTTTATACCAAAGCATCTTCCCCTTAATTCAGCATCTCCCCCCAAAGTTGTATGACAAAAGAGAAACTCTACAACTCATTTGTTCATCTTGTTAGGATGGCTACAATGCCTGGTCAATATGCACACTACCCAGAATGCCAGGTGACAACCCTGGGACAAGAATAACTGATAACTTGTCTGCTTATTGGCACAAAAACACAGTGAGGTACATGAGCCCATCATGGCCCATGACTTTATTAGGAAAAGAATCAGGAGAGCCCTAGCTGGTTTGGCTCAGTGGACTGAGCGTCAGACTGCAGACCCAAAGGTCCCAGGTTCGATTCTGGTCAAGGGCACATGCCTGGATTGCAGGCTCGGTTCAACGTGCAGGAGGCAGCCAATCAATGATTCCCTCTGATCATTGATGTTTCTGTCTCTCTCTTCCTCTCCCTTCCTCTCTGAAATAAATAAAAATATATAAAAAAAGAATCAGTAGAGATGGGGGTAGTCTATGTATTTGGGCAAAACTGTATCAATAGCACTCAAAATAAAGATGCTCCCATCAATTGCACTGCCCTGTACAGATCTAGACGTATTACTCAAAGGCACTTAGTGTAGTTAGTCTCAAATATACAAGGCCAAAATTAAGTCTGTCCAGGGTGAAATGCCAGAGTCATTGGTCATGCTGCTGGTGCCACCTGCAACCTATTAACCTGGGAGATGGGCACTCAGCTAGCCAAATGAACCTTGGCCCTTTCTATACATTTTCTCCAGGGAGATCTCGTGGCATCATCCAAACACATATAGAATCCCCCATCCACCCCCTTCCCCAGGACTAGTATTGAGAACTTTAGTGCAAGGAAATCACAAAAGTCCCAATAGCACAAAGAAAAAATGCATAATCTTTGAGGTTGGTAGAGTCAGGTTTGGTTTTCAGTGAGGCCCTTACTAACTGTGAAACTCTGGACAAGTTGCCACTCTGCTTCCGCACCTGTAAAGTAGTAATAATGAGATCCACCTCCCACTATTGCTGTAAGAATTTAAAAAATGCATGTTGCTGAAGCCGGTTTGGCTCAGTGGATAGATAAATAAATAAATAAATAATGCATGTTAAGTGGTTAATATATATCAAGGATTCAATAATTAAGTTATTTTCTCTGGAAGTAAAAATTCTATGAGCCTGAAATATAATTTCTCTAGCCCTTGTGCTCTGCTCCTCTATGTTGGTACATCTTTTGGTCAGCTTCATGGACCATGTGTGGGGGGCGGGGGGGAGGAGGAGGAGGAAGAGGAGGAGGGGAGGAGGAAGAGAAGGAAGAGGAGAAAACAGAAAAAGGAGGACCAGTAGCAGCAGTTAACATGTATAGTGCTTACAGGCATTGTTCTAAGCTGTTCATATATATTAACTCACTTAGTATTCATAGCAACCTATAAAGTTGGGTTCATAATTATTCCCATTGTACAGTCAGAAAACGGAGGCAGAGTAGAGAGGGTGTGATTTGCCCAAGGCTACACAGCTAATAAGTGCCTGAGCCAGGATGCAAATCCTTGCGGAGTGTACATCAAAGCAGCACATGGTACTTAATTAAAGACATCAAAGAGCTTTAAAGAGTAGCAACTCCTCTTTTTCCTAGAAGCAGTAGGTCATAAGTTTGAATACAAAGCAGGTAATCCATGAGATTCAGAATGCTCTCCTGCCATGAAGATGGCAGAAAAGACTGTGCTGGTTTATCAATTACGAAGTAAGGTTGTGCCCACTGTGTATCGTCAGACCAGACAACTCCAAATCATTCGGGAACTGAGGAAGCTAAGAAGCTTATTGGTTCCTGCCTTCCCTCCTTGTCTCCTTTGGTCTTTAGCATTAATCAGACATATGTTGGAGTATTTTTGTTCCTTAAATGGTACCTTTGAATATTGAAAGAGGTGTATGAAAGAGACAGGTATCATCATTTCCTAATCCTGGATGGTAGAAATACAGGCAGACATCCTGGCCGACAATAAAGAAGGAGACTTGGTCCGGTTGTCAGATTCTCTAGTTTCCCTCGCAGAGAAAAGCTTTGGTTGTTGTTACAGTTGTAGGATGTTAAAATCAAGTGTATTTCCATGTGTTCAGCAATCCTCTGATCTGAAAGGTCCCATAGAATTTAATAAACTCTAAGGTGCACAAGCTACAACAAAAATGTTAGCTTTTGTGCTAGGTCTATGGTACAAATAATAGGATCCCAAAAGTACAAAGAGATTGAGAATAGGAAACTCCAGAGGTGGCGCAAAAGAAACATTCCACTGCTGGGAACAGTCGGGGAACTTTACAGCACTTGACCATTAAAGTTTAACTCCTTCTCCTCGGGAATAAGAATAGAACGAATGAAAAGCTTTTGGCAATCGTGTGGGGAAAGGCCGAGATACAGGCCTTCCTACTGGTGGGAATTACTCCAGGGAAAGTAGAGGGCAGGGAGGGGATTCTGTTAAATGAGAGAAGGACCAGAATCAGCTCATGTATTCTCTTAACGTTCCATGCTCCTGTGCCCTCTGAAGATTTCAAAGAGTTCTAGGTGAACTCTAAGGACATCAGTGAGTCAAGCCCAACACTTGGGATTTTTGTGTACCTCCAAATCCTTCTCAGCTCTTGTAAGACTGCCCCAAGGAACGGTTTGGGTAATGGTTTTAGGCTATCTCAACAGCTTCAATGTGACCAAGAGCTATGAAAGCCACAGTAAGCCAATCAACCACCTAAGCAGTTTAGATCCAAGGCAATTCAAAACCAATTGCGAAGGGCAGCATAATAAAGGGGCTTCTCTATGTGAATTCCCTACCTCTCACTTGCTCTGGGAAGCCATGCTGTGAGCAGCTCCACAGAGAGGCCCGTGCGGCAAGGAATGGAAGCCTCTTGCCAAGAGGGTCCTGCCAGCAGTGAGTGAGCTTAGAAACAGATTTTCTAGTCCCAGTCCAATCTTGAGTCTTGCAAGCCTTGTGTGACAGCTTGATTGCAACCTCCTGAGAGACTCTGAGCCAGAACCATCCGTCTAAGTAGCTCCCAAATTCCTGACCCTCGGCATCGGTGTGAGAAAATAAATGTTTCTGGTTTTAAGTTACCCAGTGTTCAGGTAACTTGTTACTCAACAGTAGATAACTAACAGAAATACTTGCTTAAGTCATACAGCTGAAATATAGTGGTATGTCTGGTTTCCCAAACCTATGCCCTTGCCATTGCACCACTCTGCCAAGTCTATAGTAGTTCTGCACGCCATGACTAATGACTTCTGTTATAGTTTTTGAAAGAAACAGAAATTCAATCAAGCTAGCTCAAGTAAAGTGGGGATTAATGAAGGAAGCACTAAGCAAAATCATAGACCTCCAAGGATAGGAAACAAATTACAGAGTTTTGCTTTTAACAAGAAGGAGTGAGTGTTTAACAACTTATCCTCCCATAAATAACATCCATAAGTGCTAGGGAAAAAAAGAAAGAGAAAAAACCTTTGAGAGCTCCAGGAACTCAAAAAAAAAAAAAGCAGACGTATTTGGAAGGCAGTCAAAAATCTTAGCACAGTGTGAATTCCAGTTTTTTCAGGTATGCCCTGAAGGCAGCCAGAATTGTAGCCAAGGTAGCATGGCTGAAATTCCAAGAAAAAGTCTGCTACTGTTCTGGCTGGAGGTACCAGGTGAAAAAAGCCCATGGAGGCTGCACAACCAAAAAGTGAGGAGAGAAGAAAACCAGAAAAAAAAATACACCAAATTCTGTGCTTAAACTCAGCCCAACTTTCTGCCCAACCTCTGCACCATGTATGAAGAGGTCAAAAGAAAAACAGCTAGCTAAAAGGTTCTGAACTTGGATCTGAAATTTAACTCAAGCTAGGCATTACACTTTTCCGTTCTAAGTCAAAGCAAGTTAACTGTCTGCTAAAACAAAACATCAATACTCTTTAAAGCAATAAAACAAAATCTAGGAAGCTCTACAATATAGCATACACAATGTCCAGGATATAATCTAAAATCACTCAACATATGAAAAAGGTGACTCAGTCTCAAGGAGAAGTGCAAACAATTGATGCCAGTCTCAAGATGGTTCATTCACTGGAATTATGAGGAAAGGATTTTAAAATAATTATTATAAATATACTCAGGAGGTCAAGGAAAACACTCATAATGAATGAGGAAAACTTCAGCAGAAAAGTAGAAAATTAAACGAATGAAAAATTTAAACCTGAAAAATAGAGCTTCTGAAATTAAAAATTCAACAGATGGGCAAAATAAAGATGAAAGGAAGAATTTGAAGACGAAGCAACAGATATCATTCAATTTGAATAAGAGACGAAAAATTGAGAAGAAAAAAAAAACAGAACCTTAGCCTGTGAAATAACTTCAAAATACCTCACTGAGAGAATGGAACAGAACAAAAACTTATTTGGAGGAAAAAATGTCAAAAACCATGATAAATTTTTGAAAGATATAAATTTATAGATTGAAGAAACTCAGAAAACCACAAAAACAATAATATGAAGAAATCCATGCCTCAATACATTCTATTCAAAGTAGCCTGAGAAAAGCATCACATTATATATAGAACAATGGGAGAAATTACAGGTATTTCATGAGGAACTGTGGAGGCTAGGAGACAGTGGAACATCTTTAAAGTTTTAAAAGAAAATAACTGCCAGCCCAGCAAAATATCCTTTAATAATAAAAGTGTACTGAAAATATTTTTAGCTAATGAAAAAACAAAATTGTCACCATAAGACTTATACTAAAAACCTGTCAGAATAAATAAATATAAGATTGAAAGTTATATTAGAGGGAATCTTGGATTTTTAGGAATCAATGAAGAGCATAATATATACATGATAAATATATGGGTAAACATTAAATAGTTTTTATTTTAACTTCTGTAGAATGCATAGGCCTATTCACAACAAAAAGTATAACATTGTCGTATGGGATTTATTATATATATCCCATATATATATATGGTAACAGATATGACAACTATAATTTAAAGTATGGTAGGATGGAGAATAAGTGGACCTATACATTACAGCATTTCTTCTCTTTATTATTTAACACTATGAAAACATAGGCTCTGAAAAATTAAGAATGTATAGTACAAACATTTTTTAAATTCAAAACCAATAAATGCACTAAAATGGAAATGAAAATTGTAAAATAATCCAAAAGGAGGCAGCATAAGGGAAAGTGGGAAAGAAACGAGAATTAAAATAACACAAAATAAAATAAAATAGTAGGCCAAAATCCAATCTTATCAATAATTATATTAATATCAATGCACTGAACACTCCAAGTAAAAGGCACAAATCATCAGAATGGATTAAAGTCAGGACCCAATTAAACCCTATCTATAAGAGACACATCTTAAATATAAATTAAAACTTTGAAAGTACATGTACAGAAAAAGACATACCATATAAAGAGTAAGTAAGCATAGGAATGCTGAAAGGGCTGTAATGATATCAGATACAATAGATCTCATGAAAATTACTTAAAATAATAAAGAACATTACATAAAAAATAAAAGGGTCAATTCATCATAGAGGTATACCCATCATAAATATATATGTGCCTAATAACATAGCCTTAAAATACATGAGTTAAAAATTGACAGGATGAAAGAAAGAAACAGATGATGCTACAATCTGAATGGGAGAATTTAATGCCTCTCTCTAGCAAATGATAGAAAAGCTAAACAAAAAGCAGCAGTAGATACATAGAATAAAATAATTGGACATATCATTCATCTCCACCTAATTTGTATGTATAGAACTGTGCACCAAGCAAATGCACAATACATGTTTTTTCAAGTGCACATGGAAGATTCATCAAAATAGACCATACGTTAGACCATAATGCAAGTTTCAATACTTTCAAAGGACTGGAGTCATATAATGTATGTTCTTTGACTACTAAAATATTAAATTAGAAACAATATAGCTAGGATAATCATCAATGTTTAAAAATTGAACAGCATATAGATGCATATGTCTCTCCAATTTAGTGTTTTGGGTTTCTTCTAATAAATACCCAGAAATGGAATTTCTGGGTCCTTTCTGTCTCTTTTTATACAGCCTTTGTTTTAATGTCTATTCTGTCTGGTATAAGTATTGCTATCTTCACTTTTGTTTGTTTCCATTTTCATTAAATATCATTTTCCATCCCTTAACTTTTAGTCTGTGTCTCTCTGTATCTGAAATGTCTCTTGTACACAGCATATGCAAGAGCCTTGTTTTGTTGTCCATTCAGCCTCAATATATCTTTTGATTGGAGTATTTAATCCATTTGCATTTAAGGAAATTGTTGATATATATGTATTTATTGCCATTTTATTGTTCATATTTTTTTCTTTTTCTTCGTCTTAAAGAAGACCCTTTAACATTTCTGGTAATACTGGTTTAGTGGTGATGAACTCCTTTAGTTTTTTTTTCTTGTCTGGGAAGCTCTAGCTGTCCTTTGATTCTAAATGGTAGCTTTGCTGGGTTATCCATATGTTCACTGCAGCATCATTTACAACAATAGCCAAGATATGGAAGCAACCTCAGTGTCCTCAGTGATAAAGAAGTGGTGCATATGTAATATATAATGCAGGGGTGGGCAAACGTTTTGACTCGAGGACCACAATGGGTTCTTAAACTGGACCGGAGGGCCGGAACAAAAGCATGGATGGAGTGTTTGTGTGAACTAATATAAATTCAAAGTAAACATCATTACATAAAAGGGTACGGTCTTTCTTTTTTTAGTTTTATTCATTTCAAACGGGCCGGATCCAGCCCACAGGCCGTGGTTTGCCCACGGCTGATATAATGGAATATAACTCAGCCATAAAAAAGAACAAAATCTTGCCATCTGCAACAACATGGGCGGATCTAAAGAGTACGAAGTAATCTCTCTGAGAGAACCCCAAAGCCATAAGCTATTTAAATAAATTGGTTCTCATCAAAACTTAAACCTTTGTCTCAGCAAAATACAGCTTTAATAATATAAAAAGATAAGCAACATAATGGGAGAAAATATTTGCAATCTGACAAAGAACTGGTATTTGAAATATACAAGGAATTCTGACAACTCAATAAAAAGAAGGAAAATCACAAAATTAAATTGTGGACAAAATACTTGAATAGACACTCACAAAAAAATACAAACAACTGGCCAATACACACATGAGGAAAAAATACATCAAATCACAAGTAATCAGAGAAACCCTAATTAAAACCAGTAGTAGTCCGTTTCCAGAGGCTGTCCTGACAGATGGGCACCAATACTTGGCAAAGACAGCAGTGAATGCTCACTGACCACTTTCTTTTGTGATTCTGACAAGACTTCTAGTCATGTGACCTCCAGGTCCAGCTCTCCAGCACACACCTTCCATCCCAGCAATTCTGTAACTACCCAGTATCTTAGTAAATTCTTTTTCTACTTAAATCAGCCAAAGTCAGGGTTGGGGGGCAGTGGGGGATATTAAACTAAAAACACTGCTGATTCAAACAACTGTTTTCTGAAAATTATTTATGTAAGAATAAAGAAATGTAAAAAGCATCAATTTTAGTTTTCCATTAAAATCAAGAAAATAAGGAGACCATTATGTAAATAAAAGTTGAGAGTATAGGTGTCAAATGCAGTAAAGAGACAAGTGAATAAAAATACAGGCAGAGACAAAGGTATGCTTGCCAAGATAAGAAAAACCTGAAGATGAAATAAAGGCACCAAGATCTACATTAGAAGCTGAAAATTAATGGTAGACACTGTAGAAAATTAAATTTATTGCATGAAAAACAAACTTGAAAAGTTCTTCAAGAATTCAAAGAAATGGCAGGGGAGGTGGCGGGGTGGGGGTGGTTAGAGAGCAACTAAAGGACTTGTATGCATGCATATTAGCATAAGCAATGGACACAGACACTGGGGCAATGGGAGCTTGCCTGGGTGGGAATGGTTGGGGGGTGGGGGGAGTCAATTGGGGAAAAAGGAGACATCTGTAAAACTTAAGACAATAAAAAAAAAAAGATACAACTGAGATACAAAAAAAAGTATTCAAAGAAGAGAAGAGAAGATGTATACATATGAAGGGTTGGGACCAGAAATCAAATATGCAGGTAATGGATACTCCCCAAAATGAGACCAAAACAAATAGAACAGAAACAAAAATCAAAGATATAAGGAAAAACTTTGCACCATTGAAGAATAATTTATATATAACTAGAGGCCCGGTGCACGGATTCGTGCACCAGTGGGGTCCCTCGGGCTGGCCTGCAGGGATCGAGCCAAAACCAGCTCTCAGACATCCCCAAAGGGTCCCAGATTGCGAGAGGGCGGTTCTCGGGTGATGCACCCCGGAATCGGGCTCCCTCCTCTCTGGTTTTGGGTGAGTCACCTGAGAACCACAGCTGCCAAGTCATGGCAGCTCGGCAGCTCCTGTATTGAGCATCTGCCCCCTGGTGGTGAGTGCATGTCATAGCTACTGGTTGGCTGGTCGAATGGTTGGCCGGTCACTTAGGCTTTTATATATATAGATGAAAAAAGTTACTATCAGTCAACACTAATAAAAAGAGACCAACAGCCAGAAAAGAACAACTGTCAGACAATAGAGTATGTGATGTTAATGAAATCTTAGCCAATAGCTCCGACTACCCTCTGCAGGTCAGGGCTCATGATGGTGCAGAAGTAATCTGCTGCTATCTGCTGCATTCAGGATGCTCGAACTCTCTGCCACCTATCAGTCCAGGGATCTGGACTTAAACCCTCTGCATCACACACAGGCCAAGGGTCTTCCTACCAGTTTCTAGTTAATAGTTGACACTACAACTGTTTCCTCTTTACATCTGTGACCTGGCTTATGGATTCCTTGTGTTATTCTTTCTTTATCCCCAGTAAAATCAAGCCCAAGATCCTCACTGTAACAATTGTGCCGCTATTTGTTCAACCAGTAATGTTCCAACCTTAGATTCCATTGCTTTCCTCAGGATTATGTTTGTCTACTGAGTTTTGGGACCAAGTTATATCTAACTCATCTTTGTTGTCACCTTTTGCACTTAGTAAGTCCTCATGAAATTTACGTTGAATTAAAGTTTTTAAGTAATTGTCCATTATAATCAGACTAATTTTTTTTACCACTGCCCTCACTCATTTCTGCCTCTGAATCTGTCCTTGTACCATTCCTCCTACCTGGCCTACCTCTTTGGCCTTTCCTTCCCATTCACATCTTTGCCAGCCCTACAGGTTGGGGATAATTCTGTGTCCCTCCATTAACTAATTTGGCCTCTGCTTCACCCACTTTCCTACAACTCTATATATTGTCACACACTATCTTACAGTGTCCCCTACTAACATCAAGTCACCTGAGTCTAAACCAGCATCAATAAGTGGAAAGTCTCCAGAATTTTATATATGTATAAACCAACGTTGTTACTACCTTCTAGGAGACCAAAGTCAAGTAATTTATGCTCTTTGAGCCTCTGTTTACCATCTGTAAAATGGCAATAATAGCTTAAGAGGACTGTGCATAGATTTAAAAAATGCATAGTAAAAAGAAGGCAAAAAATAATTTGGATCATTATTATCATTATTCAATCCTTTCTCCCCCAAACAGTTCATAGTTACTTTACACCATGGCACTCCTCTATATCGTCCAAAGCATCTCACCCAGTATTTCCCACACAGCACACTGACAAGGAAGTCAGAAGATATGCCTTATTATTATATAACTTTCAGCAAGTCACTTGACCTACCTGAGTCTCCCTGATGGTTAAACAAGAGTCATATTACGATATCTCCCCTACTTATGTTACACCATTGTTAGAGGCCACAAATAGGTGATGATGCACAAATACGTCATAACCTATAGAGCACTTGTAATCTGTAAAATGTGACTGTTAGCTTTAGTTATCCTCAAATGTCCTCAATATAAATGTATTGACTTGGATTACCCTTACTCAACCTTCTTTCAAATTTTGCTTTGCCCATTTTACCCCACTAGTCTTCCCATGAGGCACAAAGAAACGCTCCATCATCAGACACTAGGCTCCTTCTTTCTTATGGGTTCCATGGTTCACACATGGATTGCATTCTCCTCTGTTCTTTGGTTACTAGGAGCCCAGACATAGGTGATGATGCACAAATACTTCATAACCTATAGAGCACTTGTAACCTGTAAAATGTGACTGTTAGCTTTAATTATCCGCAAATGCCACCAAAGCAGAGCTACCCAGCTAACTGGAAGCTGATGCAAGACTGAGGCCATTCGAGACCAGAAGAACCACTCAGCTCAGCCTAGCCATGGCTGCTCATCCACAGAATCGTAATATAGACAGATGTTTGTTGTTTGAAATCATTATATTTTGAAAAAGCAGCAAAAGTTGACACAGTGGCTGAGAACATTCACAGGGCTAGAAAATAATAATTCAGCCACAGGAAAATAAATATTTGAGAGCTGTGAATACTACAGATATGAAATATAATCAGAATCTTTTTAGGACCATCATCTTAGAATGCATGACTCCATCACACATAGGAGCAAATCAAAGCAACTTATTCCCATGAAAAATGTAGTTCACTGAAGGAAGCGAAAACAGTCACTACCACCAACCAACAACGAGTTCTTTCAGTGCTAGCTGAGAGCAAGGCGTCAACCACGACCTTCAGTGCCCTCTAAGGTTCCCATTCCCCAGACCCTCCCATACTTCTGTGCAACTGAGGACTTCTGTGAAGTCCTGCCTTCACAACTCACAAAGCTTAGACTTCAGACACGCCCAATGTCAGGCAGAAACCTACTGCTAAAGGATGGTTCCCAGGACCAGAAACACCAACGCTGCCTACATTTAATAAGACCTAGAGATGAGAGACAGAAACAGAACAGAGGTATAACACGGTGCAAAGAGAACAGCCCTTGGACTCAGACCCTAATCCCAGCTTCATCCCTTATAAGGTTTCTTAGTGAGCTTCAAGTTAGGAGACGTGGACTCACTTCTGGAGTTTCCACTTATTTGCTGGGCCTCATTGTCATCACTTGGAAAATGAGATTTTTTGCAGTCTTGAAAGTTTATAATTTTGAAACTAGAGATATTTTGTTGTTGTTGTTGTTTGTTGTTGTTGTTGAGCAAGTATACTTATATTTTCTGACCTTCAGTATCCTAACCTTTAAGATGGGTTTAGTAAAACCTACCCCAAAGTGTTGACCTGCATGTAAAACACAGCACTGACATATAGCAGACACTTAATAAACAGCAAACAACTGGGAAAATGTTTGACTGCTGTTCAGACCATATTTTTTCTGCTAGAACCCTGACAGCTTATTATTGAGAATTCTTGAACTTTCTACCACTCTGAGTCCTTTTTATTGAGAGCACCTAGAATTCAGGAATCTTATCTTTTTTTCTATCATATTTAAACCACAGAACTTTTTTAAAAAGCATAAAATAAAAAGAACATACCTTAGCGTACTTCTAATCTCAAATTATTAATTTTCAAGAACAAAGCTCCTCATTTTGCAAATGAAGAAAATGAAGCTCAGTGAATAAATGGAAACCCCAGAAGTGAACCCAGGTTTCCAAGGCCCAGGTCCACTTCTCTTTCCACAACTCAGAATCTGTATCTATCTGCTAAAGGAAACAGTCCCAAGTCACTTCTCATCCATCCTTCTGGCCAGAAATCCAGATTAGCTTTTGTCACTGCCATATCATCAGGCCAGCTTCACTCAAGACCCACTTATTGTCTGCAAATGTTGCTATAATTAAATCCAAGTGGCCGCTGTGAGTTATCATCACGTACCCTCTCCAGCCATTAGTCACATTTCCAGGGCTGCAGTTCTTTCTAAAGAGGTCACTCACTCTTCTCTTCCCCTTGGCTATCCCAGCAGGGTTTTGCTTTCCATTTCTTGGGCGAGGAACTTTTAAGACGAACTCATTTTCAGGCAATGGGCCAACCTTCCCATTTATCCCAGTGACCTTACAACAGCCAGAAAATCTCTCTCATCACTGCAGAGCTGGAGGGGTGGGGGTGGGCAGCAAGAGGAGAAACTCTGAAGCAGTGTCTCTGATAGCCGCAGACCAGGGCTATTTTTAATCGAGTATAGAACTGCCATCATCATCATCATATCATACCAACATTAGAATCAGAGTCAGAAATCCCTTGTGTTTGGTGCAGCACTTTACCATACTTCTTCTCTCTGGATGTGTATAATAATCGGTCCAGCTAGAGTAAAGAAAACTGTAGAATCTTTGAGCTGGATGGGGTCATCAGAATCATCTGGTCCAAACGCCTCACCTTGCAAATGAGGAATCTGAGACCCCATGAGAGAAAGTGACCAGCCCACAATCACTGAGTGAGTAAAGGATAGAATGCATCTGGACTCAAGTCTCCCATCTGAATCGCAGTGCAAGAATCATCTCACCCTTTGCTCTTAGGATCCAGGAGACGGGTAAGTACTTGGAATGGAGCATGTCTTGAGGCTCTCCTCTGAGAAACCACCTCGCCAGCACTACTAGCCAGCATGACTCACTTGGGGCTGACCCTGCTTCCCAGTTCCAGGGATGAGCACATGGCCCAGACCTGGAAGGAGAACACACCCTTACTGGCGAAAGGATAATTATATGACCTACTAGTAAATAAGGCTGAGGAGAATCACCCCAGGGTTTTTTGCTAGAGCTGTTAGAAAAATAATCGACTGGGTGTTCTCGGGGGATTGTTCATTGTAAGGACAATAAAAGCCTTGAGTTTCTCGAGGCCACCTTTGCCACGAGTTCAAAAACGCCTTCCTTAGGATGAATCCAACAGAGTCACGTTATCTGAGCACCTGAATTCAACCATGCCTGAATTGTGTGCATCAATACATTTTACCTTTTTTTAAGATCATCTGAGTTGTGTTGTCATTTATAACCAACTTTTCTCTATCAGTTGCAATCATGAATGACATGTTAAGACTCCCTTGGTACAACACAGCTTTTAACATCATCACTGACAACATGAGCACCCTTCCCCTCTCACTCACACACCTATACCCAACAGACCCCTAAATGGAACTGCTCCCTGAGTCTTCCATAATATGAACCACATTAATAATAAATTGTGATTGGGCACTACTTTTTGCATTATCTCTGACTATAGTGCCATTAGATTCTTTAAAATCCCCATAAGGAAAAAAATATATATAAAAATGAAACAAGAAGGCTTTTAGGACTCTGGTCTACTGAATGAAAAAGTGAGAAAGTAAGCATCCAGTCCACCATCCCATCGCTTTGGTACACACCCACCTCCTAACCAAAACATAGTGCTAATGACATGCCTTCAGACAGGACAGCCCACTTGAAACAAAGCCTGCTGCAAGTCACAATGTCATGTTTTATAAAGACCTGCTCTAAAAAAAAATATATATATTATTAAAACCACTTCAGCAGTCACATCGCCTTGGCCCTTTACAAGAGAACTATCTTCTAGGTCAAGCATGTCAAACTCAAAGGCTAACATCAGCTGTTAAAATATTCGCTGCTAGTATTAGTGGAGAGAAATGGTGCGCCTGCGCATAAGGCATGTAGGGGAAGTAAATGCAACACAATTATAGTAATCAGTCATTAGCAAACGTTGTAGTTGATCTATATCTACCTAATAAAGGGTAATATGCAAATTAACCATCATTCCGTCACAAAGATGGCAGCGCCCAGTCCTCTCAGCCCCACTGGAGTCCCCCAGTCCCGGGGGGATGGCCACTGAAAGCGGGCAGTGTGAGCGGCCTGGCGGAATGCTTGTTTCATCACCGTGCCCAGCTCGGGCCAGCCCCCCAGAGCCAGAGCAGGCATGGAAGGGATAGGGGACCGGCCCACAGCCTCCGTGGCCCAGCACAGGCCCAAAGAGATGGCGGAAGCAGCGTGGCTCCCTCCTGCCTCCCGTGGAAGCCGCATGGCTCCTATGGAAGCAGCAAGCAGCCTACTGAGCGTGATATCACGTGATGGACTACTAGCATATATATAAAATAAAGAAGTATGCTAATTAACTGGGACACTGTAATGGGTTGACCAGACAGGAGGAGGTTGCGTGCGCGCATTGGGGGCAGGGCATCAGGGGCCTCCACGCGCCTGCACTGGGGGAGGGCCTGATCAGCAGCTGCCCCAGCTGCTTCAAGGGCAGGAGAAGGAGGCAGGGCAGGACATGCGACTCGAGGGTGGGTGGCGCCGCGCGATTTCAAATCACACACTGGGCTCCTAGTTAATAATAATTATGTATAACAGGATATGGTAAAAGTTAAGTTAGGAAATTTTTGTTAAAACGCTTCTTACATACCACTATATTGGCTGGGCCTCAACAATATTCATTGTGGGCCGTGAGTTTGACATGCTTGTTCTAGGTGCTGGAACAGATTCTCAGAAAAGTTAATATAGATGCTTCAAGAATCACTAAATGTTTGTTTTTACCATATGCTGTGGTGTGGAAGGTGAAATTGCAACCAAACAAAATAATAATTGTAATAATTAGAATTGCTGGCTCAAATACAGAATCATGTATTGAAAAGACAAAGCACTCAGCGCGAGCATTCCACTTTTAATGAGAGACTGAGTTGTGATTTACGGACACTAAGAAATCAGAAGCTTGGCTATCACAGCAAGTCATCCTTCCTATGAAAAACATACCCTTTTCTCTGAGTACAGTGTGGTATCAAATGCTATAAGCGCATGGATTATTTTTTGGGTTTTGCATCACAGCCAAATGATGCTCGATGGATAGGACAGATGGACGAACAGACCAACAGACAGATACTGCTTCTTAATTCATTTCAGACCCAGATGATGCTCCCCCTTTTGCCATCACCTCTATGAGAAAATCGGGGATGTGATGGCTTCTAGAACAAAACATATATCCCTCACTTAAGTCAAACAGTATCCTAGTACTTAGCCTCAAAATGCATTGCCCACAAGCAAGCAGATGAGCTTTACTATTAGGACACAGATACATGTTGGCGCAAAGTCAAGGGTTAAAGAAGAGAATACACAAATAACCCAGGGGTCTGCGCGTGTGCTTTAGGCGAAATCTGCTCTGCTCAAATTCAGTCATGGAACTTCCATTCACTCTTTAAATAAATATTAAGTTCCCACTACGGGGCTGAGCACACAGTGTGAACAAAACAGGCATGGTCCCTGCTATCCTCATGACGATTACAGTCTAAAGGAGAAAGCGGATCATAAATAAGCAAACATTCATGAGCATGGTCCCAATTGTCTGCTACTGCAAAACAAGCTTCTGCAAAGCGTGATGGCTCAAAACATCAACCACTGTCGCGTATCTCACAATACTGAGGGTTAGGAATTCGGGCAGAGTTCAGCTCGGCAGTTCTGTTCCACGTGGTGTCAACAGAGGTCACACGACAGTATTCAACAGGCAGATACAGTGTCGTCTGGAGGGTCTAAAGCAGCTCGCCAACATGGCATGTGCCTTGGCAGGGACTCTCCGGCATGGCAGTGCCAGGGTTATCAGGCTTCCTGCTTACGGGCTCAGGGCACCCAGAATACCCCAAGAGACAGGAAACAGAAGCCACCAGTGTATAAAGGTCTGAGTCAGGAAGCTCTCACATCATAACTTCTGCCACGTTCTATTGGCCTAGAAGTCAGAGAGCCTGCCCAGATTCAATGGGAGGGTGCATGAATCCCACCTGTCCTCATGGAATAAGAATCTGCAGCTGTATTTAATCTACCACAAATATATAATGCACAATTATGAAAACACTGTGAAGGAGCCCGGCTAGGGTGACTCAGTGGTTGAGTGTTGACCTGTGAACCAGGATGTCATGGTTCAATTCCCTGTCAGGGCACATGCCTGGGTTGTGGGCTCGATCCCCAATAGGGGGCGTGCATAAGACAGCCCATCAATGATTCTCTCATTGTTGATGTTTCTATCTCTCCCTCCCTCTTCCTTTTTCTCTGAAATCAATAAAAACATGTTTTTTAAAACTGTGAAGGATAAGAATAGGGGGCCATGAGGGGGATCAGGGGGAAATCTAATTTAGGTAGGGTGAGCTGGCAGCCATGGGCTCTCTAAAGCAGTGGTTCTCAACCTTCCTAATGCCGCGACCCTTTAATACAGTTCCTCATGTTGTGGTGACTCCCAACCATAAAATTATTTTCGTTGTTACTTCATAACTGTAATTTTGCTACTGTTATGAATCGTCATGTAAATATCTGATATGCAGGATGTATTTTCATCGTTACAAATTGAACATAATTAAAGTATAGTGATGCATCACAAAAACAATATGTAATTATATATGTGTTTTCCAATGGTCTGAGGCAACCCCTGTGAAAGGGTCGTTCGACCCCCAAATGGGTCGTGACCCACAGGTTGAGAACCGCTGCCCTAAAGGATACGTAATTATAAGCCTTAATAGCCCATCTTCACTATGAACACATCCCATCTTCAAAATTATCTTTCTCCAAAAGAGAAACCTGTCTTGCCCTGACCAGTTTTCTCAGTGGGTAGAGCACAGGCCTGTGGACTGAAGGGTCCTGGGTTTGATTCTGGTCAAGGGCACATGCCTCAGTTGCAGGCTTTATCCCTGGCTCTGGTTGGGGCACTGCAGGAGGCAAGCAATTGATGTGTCTCTCTGTGTGTGTCCCTTCCCGTCCCTTTCACTTGCTCTAAAAAATCAATGGAAAAGATATCCTCAGGTGAGGATTAACAAAGAGAAAGAAACCTGTCTTTATTAGTGGAAAAGCATTTCCATACAGTGTTTTATATTTTTCTAACTCCTTGGAAGACAGGCAAATGCTTCAAAATGACTGAATTTGCCCTGCCGGTGTTTCCCAGTAGTTAGAGCATCAGCTTGCACACTGAAGGGTCACGGGTTCAATTCCTGGCCCAATCAAATGCAACATCTGTAATAGTAAAAAAAATAATAATAAGCAAAAGCAATCAAGTAAAAAACTTTGTTACTAAATAGGAAAGTGCCTGGGTTGCATGTTCATCCCCTGGCCCAGTTGGGGGTGTTTGGGAGGCAACCAATCAATGTCTCTCTGTCTCTCTGTCTCTCTGTCTCTCTCCCTTCCTCTCTCCCTTCCTCCCTCCCTCCCTCCTTTTCACTTTTTCAAAAAAGCAATAGAAAAAATATCCTCTGGTGAAGATGTAAAAAAAACAACTGAATTCCTTCTATTCTCTGAGGAATGAAATAAATTATATCCCTGAGAGTTTATTTAATGATATGGAGCAGCAAATTTCATTCTAAAATCAAATGCAACATCTGTAATAGTACAAAAAAATAATAAGCAATCAAGTAGAAAACTTTGTTACTAAAGAGGAATGTTTGGAAGGAACATTTGTCATCTTACACGGAACAAGACGCTTCAAAACTGCCATCATTTGCGTTCACTTTCTGTAATGAGAGTAAATATTTTAACTTAGAATTTCTAGATATATATGTTTATCATAAAAATTATATAGCTGCTACATGTGAGTGGGCATCTATATATAAACTTCTAACTATAAAGAGGTGTGATACAATCCTTCTGTGCACTCAGCTTTCGGTCACACAATAAGCATCTACTTTGTGCCAGGCCTTTTGTTACACTATCATCCCAGGAAAATTCTGCAAGTGATAGAATTCCTTACGTGACTGCATCTATCCTCTCCTCCTTCATACAGGGCCGCCGCCCTAGTTCAAGACTGCTGCAGCCTCACCTGGACAACACAGCAACTTGCCTCTAGTGCAGTGGTTCTCAACCTTCCTAATGCCACGACCCTTTAATATAGTTCCTCATGTTGTGGTGACCCCCAATTTCATTGTTATAAATTGAACATAATTAAAGCATAGTGATTAATCATAAAAACAATATGTAACCATATATGCGTTTTCCGATGGTCTTAGGCAACCCCTGTGAAAGGGTCGCGACCCACAGATTGAGAACCACTGCTAGTGCATTCTCTCTAGAACAGCTGTGGGCAAACTACGGCCCACGGGCCGGATCCGGCTCGTTTGAAATGAATAAAACTAAAAAAAAAGAAGACCGTACCCTTTTATGTAATGATGTTTACTTTGAATTTATATTAGTTCACAAAAACACTCCATCCATGCTTTTGTTCCGGTCCTCCGGTCCAGTTTAAGAACCCATTGTGGCCCTCGAGTCAAAAAGTTTGCCCACCCCTGCTCTAGAACGTTCTCAAATGCCCCCCATTTGAGAGGGACTGTTCTACAGTCGTCACCACAGGATAACGTCTGAGCTCCAGAGTCCAATACGCGAGGCCCTCCGCAGTCAGGTTAGAACCGGCCTCTCCAGCCTCTTTTCCTGCTTCCCCAGACCTCCGCAGGTCCGATGCTTCTGTACTTTGGCCCATGTTAGTTGCCCCAGTGTTTGCAGGCTTATCCTTCGAGCCTCATCTCCAGATCTGCCTCCTCTCGGGAACTCTCTTTCCCCTGTGCCCACAGGCTCCTGCTGTCAGCTCTGTCCTGGCCCGAATCAATGCTTATTAACACGTCCACTAACTTTTCTGCCCCCAACCTCCACACTCAGCCGGTGTCTGCAAGGGCTGGGGCTGGGGCTGGGGCTTCCTCGCCTTTGCAGTTCCAGTGACCAGCAGGGCCAGGCCCAGGGTTGCCATTCCATAAACACTGTTGAACATCTCGTCTTTCAGGCCCCAGATAACCTTCTAGAAGGTTGATTTGCTGGCTTGAGAAAATGGTCTTTTCTTTAAACACCCAAAAGCATGATGCCCACTGGGATATAGAAATGTATATTTTCAAACATGTTTTTCTCCTCCTCCCCCCACCCCCACATTAAGCAGAGGATTCTTCTCTACAGTCATCCCTTTGTCTCTGTACTGACATCTGATGCCATTGGCCTAACTTTATTTTGAAGCTACACAGCTCGGTGGCTGGGATTCCAGCTGCTTGACCTACCACCACCTTTTGCTTTTCAAACAGTCCCTGGAAATGGCTCCTTCTGCCAGGGCTGGGGTTCCCTGAAACTGGCCAATGAGATGAGAGAGGAGAAAGGATCACAGAGCGAACACTCAGCAGTTTTCGCTTCCTAAAGCTGGGACTGCGGGCAGGTGGCTTAATCTCTGTACCCACTGTTTCCCTCCTGGAAAACAGTAACTGCCTCACAGCATTCGGCGAAACAATGACTGTAGAGCACTCGGCACAGCAAACTGCACCCGCCTAGCTCTCTTCATCCATCCAGAGAAACGGGGCAGGAGGAGGCAGGTGCCCAGGAGCAGGAGGCACAAGAGGGAAAGGCCACTGCCCCACCCCGCCAACCCCCCCAATCCCTATCCAGACCGGCCCACATGTAGGAACATACTTTCTCTGACCCTTTCTCTGGCCTCTCATGGCCTTTGCAGACCAGGTTCCTGGTGAGCAACTCGGGGTCCCGAAGAGGTAAGGAGGAAAAGCCGTGGACACCATATACTATGAGGTACTGCTTTCTCGGTGTGTGCTCAGCCAGGCTGAAATGTTACAAAGACTGACTACCACCTAAGGCTTTCCCCAACACATAAACAAGCGTGTAGAGCATGCAGGTAGAGCATGCATAGATTTCCATAGGAAGTCTTTGCCCTGTGATTTTGTTGGCTTCTTTGCTGGGAGAGCCAAATTCATATAAAAAGAGAAGATAATCACTGTAATTTCCAGCCTACCAACCTTCACTGGAAAACCACACTCATACCTTATGGAGGAAAATACAAGTAATTTGGAGGCTATCATAAGGGTTTGTTTCAGCTTCCGTTAGCTATCAATTTACTGTTCAATGTTCCTAAATAAAAGCAGAGAATGTATGTGCAACTTCATGGGAAGCATATGGTGCGATATGGAGGCGCACCCAGAAAACCACACTTACATACTTGCTGTACTTCTGAGCATTCCCATGACAAAGATGAACAATACTCAACTGCTGATAACCAAAGGACTTGCTATTCTAAGAGAAGGTGGCAGTGTAAGAGGTTTCTACGGCTAAATCTCTCCTCTCACAGTGACTGTCATTTAAATTCCTGCCTAGCGAAGGGATTTTTATGGAAGGTTAATGCCTCCTATAACATTTATCCTGGATGGTGGAGCTTTTCACATAATTTTCTGGGCTTTCTTCCTGTCGTGTTACAGAATCTTATCTTCCCTCTAATAGGTTTCCATAGAAAGGCAGTCGTTATTTCTCAGTCCGAACCCTGTTTTAATGACATTTCAAATCTCTAGTAAAAGGAGGCTTGGAGTTAAGCCAGGAAAAAACACACACACAGGGTGGCCCAAAGACAAGGTGCGGCCCTGCCTGCGACTGTGCTCTGGAAGGTGACAGGGGACACAGCCCTCTGGCCAGTGGAGGCTGCCTAGGGCTGCAAGGAAGAGCGCAAATCAGGCCAATGGACCAGGTGAAGGGGTCTTAGCTAGAGGAAGCCTTTTCAAAGGCTTCCCATTTGCATTTGAGTTTATTTGCGTTTCCATCATTTTCCTAATTCCCCTTCAGTATTCTGACATTTACTAGAGACCTAGGCATTTCAATAAAACATCTCCTTCCCAGATACCTACCCAACCTTCTTCCTCCCTATCCATCACTGGGTCACCAACATGGATAATGACTGTGGCAGACTGTATTTTGCAAAAATGGCCACAGTGATGGATCTGGGCCCACCTGCCCAACAAGAGGTGGAGTCTATGTTACCTCCCTGACACTAGACAGGACTTGGTTACCACCTCGTTGAATAAAATGCATGAAGTGCAAGATACGAGACAAGGCAGTAATAAGCAATTTCATGCTTGGCTGGTTCTAGCCTTTAGAACCCAGCCACCATGCTGTGAGGACGCGCAACAGGTCCAGGTAGAGAGATGGCGTGGGGAGGCCGCGTGGAGAGGTCTGAGGCACCCAGTTGACAGCCAACCTCAAACAGCAGATCTTTGAGTAAGCCAGTCTCCAGATCTTTCCAGCCCCCAGCCTTCGAGTCTTCCAACTGAGACCGCACACAGCACAAGGCAGAAATAAGCCAACTTCACTCTGCCCTGCCTGAATTCCTGACCCTCAGAATCATGAGCATAAGGGGTTGTTTTATGCCATTTGCCATAAGGGGTTGTTTTACGGAATTTGTTTCATTTTGGGGTCCTCTGTTTCACAGTGGTAGTGACCAGAGTATCGATGCACTATAGCAATATCCTTTGTAAGGAATTACAAATGTTTGCTACAAAGACCTCTCCTTCTCCAGCACAATACCCTCAGGTGTTCTCCAGCTGGTCCCCTCAGCCAATTCTTAGCCGTCAACTATCCCAGGGCAGCAGTGAGGCCCTGGACTTTGGAGACCCCACACCTGGGTTCTTCTTGCAGCCTTAGCTAAGTTCCTCACCCTCTCTAAATTTCACTCTTTCATCTATAAAACAGGGAGAATAACGTCTACCTGAGGAAACAAGGCATATGAAGCTCTTCTCAGTAACCATATTGCACAAATTGGGAATTCTCCCCAATACACACCCCCGCCAGGCAGTCCCTACCAGTACAGACTGACATGCTCTCTGCCCCTCCATATCATTCCTTTATCCTCCATCTAGCATCACTTCCAGGACTATGCCAATGGAACACTTCAGATGGGCCACTGCCTAGGGATACCCATTCCGCATATCCTCGTGCACTTGGGTTATAGATTCCCACACATTCTTTGTATCCATAAATCCACACAGGAGCAGCAGAACCTCATGGGAAAAACAGAAATTTAACTCTCTTGCCCCCTACATATGGATGTTCGAGAACTAAAAAGATTTTTCTCTGATAGATTAGGGTGATAGCAAAGTAGAAAAATACAAGAGCCCCGTGAAAGGAAATTCATTGTAAGGGAAGTAAAGTCTGAATTGGTAAACCAGACCCAATGCTAGGTGAAAGGGAATGATTTTAGGCATAACATGTAGTAAGTTGAACCCCTCACAGACCCAGCCAAGGGGGAGCCAGTATTTCTCAGGAAAAATAGTCACATGTGGGTGTCAAGACCTATATAGATTCCTGGAGAATTATGCCACTTAGAGCTCAGGTAGTTTTGTTCTAGAACTGTGCTGCCTGAAATAGTAGCCACAAGGAACATGTGGCTACTGAGCACTTAAGATAGGCTACTCCAATTTGAGATGTGCTGCTAAGCATAAAATTTACATCAGATATCAAGGTCTTGATCTGGAAAAAATCATGTAAATTATTTCATTAATTTTACATAGATTACATGTTGATATAATATTTTAGATGTACTGGGTTAAATGACACATATTATTGAAATTAATTTTTATCTATTTCTTCATATGCTTTTTAATGTGTCTGCTAGAAAATTGAAAATTGTACTAGTATATGTGACTCCCACTCTATTTCTATTGGACAGTGCCACACTACGAGGTCCCTAAGGGAGAAAGAGCCTCAGAAGACCAGATTGGCTTGAGAAAATCCTAGATATATGTTTTCAATGAAATAACAAGCCAGTTCTGGGATTCCTGAGGCCCACGGAGAACCACATCAGACATGCCTGCGGAGAAGGGGAAGTGGCAAGGCTCCAGCCGCTCTCTCTACAGGCTCCCGCCTCCACTAGCCACGGCATCCGGGCATGGACGGGGCAGCCTGGAGCTCACTGGTTGAGGAACTCTACCTCAAGGAACACCTGGTTTCTGCTCTCCCTTTCCAGACGAAGATAGAGGTGAGCATCAAGGAGAATCAGTGACTCATGAGCCTGGGGACTCCCAGGATATTGGGGAAAGGGAAACCTCAGAAAGGGAAAGAATTCCAGCAACTAGACTAAACCAGTTCCAACCCATGGTAGCCTGGGTGTTAAAAGCCACAGAGCTGTATTATAGTCCTAGACTCTCGGGGCCCCATTCTGGTTTCATTTATGTTTCCCTCCTACTTCCATATGGTTCTGCTACACATTTGATGTATATGTTGAATCATCACTCAACCCACTAAACCCTAAACGTTATAGTCCACATCTTACAGATAACAAAACTGAGGCTTTGAGATGTAAAGTTGTTCAAATTCTAACAAATGACAGAATCTGAATTAAAATTCAGATCTGTCTCATTTCAAATCTGTCTTTAGTTTTCAGAAACCAAAGAATTGCAACCAATAAAACAAAGGTGTTATAATTTACTTACATTGATTAAATACACCTTAAACTTGAGTGTGTGTGTGTGTGTATATATATATATATATAGATAGATAGATAGATAGATATATTACTTTACAAAGATTATATCATGCTAAAATAGAAACACCATCAATAGAAAGCTAGGAATAGGTTCCCACTTTAAATAATGAACTCTTTGACCCTCAGTTTTACCTCCTATAAAAATGACACCTTCATTCAAGGATAGCATGAGAGGGATGGGTTCACTTCTCCTCATTCTGAGCCTACCAGCCTTGTTTCCTTATTAGATTCTATGACCCTTGGATAGAGGGTCTTACTGAGCTAAATAGTTATTCGAAAGTCATGCAGCAGACAGTTTTGTCTTACATAGTTTGGTCTTGATTGCGAAGGCAGCAGACATCGCTTTTAAGCTGGGCATAAGACAATCAGATTTGCATTTTAGAAGGATCCCTGTGGGGTGCTCGCACACACACACTGGTGGAAGTGTAAACATACACTCCTTCTCAAAAGCAATTTGGCAAAGTGTACCAAGAGCTCTAAAATGTTTGACACAGTAATATCACTTTTGTGACTACTCTGAGGAAATAATCCTAAAACCAGAAAAAGCTTGATGCACAAAGCATCCACTGTGTCATTAGTCATCAAGGCAGAAACATGGCAATGACCTCACTGCCCAACGATAGGGGAAGGGTCCCTCAAGGTTTGGAACATCCACTGGGTGGCACGTTACTCAGCCATCTAAATTGTACTCATGACAAGTTACCAATGCCATCCAAAAGTGATAATTTACTAATGTTAAGATCAGCAACACAGTTTGTGGTAGATTATAAAAATGGCCACAGATTCTTCCACCTACAACCATGCCCTTATAGCAGCAGTTCTCAACCTGTGGGTCGCGACCCCTTTGGGGGGTCGAACGACCTTTTCACATGGGTTGCCTAAGACCATCGGAAAACACATATATAATTACATATTGTTTTTGTGATTAATCACTATGCTTTCATTATGTTCAATTTGTAACAATGAAATTGGGGGGTCGCCACAACATGAGGAACTGTATTAAAGGATCGCGGCATTAGGAAGGTTGAGAACCACTGCCTTACAGTATGGTGCTGCAGATCCTCTTGCCCAAGGGTGGAATCTATTTCTCCACCCCTTGAGTGCAAAGCAAACCTGTGACTTGCTTTGACCAATGAAATATTAGTAAATGTGATGCAACCAGAAGCTTGAAAAGCACTTATGCATTGGCACATGCCACTGACTTTGCTTGGAAGCCTTCCATCACCATGTGAAGAGGCTCAGGTATAACCTGCTCAATGATGTGAAACACAGGGACCCAATCCCTTTTGCAGCCCCACATGTCAGCCAGCCAATCCCAGAAGCAGAGCCGTCTTCCTAAGTGGCAGCAAAAGCGCAGATGATGACTGAGGCCAGCCAAGACCAGCAAAAGAACCATACAGCTGAGCTCAGCCCAAATCACTCCTTAAGAGAATTATGAACTAAATAAATGGTTGTTGTTTTAAGATCTAAAGTGTGAGGCCATTTGTTACACATCAAACATTCACTGATAAAACACTGATAAATTTTGATGCTAGGTGTTGGTTTCCTGTTGCGGGGCGGAGAAGTTCATTACAGTATTATCTCTGCTTTTGTGTATTTCTTATACTTTCCATAATAAAAAAATCTCCAGTACATATATGTACGCATTTGGGCTAAAGGAAAAACAAATGTTAAGTAAAGTATTTGAATGTAAAAACATACCTGCATACAGTTTGATCGCAACTATACAAAAGACATTTTCCATAGGAAAATACTAGAGGAAAAAATAATACCATTGGTTGCCTCTGGGTACTGAGACTATGGATTTTATTTTAACTTGTCTGTATTTCTCTTTGTTTTTTTTTAATTTTTAAATTGATTTTTAGAGAAATGAAGGAGGGGAGAGAGAGAGAAACATCAATGTCATAGAGACACATCAATTGGTTGCCTCCCACATTTGCCCCAATGAGGGATCAAACCTACAACTTGGGTATGTGCGCTGACCAGGAATCAAACTGGCCGCCTTTTGGTATATAGGCCAATGCTCCAACCAACAGAGCCACGCCGGCCAGGGCAACTTGTATGTATTTTTCCAAATATCTATAATAAGTTTGATTTACCTTATTCTGAAAATAAATATTTACTATTTATCTTATCTCATTTACACCCAATAAGTTTTTTTCCATAGAATATGTAAACAATTGGTAGGAGGGGTGAGAAGCTAAAGGCAGAGGAACAAATTCAGAAGAAATTATAATAATCTGGGAAAAAAGTAATAAGGGTCCAAAATTGAAGCAACAACAATAGAGACGAAAAGGAGGAACTAGATGGGGAAGGAGTAGTAGTTGAGAGAGAATCCATAATGTTGGGCATTACCTTGTCTGGGAAGAACATTTAACCTGGGACCATGGATGTGTTTCTGTGGGACCCATTAACCCAACTTAAAAATGCACTCAAATTTGAATTAAATTGTGTAAATGCATCCCTCAAGATAGAAAAGCCACAGGTTTCATTGGATTCTCAACTGATGGATGTGATCCCAAAAGCTGAAGACTCATTAAGCTTTGTCTCCCTGTAGACAGGGAAGAATTCAGTGTGGTCTTTCAACCCTATTCCAATCTGACGAGTCTTTACACAACCTCAATAGGACACTAAGTGATCAGACCACAGTCTGGGACTTTGGTCTCTAAAGCGCGACCGGAGTGCATGATGGCTCACGCAATGTCAACACGTCTGAGCCACAACTCCTCACATGCACTTGCTTAGTGCCCCTTAGGAGCTGGTTCCTAGCTGGGTTCCACTCTGGAGAAAGTCAAATCCTTGTCGGAACCTTACTTCCAGGTGTCAGAGCCTCACTGGGAATTCTGACCTCCAGGAGGCACATGCAAAACTAGTTCTTCCAAATATTTGGCTCAGGCAGAGCCCAGCACAGCCTGGTCCCTGCCCACCTCCAACCTTTACTCTCTCCCTCTTCCTTGATCCCCTTCATCCCGGCCTATTCCCCTTCAACTAGTGAGCTTATCCTCCAGGTATTAACCTTAATCACTACGTCCCAGGCCAAGGAAACCCCCCTGATAAGATGCTCTCGGAGCACTTGGCATGACTGAAATGTTAGATTTCGTTTGGTGATTAGCGGACTAACATCTGCCTCTTCCACCAGTAATAACTGTAACACAAGCTAACATCGCTGAACGTTCACATGTGCCAGGCACTACAGGAATCCCTTGACATTCGTTTTATTAGCACAATCGCATGAGGAAAACGAGGCACAGCGGAGAAACGACTGGACTGCGATTCCCATAGGAGGCAGAGCTGGCATCTACTCCAGGCGGCCTGCAGCCGGAACAGACTGACCTGAAGCTCCACGCCTGCTCTCACTGACTGCATCCCCGTGCCCGGCCCCAGGTCTAGTGCTGTAAGGGAATCCAGTATTGTCAACGCGGCTGACTTGTCTAGCCTTGAGCTGCTTCGGCACATGAAACCCAGACTTGGGGACAACCTTACAAATCACTTCCACCAAACCCAACAAAGGGGCAATGGGAGACCCAGAGAGGGAATGTGGTTTCCCTGAAGTCACACAGAACCAAGACTTGAAACTGGATCTCCCAACACAGTT
>NW_006294589.1:167253-184303 GCF_000327345.1 Myotis davidii
AGTAATTTGTATTTAAAGAAAAACACAAGGATTATAGAAAATTGCTATTTGTAACAGCAATTGCTCCTTTAAAAAATGATTTTCCTATTTTTTCTATTTACTAGTGGTGAGCATGTTTTTAAAACAAAATAAACATGATTTTATAAGTCTCTGTCTTAAAATTATAATTATTTCAATGTGGTCACCTGTCATCAATTTCCATTGTTAGTTCAATGACAACCGAACTGGCACTGACCTTGATTTATGCAGAGTTGTTCCATAACAGGGGTCTCTGTGGGCTTGCAGTGAGCACCTGGCCATCAGAAAAACCCTCATCATGGCTAGGGAGGCACTTCAAATGCCACTTCGTTTGAATAGAGGAGGTTTGGCAATTGTCAAAAGGATAGGGGGGCACTGAATTGTTTCTGGAGCCTCATTTCTATTCTCATAAAGACCCGAGTTGTAAGACAAGTAGAGTTGATTTTAATTCCTCAAATAATTGGATTGCAACCTGAATGATAGCAAGATGCCGACCCAGCTATCCAACCACATTATCATCAACTTGCTGCTTTATATCGGGGAAGATCTTCCGCTAAAGATGGAATTAAAGAGTCCTACACTCCAGACCTAGAGCTGTGTGTCTTTGGAATGTTTTAGTAAATCTTCCCACAGTGGCTTTAGAATGTTTTTCTTTCCCTCTGGATTCACAGTTTCATTTTAGGTGAGGGGAGAAGACCTAAAAATATGGTTCCTATCAGGCCTGAATATTGGCTCGCTCTCTAGCAACTTCTGATCATAGAGATACTTTTTTCAAATTCCTTTCAAATATCTGATCACAGCCCAGACAAACAGTAAATATGCTGGTTAGTACTGAACAACCCCATGAACACAAGAAGGATCCCCAAAGAGGATGCAAAAGATATACCCTCCCAAGACCCAGAGCCACGCCCAAAGACAACCACAAGACAGACAGACACAACTCCCGGGAGTGCCGGCAAGGGTCACTGGGTCCCTTGTTGGAAATGAGTGCAACCCCCATTTCTGTCCAGCCGCATTTGGAGGCTCCAACCTGACAGCTGCAAAACCAGTTCTCAGGACACAACATGAGACAAACAAGAGGCAAACGCTATCCCTGGGAGAAAAAGGATCAATAACCATTGTCTTTTCCAGCCAATCTGAATCTCAAAACAGGGGGACAACGTGAAATTTTACCTTCGTCTCTCGAGCAGGCACCACAGAAAGAGTCTCCGGTGAGCTGACTTCAGTAAGAACTGTCATCCTGTGCCAGCTCCTGCCAGTTTCCCCAGGGTGCTGTCCGTTGGCTCCGGAGCGAGGGGGAGGTGCCAGTGGGTCTCCTCCTGGTAACCAGAAACTGTAGAGGAAGAAAAACAACTTTACCTCTGCCCTTTACAGCGACACCCCTTTTCTCTAGGGTCCTTCATAAGCGGATAAGCCTGTCCAGGTTAGACGTTCTCCACTCGGGCCACTATATATCATTCAAGGTTACCTTTGGTGAGGTTCACCAACTACTTCAGCCTTAAAACAATATTTTATTCACCTGAGGCCTCACACTGGCCTCAGTCCAGCTTAAGTCGGACCAGGTTCAACCCCTACTCAGCCCCGTGTCTAAGTCAGGCCCAGCCTGGTTCTTAAGCTGCACTCAGTCCCACTCTGACCGGTTTCAGACCCCCCACTGAAAAAGAGATGCTCTAAGGCTGAAAGCTCATGATGCAAAAGCTGCAGGGGGCTAGGGTCCGAGAAGGCCTGACCCACGACCTCCAGAGGCCACGAGACAGCAGAGAGCTCCGGGGGCTCACAGGTACCTTCACGTGGCTGCTCACTGCTGCTGGGGCCTGGGGGTGGGGGTGGGGGATCTCCTTCGGTTTCCTGCCCTGATATCAGAACTTTTTAAAAAAAAAAAAAAAACGAGGTACATTAAAAATTGTTGAGTTTATTTGAGCACAAATCAATTCCGTTCAAGCAGCACCAAACAGCAAGTGGTCGGAAGCGCTCCACCCACAGGACCTCAGGGGGAGACTCTTATAGAGAAGACATGGACACAAATTTGGCAAATTATGGATCAGCCACAGCTGAAAGCCTAGCTGCCTGCTTGTGATTGGTTGTCCTTCGTGTCTTGATTTTGTAACCTCGCGGCAATTACAGGCTTAGGTTTGGGTTTACTTACAGAGGCATGGACCGGCGTTAAGGCCACGTGGGTCTCATGGCCTCCTGGTGTAATTAATTTAACGTTGTTAAGGAAGACTGCTTATCTCTTCTTACAGATGAGGATACTGAAGCCCAAAGAGGTAGAGTGACTGGCCCAAGGTCACACAGCAAGCCCCAGGTTGCCCGTTTCGAAGTCAGGAGACACTCCATGAGAAATACACCATCACAGTGTCACCGGCATGAGGGCCTTTCCCAAGCTAGGAGGCCAGTGCGGGGGGGCCTGGTGACACGCGGGCGAGCTGCAGAGAATCTGGGTCAGAGGCTGAGTTGGATCTAAGAGCAGCCACCTCCCGCAGGGCCTCCCAGGACCACCATGCACCCTGTGCAAGAAGGCTTCCCTCCTTTCTTCTGGCCTGGCCTTTCCCGCCAGCGGTGACACTGAAGCTCAACCCTGGCTTATTTTAATGCTCAGGATTTTCTGAACGCCTTCTTCCTGAAAATGAGCTGTAGGGACAAGTTCACCACGTGCTCTTTAGAAAGCCTCCTTCCGCACCCAGAATAGATGTCTGCATGCTTAGATGTCACCAACAGAAAAGCCCGCTGTCTCCTAGCAAAACAAAGCAACAATTATAAGGTTTCTACAAAATGGCTGGCAAGCAATGAAAGACACAGGTTTTTTGAGAAGAGCGCTGGTAAGTGGGAATGGGTCTAGAGGAATTCACCAAGCTAGAACGAACTGAGACGTGTTTGGCCTGGAACAGGAACGAAGGGAAGCTGGGACGCTGATCATGGGACAGGAAAGCCACCTCAAACATGTGAAGGGCCGTCTTGCTGAAGAGGGGCAAAATAGGCTCCACATTATCTTCCAAGGACGGGACAAGCTGGGCAGGACGGTGCAGGGATTAAGAACACAGGCTCTTAAATCCTTTCTCTGCAACATACACAGCCTCAGTTTCCCCATCTGGTGTCAATAACAGCACCAATCTCATAAGGTTGTAGTGAGCACTAATCAGATCACGAATCGTAAGGTCTTATCGCAAGGCGTGACACAGTAAGTCCTCCATATAATGTCCTCTGTCATCCTTGCCATTTGGAGGAAGTAAGTTCTTTGTCCTGAAATGTATTCAAGCTGCAGCCGATGATCACTGAGCCATGGGGCTTTGTCGGGAAAGAGATTCTCCCATCAGACAAAGGGTCGGATTAGGTGACCTTAAGTTGCCTTCCATTCTTGGCTTTCACAGTCTTTGTTGCATTGAAACTGAGGTTAATGTGAAGTCCTCTGTGGGGCTATCCCCTTGCAGGCCCCGGCTTTGGGCGGTCTGTGTTTCCACCTTTGTGCTTGCAAATCCTTGCTGTGGAGCAGAGTCTGGAGAGCTGCACAGTCCAGAAAGCAAAGCTGCTTTTGCTTGGCAGCTGCATTCCTGGAATTCCCAAGATTCCAGTCCCTTTCCTCCTCACATTGCAAACATGAGGTTCTCCTGGGGAGGACAAAAAGGTCACTTTCCAACCCACGTTGGCTCCCAGGCTCTGATCTGAATCATTCAGCTCATCCAGCGTGAGGACACCAGTTGGGCTGATCTCTAGCCCTTTTGACAGGAACGGCGCTGATTTAGGCTAACAAGGGGTCATTGTTGGAGTGGGAGAATGGCATCCTCGCTTCTTGGTGAGCAGAACCAGGTATGGGAACAAAAAACAAATCCAACTGACTCACTGCAGCTGAACCAGGGGCAGGCAAGAGCCTTCCCAAATTCCCTTCTAAGCAGGGCCAAGCCCCTGAGGAGGAGGAGGCATTTATTGGGGATTGCCACAGATTCGGCTTTACTGCCACTGCCTTTATAACCACGATATAAAGTGACTCCCACAACGCAGTGAAGATAAGCTCTTTAAAGAAAATATAAAAGCATTAGCTTGGCAATTCACCCAAACCTCATCACGCACTATAGACATTTTTGAAGTTTAACAAAGAAAAGCACATCATTACAGAATACTGCTCTATCACCATTCTTATGCAAATCCTTCCAGATAGTTGGGTGGAAAATTCCATCTAACACGCAGCAAGAAATAAATGTTGCAGGGTGGAAATTTCAGCTATACCGAGTGCATCTATCACTTGTATAATCCAAACTACTGTATGTGCACCGACTACAGAATTAGTATTGATCCATTCACCATGTAAACAGCAAGTACTTTATATTATTACTTGAAATAGCATGCTATCACAATTTCTATTTCCTCCTTCTATCTTAAATAGAAGTGTTGCACATTAGTCCTTTCCTTCATGTACTTTTTTGCACAGCTATCTAACTACGGTGTTCGGTGTGGTGCTGAGTTTCCTGCAGACATCTGCAGTATTAGCATTAAAGCACTTTATTTTCAAAGTCATCCCTGATGGAAGACAATACAACTCTCATTTACCCAGAAACCTGTTTTCCAGAGCTTCTCTTAGAAACAGACCCCGCTCTCTCACACACATACACTCACTCACTCTCTCTCTCTCTCTCTCACACACACACACACACACACACACACACCAGCCTTTGTTTGCTGAGACCTTCACCATCAGTATGTACCTAAAGCCCACGACCCCCCTTCAATAGGACAGGACCACCAGGTCTCTGGAGCTCTCGGGTAGAGGAAACAATATTTGCCAAGGCTGAAAATGGTATTTGATCTTAGAATGACTTGCTCTGGAAGCTCAAGACTTGACTCTGTTTGCATTGTTCAAATGTCTGGGTGCACGAAGAAAAATTACTTTGGAGAATCAGTTCTGCTGTGTGAAAGGGTATAAAAGCACAGCAAAGTTGAGCCTTCTCCTGTCTTTCCCTTCCTGCATTCCACAGCATAACAGCATGAGGAAAGCTGAACCGGGTTCCAAATCCTGAAGGGTCCATGTTAGCTCAAATAGCCTGGAGCCACATGTGTGATGATTCATGTTCTCTGGTGGTCATTACATCCCCTGGGCACCGCATGCGTCCCAACCCAGTGTATGGTGCCTCTCTGACCCTTGACATCCTCCACAAGATGCACACTGCGTGCGACTAAACCATATGTCCAGTGTCTCAGAGCTCAGCCACTGCCGTGGTCAGGACACATGCAATTTCATTTCTGTCCATCGCAGCCTTAACCTGCCACAGAGCCAACTCTCATGAGCATAAGGAATGCCCCTTTAGCACCAAGTTGCTTATCACCATTGTTCTCTTTAGTCAACATGTGGAACCTACAAATTTTCATCTGAATCAAAAAAGAACACACTCAACAAAAAACTGTGGCTTCCTTTAATGGAGAGAAAATATCTGAGACCAGCTGAGCACTTGAGCCACCATCCTTATGTCCAAACGCCTTTCAATAAATCTAAAAGAAACAATAATTAACCAAGTACTTCAAATTCTTAATAGATGGTGGCTTTGTTGCCAGACAAGACTGACGCAAACCCAAACAGATGAAATTCTGAAATTGGAGCGTGTGTGTTAAATATTCAAAGAAAAGTGAGTAAGGACATATGGAGGAACTGTACATCTAGTTCTGCCTCTAAAAAATCTCCAAGTATTATTTCTTGACACCAACTATTCAGTCCCCCAAACGCTCAGTTGTGTTCACAACACAATGTTCTATTCGCCTCCCTAGGAAGAGCTTCTAGAAGTGAGACCAGGTTGAAGACATGCACATATACACTCCCCTTCTTGCGTAGAACTATTTGACCTCAAAGCAGTGGGTCAGGTTGTTCCAACAGTAACGGTGTGATGTTTGGGGGAAATAAAATAATAAATTAACTGATAAAATAAAAGCAGCAACCACTGTTGGTCGCTTCTCCATTCCCCCTTCGTTGTGAATAATACCAATTTTGACCAGGTAACCACCATTCAAGAGAAGGTGACCCTCTCCCCAGCTCAGGGTAAAATCCTGAACAGGTGGTAATTCATTGAACTAATCCCATTCTCTTGGCAGAGACTGGTGCAGGGGTAGGCGTGTGCTTCAGTTCTGACAAAGGAGACATGAGGGGAGCGGGTAGGGGGCTTTGAGGGAAGGTTTCCTCACTCTTGAAAAGAGATTTGACGGAGTGTTCACCTGCAGTAAGAATGTTGTACAACGTTGAATCGGCATGTGACCCTGAACCCCAGCAGCCATACTGTGCAAGATACAAAGAGTCTTGATCCTTGCTGAGCTGCTAAATTAACCAACCCTGAAACAGTCCTACTGTGGATTTCTTGTTTAAAAAGATAATTATTCTCATAGTTAGGGTTCCTAATACTGCAGTCAAAAGGATCATGGCCCCAGCTGGTTTGGGTCAGTTGGTTGAAAGTCATCCTATGCACCAAAAGATTTCCAGTTCGATTCCCAGTCAGGACACATGCCCAGCTGTGGGTTTAATGCCCAGTTGCAGTGTATAGAGGAGGCAACGGACCCATGTTTTTCTCCCTCTCTCTTTCTCCCTCTCCCTTCTTTTCTCTTTAAAAAATCAATAAAAGCATATTGATAAGAAAAAGCATAAAATAAAGAAAAAAAATTCATGACAACCAATTTTTTTTAAAAAAAGCATCATGACTGCTACAGGTAAATTATTGATCCATATATATTATACTAGTGGTCCAGTGCACAAATTCATGCACATTGAAAGGAAATTAATTAATTAGAAGAAATATTTTAATATCGCTATTCGCCCTTTCTCTATAATAGAAGTGTCAACCAAATTCACTATCGACAATGACAGATCAAAACACACATGTGCAAGTGGCACCAACAAGAGCTTTATATATAGAGATAGATAAACTTGCTTAATTAGACCTGTTTTCTGATTAGCTAAACTTTTTCCAGACCATTGAAGCACCCCAAATTCTCTTTCAGGTAATTGTCAGCAACATGGCAGTAAATATCAACATGAAGCAGATTATTATTGTAGATCATGCAGGGAGAGCAAAGGGTAAAATATGTAACTATAGCAGTGTTTGACTGTATTCTGCACAGTGAGAAAGCCTGAAGTCATTTTCAAGGTCCACCATTTCTTACTTCTTTTCAGTCGGGTCAAGTTTCTAAGCTTTCTAAATCTCCGTTTTCCAGCTAAGAAAAGAAAATAGGATTCCACCGAGTCTATCTACCCACTCCAGGATTTCTGTGAGGATCAAATGAGATGAGGCACTGGAAAACACTTCACAGACATTTGGTTAAATTGTAAAATGTTTCTATGTGGCTATAAAGCAAGCCATGTTCCTGGGCTGAAGAAACTCCAAGGAGGCTAGTAGCTAGGGAGAGGAAGCCGGCATTGCTGTGTGACGTCATTACCCAGCGCCCACAGCCACCGTCCCAGGCTGGGCTAGGCTGGGGGCTGCATTTTGCACCATCGGATCTCAGCAGCATCAGCTATGATTTGGTGGGCTGTCGCTCCGGGGTGGTGACGGGGCCTGTGTCTCACTTAGGGGAAGCCAAGTGTTGCTTTGTGGGCACCAGGTCCGCAGTGCCTTTTCTCTGTAAATGGCCAATGCACGTCACAGCAGCTCCTGCATTGAGCATCTGCCCCCTGGTGGTAAGTGCACATCATAGCAACCAGTCAGACGGTCGGACACTTAGCATATTAGCCTTTTATATATATAGATGTTGAGAAATGTCCCTCCACTAACTTCCTCTCTTGCTGTACCCTTGCCCCAAATGAAACTCTTCATTGAAATGGGAACACTCACATATCTGAGCAGGCGTGAGTTAATATTGCTCAAAAAATAAGAGATACTAATGAATCTTACCACTGAGTATCTTTGCCAAAGAAA
This sequence comes from Myotis davidii, assembly GCF_000327345.1. Classification (NCBI taxonomy): domain Eukaryota; kingdom Metazoa; phylum Chordata; class Mammalia; order Chiroptera; family Vespertilionidae; genus Myotis; species Myotis davidii. Next base: position 175,155 of record NW_006294589.1, read on the forward strand.
GAATAATTCATGATGACCTATTAACCAGAATCTGCCCTGGGAGCACACACATGCCTCCAGCTAGTATTACAATAGAGCTTCAGGAAGACCTCTGTAAAGAGAGGAAGAAGCGATTACAATACAGACTCTGGAGCGTCACAGCTTTGGGAAATAAAGGCCTCACTTTACAATAGCAGATTCCAAGATTGCTTAGGTACATCAACCACTGCTTTCTTCGGAGAGAATCTCCTGCAGAAGCAATTCTGGTTGAAGAGGGGCAGGAGCCTGTACCCACGCCCCACTCAGTCCACACCCCACTGCTGGCCCTGAGTCCTTTCCACTGAATCACCAGGTCTCCCTGGAGTCGTTTTAGAAATGATGATCTACATCAAGGATGAGGGGGCCATCCCCTGTTTTGAGTAATAGAACTTCTTAAGTAAGAAAAAGACAGACATGAAGTCCTAAAAGTTTAAACAAGTAAACCAAAAAGAAAAAAGAAAAAGCTCTTGTCTATAGGAAAACATGCAAATCAATGAAGTGACATATCAACACGGAAGAAAAGGACACAGCAAGGTCGACGAACAATGCCGCCTCACTGCTCGGTCAGGCGTCAACTGCAGTCCCCCAAGAGCAGGGTCACCTCAGAATCTTGACTGAAAGGGAAAAAAACTACCTAAACATAGGCTGAGACATCGGCAGGAAAACATCAGAGAAATGTGGTCTACACGGGAGTTACAGTGTTCCTCACCATTAAAAAGGCGGGGCTATACCATAAACAATGTTAACAGACTAAAGACAGTTTGGGAGAAAATATTTGCAACAGATATACTAGACAAAGCTTGACTATCCACACTATGTATAGAGAATTTACAAATCAATTTACATTTTAAAAAGACAACTCAGTATTAAAAATGGGGAAAGAGCCCAGCCAGCATGGCTCCGTGGTTGAGCGTCAACTATGAACCAGGAGGTCATGGTTCGATTCCCAGTCAATACACATGCCCGGGTTGCAGGCTCCATCCCCAGTGTGGGCAGGAGGCAGCCTATCGATGATCCTCTCTCATCATTGATGTTTCTATGTCTCTCCCTCTCCCTTCCTCTCTGAAATCAATAAAAATGTTTCTTTTTTAAAAAATAAATTAAATAAATAAAAATGGGGAGAGAATATGGACAGATCATAGAAGAAATACAGGTAACCAATAAATACGTAAAAAGATTCTCAGCTTCACACCTAATTAGGGAAATAAAAAATAAAACAATGAAACCCCTAGTTATACTTTCTGCCCGTTATGTTTGCAAAAATTTAAAAGCACAATATTCAGTGCTGCAAATAAGGTAGAGAAATGGGCACTCTCACACATCTGATGGGAGTGTGAATTGGAACAGTTCTGGAGGACAATTTGGCAATGTCTATCAAACTCAAAATGCAATTCCATTTTAGGAGTCTGTCCTGCAGATGTATTTGCACATGCCTGCAAAAATATATCTACAAGCACATTCCCTACAGCATTGTTGCAATTGCGAACACACAGGAAACAATGTAAATGTCCATCAATAAGAAACAGATTAAATATATTCTGGCATCTATAAAACAGAATAGTAAGCAAACACTAAAAACAACGAGGTAGATATGTGTGCTACTATGGAAGCATCTGTAATGTAAAAAAATCAAAATAAAAAAAATGCATCTTCCAAAGTTTTTTAAATAAAAGGTAATGTGTATATATATATACTCTTTAAATATACCTCATACAGTGCCAGGAATATAATAAATGCCCAATAAATACTGGAAGCATAAATGACTTGTAAATATTTGTTAGAGGAATGAATGACTGATGAATAAATGTTCATGCAAACATATAAAAAATTTGCTTGAAAAGATATACAAGGTTACGTTAGTATAACAGGAGAGAGATCTCTTTCATTTAATACCTTCTTATAGATTTTTTTTAATTTGCTATAGGAATGCACATTATTTGCACAATAACAAAAATAAAAAAAGTTAAGGCTCCACCTCTGGTTTTTGGTTTTTGGTTTTTAAAAAAAGATGTTACTATCATAAAGGAAAGACAAAGAGAGAATATTTGCAACACATATAAAAAGGTGAACTCCACAAAACACAAGAGCTCTTACCAATCCATCAATCAGATAAAAAGCCACAAAGTAAATAAACAGGCAAATGATGTGGAGCAAACACAGGTAACTGTCCATGCATTTTCCATTCTTCTTTTCCACAAACAGAACCATATTAGGGAGTGGGGCCAGCAATGTGTTTATTACCCAAAAGAACAAAGTACAAATGACCAAAAGCACATGAAAAGATATTCCAGCTCACATAATCAGGAAAGTACAAATTATAACAAAATAAACGCTTGATTTTTGTTCCTAAGATTTCTATCACCCACTGTTGACAAGGACGTGGAGACAGGGACTCTCAATCAAAGCCAATGGGAGTGCAAACCGGTACAGTGATTTGGACAGTAATTTGATATCTCTATCATATTTTAAAATATATCATCTTGGACCTAGAGATTCCACCTCTAGAAACCTGTTCCACAGCATCGCGTACACAATTACCCAACGACGTATAGACAAGAAGGTTCGCTAGAGCCTTCTTCATTAGCAACAACCTGAAAACAAGTTCATTTCTCCATCCATAGAGTGGTGAACAAGAACTCGGAGTCAAGATCTCTCCCCGGATGGAGCCTGGGTTGGGGTGGGGAGCGAAGAGACAGACAATAAACAAGGAAACAAATAAGCAAGATACATTCCAATAGTTCTAATAATGTAAGTGCTATAAAGGGGAAAAAACAAACTGAGGTGATAGAGCAAAGGGGGTGGGGGGAGGGCAAAGAGAGACTATTTACATGGCGCCATTAGGGGAGGCCTCCCTGGAGGGTGACACTGAGCTACGATCAGAATAGTGATAAAGAACTAGCTGAGTGAAAGCAAGATCCTGAGACACAATTGGAAAAGAATAATGAAGAAGAGGAGGAAGAAAGAGATTGGAGAGGAGGTCAACAACAATATTTAGGCCAGGGGTCCTCAAACTTTTTAAACAGGGGGCCAGTTCACTGTCCCCCAGACCGTTGGAGGGCCGGACTATAGTTTAAAAAAAAACTATGCACAAATTCCTATGCACTCTGCACATATCTTATTTTGAAGTAAAAAAAAGAAAACGGGAACAAATACAATATTTGTATTTGCATGTGGCCCGCGGGCCGTAGTTTGAGGACCCTTGAACTTCAGCCTGCAGATGAAGCGTTTGGAAAGCTACTGGAGTATTAAGCAAGGAGGGATCTGACCAGGTTTATCATCTTTTAAAGATCAGGCTGGCTGCTGGGTGAAGAATGAATTGTAGAAAATAATGATGAGGACAGAGGGCACTCAGGAGGTCCTGGTGGGATGCACCTGCAGCTGAGAAGAGGTTGCTGGCAGTGGGGAGTGAGAACTGTCCAGATATGGGCACGATTTGGAGGCGGAGCCTACAGGACTTCCTCCTGGAAGGCACTTGGGGTCTGACAGCAAAGAATAAAAATCGAGGCTGTCTCCAAGCCTTGGTCCCCGAATAACGGGTGGGATGGTGGCGTTACTTTCTAAGATGGAAAGACCTGGGGGAAGAAAGTAGAATGGAGAGAGTCTTGAGTCCATTTGGGATGTCAGCTTCAATGCCCTGTGAGACAGGCAAGCAGAGATAACGTTGGAAATTAACATATGTATTTGCAAATGCACAGAGAACAATCTGAGAGGCTATCCACCTAACTGATAAAAGGATTCGCTCCAGGAGGTGGGATTGGGGGTGGGGGCAGGGGAGATGAAGAAGGAGCTACGTCTACATTGGATTTTATATACATTAATAAGGTTTGAAATTGTTATAATGAATATGTATTACCTTTGAAATTCAAATAAATGAATATAAATAAAAGAAGACTGAGTGATTTTTCAAATTTTTCCACAGAGCTTTTTCTTCAAACAGCATCTTATCCAGAACAGCATCTCTTCCCACCGCCATCACTCCGGCCTCCCCGCAAACGTCACCTCCTCCGAAAGCCCATCCTTCCCCCAGGATCCCAGGTAGCCAACCACTTCCTTCCCTCCACCACTCTATGGCAGGACCTGTTCTACTGCGTTTCTATCACTTACAGCCCAAACTTGGCTTCTCTACTTATTTGTTACTTGTCTTCCCTTCTAGAACGTAATAATAGTCCAGAGAGCTGGGATGCTGTGTATCTTGTTCTCCAAATACCACTAGAATCCACAGCCCTAAGTTCCATGTAGTCGGCACTTAGTAATTACCCCTGTGATTAAAAATGAACTCCAGCCGAAACCGGTTTGGCTCAGTGGATAGAGCGTGGGCGTGCGGGCTGAAAGGTCCCAGGTTCGATTCCGGTCAAGGGCATGTACCTGGGTTGCGGGCACATCCCCAGTAGGAGATGTGCAGGAGGCAGCTGATCGATGTTTCTCTCTCATCGATGTTTCTAACTCTCTATCTCTCTCCCTTCCTCTCTGTAAAAAATCAATAAAAAATATATATATATAAAAAAAAATGAACTCCAATGTGTCCTCAGGTTTAAAAGCTGAGCTGCTTCCACTGAATGGAGGCCAAGGATCCAAACGACCTTTCTCCACTCCCTCCCCACCTCCACCAGGTGCCCTGAGGTAGGTCCACAGGCGGACCTTGTAGGAAACAATACAGTGTGGAAAACACAGGGCCAGGCATTCTACAGGGCTCTGACCTGATCCCGCCTTCTCAGGACCCCCACCTCCCTTGGGGTCCCAGCACCACCGAGTGGGTCTGGCCCAGACTCAGCTTTATGCTCCACACATCTCCTTCCACCTCACCTCCACCATCGCAGCTGCCCTGGCCCCGGCCCCCCTCCTACCAGGCACTCCGGACCGTGCCCACCACCCCCGCACGGCTCCTGTTCATGGAGTCGCCGGCAAGCGCCAGTCCTCGCTCAGCCCTGCGGGGGGCACAGTGGATCCAGAGACCAGCAGCACAGCGCCCGTCCTGTAGGAGCTGCCCGTGGAGCTGACCCAGGCCAGGCTCCATGACAGCAGCGTCCCCAGCGTCCTGGTGGTTCTCACAGGCATGCGGCCAAACCCAACGGGCCCTGGTTCTTCCTCAAGCTTTCCCGATTAGACGGAGGCCATACGGTCGGCATTAAATCAAGACCGGCGGTGCTGGTGCACGCGGTTGCTACCTCTCTGAGATATGCGTGATGGCCCTCCCAGGCCTCCAGGAACGGGAAAGCCCACCTGTCTGTCCTGCTTGGCCTCACTGCCACTTGAAACGGGGCTTAGCAGCACCCCCTGGACACTGTCCTCCGCCCCTTCTGGGGCCCAGAGGGGACAGCCCTCATCTTCAGACACATTCCTCCCCAGCCTCCCCCAGGCTGAGGGCCTGCCTATGTGCCCGCTGCCTGCCTTGCTTGGGGGGGAGGGGGAGGAGCCAGCATCTCTCCCCAAGAACACAACACAGAAAGGGCAGTCCCTGCCACTGCCAGGGCCTCCCTACAGGTCAGAATCATCTTCCTTATGCCCTGTGTCTCCCTTGGCTACTGTGTGGGCGGAGGGTGGAACCCAGGTTGGCAGAACCTCAGGATAAAGCACAGAGAGACCACAGCAGTGAGTCATGGCCCTGGTCCTCCGGGAAGGAGAGGGCTGGAGAATGCTGCGGGCCCCTCCCCAGAGCCCAGCAGACGGTGCTCAGGGGCCACCTGCTGGCAGCCAGGGGCGTGTGAGACTCGGGGGCGGGGCTGCTTCGACCCAGGGCTCCTGCAGGGACACACTCAGATGCATACAAACATACATCCCACATGCTCAAGCATGCATGTGCTTACTCAGACAGCCTTGCATGCACACTTATGCTCATTCAGAGATAAGCCCACGCATGCACACATACAGACGTAAATAATACTCTCTCTAACCCTATTACCATCATTTCTTCAACGCTGATTGCGAGACAGCAGGGCAGAGTGAGGAGAACATGGAATCTGGAGACAGGACATTCTGGATTAAAATGTAGCCACATAATGTGTTCACTGTGTGGCCTTGAGCAAGCCCCTTCTAGCTCCCTTTCCCCCTCTGTAAATGGAGATTGTAATGAGAGCTACTTCTCCTAGCATTTGTCAGATCACATAAGCTCCTATGGCGGGAAGAGCATGATTATCTCTCAAGAAACATTCCTACGTTAGTCATCATTTGTGTTACACAGAATAACCTGTCAGTAGTGAGCGGAATGGTCACCCCAAAAACAGATGTCCACATCCTAACCCAGAACCTCTGAATGTGACCTTTTTTAAAGAAGTTCTTACAGGTAGTTATGTTAGGGACCTTGAGATGAGATCCTCCTGGATTATCTGGGTGCCCCTAAACCCAATGACGTTCTCATAAGTGGCAGGAGAGCACTCAGAGGGAAGGGGGACAAGGCCGTGTCATGCTGCCACAAGCCAAGGGCTCCTGGAGCCACCGGGAGCTGGAAGAGACAGGGCAGGATTCCCCCTAGAGCCTGCCAACACCTTCATTTTAGACTTCTGCCTAAGAAACTGGGAGCAAATAAAGTTCTGCTGTTTTAAGCCACCAAGTTTATGGTCATCTGTTACAGCAGCCCTGAGAAACTAATACACTGTCCCAGGGAGGTCGGGGGGCCAGGGTGGAGAGGGGGGGGGGGCGGAGAGGGAAGGAGGGGCATGAGGCAGCCACATTCGTTCGCATGAGCTGCCATACCAAACTACCACGGGCTTGGAGGCTCAAACAGCAGACATTTATTTTCTAATTCTGGAGGCTAGAAGTTCAAGATCAAGATGCTGGCAAGTTGGGTTACTGGTGAGAACTCTCTTCTTGGCTTCTCTCTACGGCCTCTCCCTGCGCATGCTTGCAGAGGAAGAGCTCTGGTGGCTCTTCCTCTTCTTACAAGGAAAACCGTTCCACAGTCCCTCTGCCACCTTCTCCAGTCCAACTGATGCCCCTATGACATCATTGCACCTTCATTACCTCTGTAAAAGCCCTATCTCCAAGCACAGTCACATCAGGGGTTGGGATTTCAACATAAGAATCTGGGGGGACACAATTCAGTCCACAGCAGAGGCCGTGTGAAGACTGTGGTAAAATGCAGAGCACACAGATGGGTGGCAGCGTCCTGGAGCCAAGCCGGTTTCCAGGAATGGGGTCCCCGGCTTTCTCAGTGACAGCCCCAGAAGTGGGAGCAGCAAAGGGAGGCCCAGAGGGACACTTCCTACACCCTCTGCCACCTTCTCCCATCGGCCTCACATGCGGTCGATGCCTGACCACTATTCATCCTCTTTATTTTATTACCAAAGGCATTGGTCTCCCCATAAACAACGACTACATTCGTTTCTGAAAAGTGAATTCTTAGATTCAAAATACCTCCAAAGAGTATCTGAATCCATTCGAACCATAGGAAGCGGGTGTGTTTACAAAGAGGTATCTGGATAGGTTCAGGCTTTGAATGGCAAAGGTGGCTGGAGTCATTTTATAACAGAATTATTAAAAAGCACTTTATTCCCAAGTGGAGGGGAATACGCATCAAATCCAAGGGGCAGCATTGTGGACAGGATTTGGGATGATATAGCAAAACGACCCAGAGTAACGATCCTGAAATTTAAAAGTTTCAGCACGTCACATGAAGTCCTCTGGCACTTTTTAAAATCTGAAGAAGCGGGCCTTTTGTTTCTCTAACAGGTTAGGTTTTGGGGAAACTAAACAATACAAACTTTTAAAAATCATCCTGTCATTGAAAACAAATTAACTGATCAGCGTCCATTCTTGCAAAACCCATTTCCCTTAAGAGTTTACGATGTATTTGTTCAATAAATAGATAGCTCCTAGGGATTTGATCATAATGAAAAACAGATAATGCCCCTCCAGAAGGGGAGTTCATAGTTGGCATTTGGGGATCCACCAAGGGGACTGGAGCTTGGAAACAGGAAGCAGCCTTACCAACGGGGAGGGGCAGCACAGGAATGCAGAGGAGGAGCTAGAACACGGGCCTATTTTAGGGGCCCAACAAGGCTTGTGGAAACTCGGGGATATCTGAAGGGGGCATCCTGACAGAGGGATGGGGAGGCATGGAGCCAGGGCACACGTCAGGCCACAGAAGCGGGTCCCACCTGGCTTCAGTCTCCCCTGGATGGAAACCGAGCTCCCAGAGCTAACCCGAGGCTTAAAGAAGTCTACCTGACCTGCCGTGTGTGCACCGTAGGGAATATTGCTGCAGACACGCTGGTCCGAGGGTAGAAGGCACCCGGAAGCCCCATCAGCCAGGCCTCGGTCTCCCTCCCGATGCCCGAGCGTCCCCTGCAATAGGCCCATGAGGTTATCACTCGAGCACCGGTCACCAGGGACCAGGAATCCAACAAGAACAAGAACATCTGGCGTTTACTGAGCACACACGCTGCTCCTGGCCGTGTGCGACATGCTTCCCCCGCGTGGTCTCATTTTACCTTCCAAGTCAGAGAGGTGATGATGGTTGTAAAGTCTGTGAAAATACTAAGAAGCATGGAACTGTGTGTGTGAAAAAGGTGAATTGGCCCGGCGGGCATGGCTCAGTGGTTGGACGTTGACCCATCCACCAACAAGTCACAGGTTTGATTCCCAGAGCTCAAGCTGGGATTGTGGGCTCCATGCCCAGTGGGGGGCGAGCAGGAGGCAGCTGATCATGTTTCACATCTCATCGCTATTTCTCTCTCCCTCTCCGCTCCTCTCTGAAATCAAAAGCAACATATTTTAAAAATTTTAAATAAGTGAATTGTGTGGTATGTCAATTATACCTCAACACAGGTGAATTGGCCCGGCGGGCATGGCTCGGCGGTTGGACATAGGCCCATCCACCAACAAGTCACAGGTTTGAGTCCCAGAGCACAAGCGGGGATTGTGGGCTCCATCCCCAGTAGGGGGCGAGCAGGAGGCAGCTGATCATGTTTCACATCTCATCGATATTTCTCTCCCCCTCTCCCCTCCTCTCTGAAATCAATAACAACACATTTAAAAAAATGTTAAATAGGTGAATTGTGTGGTATGTCAATTATACCTCAACAAAGAGATCAACCAAAGGACTTGTATGCATCCATATAAGCATAACCAATGGACACAAGACCCTGGGGGGTAGGGGAGGTGGGGAGGGCGGGGGGGTAAAGGAGATATATATA
>NW_006294589.1:184376-193977 GCF_000327345.1 Myotis davidii
TAGGGAACCCCCGTTCCGTGGCGGAGCCCACAACAGGGGTGCAGCCCGAGGGACGGGACTACCTCTAGCTCTCGCCAGGCCCGGTCTTTGCCACGCGCCTCTCCCACAAGCGTTTTTGGCCGCAAACATTTTTGTCGCAAAAATAATTGGCTGTAAAGCAGCTTCGCCGTAAAAGGACATCCCCGCCCATGAAAGAGGGCCATGGAAAGGGCTATCCTGACACGTGGAAAACCGTGAACAAGAACACGAAGACGACCTCAGCTCCGGGGGCTGTGGGCCCACGGCCTGCGGCACAGATCGCTGCCTCGGTTGCGCGGATGGGACCAGAGCCCTGGCCTCCGTCCTCTCTGGGAAACGTGGGTTCGGCTCCGCGCCAATGCAGCGGGTTTCCAAACAAAATGCCAGAGATGTCTGCGCGAAGATGACCCCCACGGGGGTCCCCAGGGGGCGATCCCTGGGGGACCGTCTGCAGGGAGCCCCCCCAGCAGCTGGGAACACGTCCTGCTGCCACTGCGCCCACCGATGGTGAGGGCGTCAGAGAGCCAGGGGAGACCTGGAACCCAGAACCAACACCCCTTGCTGAGGGTTGTCTGAGCGTGAAGGACCCCCGCTTCCCTCCAGGTCTGTGGGCGCCAGCGCGAAGGTAGCAGGGCTCCTCTCAGACCCACAGGCCTGTTCCAGCCACACCGACTCTTCTCCTGAAACGTGGCAGGCCCAGGCCAGGCCCACCCCCCAGCAGCTGCGGCTGCCCATGTGGGCCATGGGAAGGGTTGGCATTCAGCTGTGCTAAATTTAAATTAAAAAAAATTTTAACCTGGAAACAACCTACCTGGGTCCAACGTTTGGGTTAGGGTTAGGGTAAAATCATCATGCTTCCTCTCAAAGAAACAGGAAAATAACTCAGGCAACGTCTTCTTAACTCATTAAGTTATCAGGTGACATTGGTTAATAAGAGCATAGAGGTTTCAAGTGTACCTTTCCAGGATACATGATCTGTAGGTACATGGCATGGTGTGCCCACCACCCAAAGTCAAATCATCTTCCATCAACATATATTTAGCCCCCACGTACAGGCGCCTTTTCAAGGGCACGAGACATAGGATCCATTCGGCAGAGAGGAGCACAGCATGAACTACCCACCTTCTCAGGGTAACTGTAAAAAACCGCTGTGCAGGTGGACAGATGTTGGCAGCAAACACCGCAAATAAAACCATTGATCTTTACGACTCAGGGAGCAGGGAAAGTTTTTAATTCCTGTTATCATAGTTTGTGATAAATACTTTTCCCCGCCTTGACCTGTCTCCCACCAGAGGAAGCTGCGGACGCGCTGGCAGTGGCATGCGGCTGGCAGACGTTATCTCGCGTGTCACACTCACGGTGACAGCTGTGCGCGGCCCACACTGCAGGCGGACCTCCAAGCTGCCGAGAGATTGCTCAGGGGGAGCCATTAGCTCTGTCTCTGAACAAGAGGGGTTCAGAAGCTGGCAGTGAGGAAAATATCTTCAGGAGGGAAGAAAAGAGGATTTGATGCCTCCCACACCCAGCAACTAAGAAGTGGGATGTTAAAGGAAGCAGAGTTCAGATCAATATTTAAGGAAGCGTTTGTTCTAGCACCGGATGGGCTGCTTCCAGAGCAGTGAGCCCGCTAGATTCAAGCAGTTGCTAAACGTTCGTTGGTCAAGAATGCTGTGGGAGAGTTCAGGGGGGTCAAAGACCCTGCCTTGATTTGTTTTATCAGAAGATTTTATGCATGATGGTTAGAATCCTTCAACACTTAGCTCAAGGAAGGCTGGGAAGGGGCCAGCTGGGCCGGATCTCCAAGGGCTCCTGGGAGGACAGTGAAATGGTCCGAGGAGCCAGCGCACAGAGAAGGGGCTTTGCTCCAGCTCCCTCTTGTGGTGATCCACGAAACTGCACTTGGGCTGCAAAACAGCCCAGACTGTTCAGGGCTGTATCGTTTAAGAAGCCACAAACTTCCATCGCTTCCTCATGCTCAAAGGAGTTTCTAGCGGGGGAGAACCTCGAGGTTAACCAAGTGGCCCTTATCCCAATCATTTTTCCCTAAAAGTCCTTTTTATTTTTACATTGAATTGAACATCATAGCCAATGGCCCCTGGATGCACACTTGCAACAAGTTTTCATTACAAATTGTCCCAAACACTAGTTAGCACACGAAGTGGGCTATGATTCTGCCCACAATCCCCACACATTCCTTTGTACCGTTCCTGAACCCATTCAGCAAACATGTAGTAAATTCCCTGTGTGCCAGGAACTGTGCTGGGTCCTGGGGAGCCAGAGATGAGCTAAGCCAGGAGCAGCAGCCAAGGGAGAGAAGGGCTGAGCAGGAAGCACAGAGCATCAGCCCTTCAGGGGCAGGTGCTGTCGCCTCTGCACAGGGGACGGCGAGTAGAATTTCTCCAGATGGAGAACTTGGCCCAGAAAGTGGCCGGAGTTGCTATTTGTAGTGAAAGATGAAAAGGGTGAGTTTTCCGACATGGCAGTAGCTGAAGGTGCAAAGAGCAGTGAACCTGGAGAGGTCAGATGGGTTCAGATGGTGAAAGATTTTGCATGAGACTCATGGGGAGACATGGAGGTCCTCGCACAAGAATTCCATAGAAGGTGTGTTTTTTATTTTAATCTTTCCAGAGCAGTGAGAGGGTAGGTCAGAGAAGAGAACAGGAAATTACAACTATCTGTTATCATTTAATCTATGTCATGTAATCCTGATGTCACCATTCCTCCCCTGACAGACAACCCACCGTGATGTCGATCTGATTCTCTACTGGAAAGAGAATGGTGTCATCCAAAGAGCACAAGGTCTGAAAATACAAGCCCAGGTTAGAATCTGGCTCCTTTACTGACCAGCTGTGTATCCTGGAAAAGGCCTCTACCCCTCTGAGTCTTAGCTCTCTCCACTACAAAGAAAGAACATCTGGGGAGACATATGTAATACTTTCAACAATAAAGAATTATTTTTAAAAAAAACACACACACACACACATTCAAAGAAAGAACACCAACTTCCCGGGGATGTTGAGAAGTTCTTGAAAGTTGGATGTGAAGGCTCTTGGGAAATCACAGAGCTCTGTGAAAATGCTAATTCCATTGTCCTCTTGCTACCCTGGGGTAAACAGGGGTTATCATTTCCCCAGTAGGAACTTTGCAAGGAGGAGGTCCACCCAGATTTGGATTCCATTTTGGGGTTGTATTATAGAGTCTCAGTAATGTATCTTTAGACCAAATTATACTACATCAAAGAAAGTGCCCATTTTTCTGTATTGTGTCCCCCAAGCAATTGAGGTTGCGCCAAACCACACTCTGCCACTAGAGGGTGCTCATTCTTTAGGATCAAAAAAGTCTTCCAGCTCAAACTCTCAAAATAAAATCTGTTAGGAGAGACAGAAAGCTGGGGAGGGTTGTTGGTTGTTTTGGTGGTGGTGGTGGTGGTGGTGATAGTGGTGATGGTGGCGATGTGTGGGAAAGAGAGGGAAAGAAAGAGAGAAAGAATTCTAATCATTATTCCTCATTAGTACAAAAGTAAAATCTCTAGTTAGGCAGACTAGAGTTCAATTCCAGTGCCACCGTTTTCTAGTATATGAACTTGGACAAGTGACTTAACTTTTCTGCACCTCAGTTTCCCCATCATGCCTATTAATGGTGATGAATATATGTGATATTTAGACAGGGAGTATCCAGTGAATATTTAGCACAGAATACAAACTCCATGAATCTTAAATCCTTTCCTTTATCCATTTCATTACAAATTATTTCTCAAAAATAATTGAGAAAGATATTCAAGCGAAATTGAAAGGCAAATAGGAGAAAACAGAGTGGAATGAGGCACAAAGGGGTGGTGAATGGGTTGGTAGCAGGCATGGGCATTCCTCATTCCCACATCTGTTGAGCGAAGGCATCCATACACGATGTGGATGCTGTTTTATAAGCCCCATGGCTAGGCTAGGCAGTCACGAACAGATGGGCAGCTAGGAGGAACTGCAAAATGAAGTGGGCATATGGACAGCCAACTATGGCTCCCTCTCCTTCTGTTGGAGCCATTCCCCTCAATTTTGGAGCCATTACCCCGAGGGGGGAGGGGGAAATGTTATCTAATCGATTCCATGTCCCCCTATCTTATATTTCTAAAATTACCATATCACTCCCGCCCTGTATTGCCACAGAGCCTTCTTCTCTTGGTATCCTGACACGTGGCTCTGATACAGGCTATGCTGAAACCATGCCAACACACAACTATTGGAAAAAGTTTTGCGTCAAACAACCAGGTCCCCTTGACCGAATTCCAAATATCAGATGGGGTGATTTAGCCTCTCTGAATTAACCCTTTTTTTTTTTTTTAACCAACAAAGTCAACTGGATCTTTTGCTTTCTCTTAGACAAAGGGCAGAGGGAGCTCACTTTTGTTAAGCAGCTGGTTGTGTGCCAGGCTTTGTGCTAGGCACTCTACTAACACTCTCACTGAATACTCACAACCACACATGTAGGAGAGATGCTGGTCTCTGCTTTGCTGATGTGAGGTGCCTGAGGCTCAGAGAGGTTGAGTAAGTTGCCCGGGGTCAGACAGTTAAGTGTGTGGGAGCTCTTATGTGCTAGGCATCAAAGTCTGAGTTTTTGCAACAAGTACACACTGAATACAATAAACGTCTCTCTTAAGGCTCCCTCTTTGAAGTATCCCTGTATGATGTGCCCCTCACCTTTTTGTAGCCCTTAGCCGTCTCAATTACTAAGTCTTTCTTGAGTGTTCCTTGTTATCAAACTGTTCCCATTTAATCAACCCTCAAAGAAACTTACCCTCTTCATTCATTGGGACAATGTCCCACAAAAGAAAAAAAAATAGCCTGTTTCACAGGCAAAGAAACTGAGGCTGGGAGTGACTGAACCATCAAGGACACTCATTTGGCCAGTGAGGCTCCTGCCACAGTAACCTTTCTCTCGTGCATAAGCTGCCTCTACCAGTGGTCCTCAACCTTCTGGCCCTTTAAATACAGTTCCTCATGTTGTGACCCAATCGTAAAGTTATTTTCGTTCCTACTTCATAACTGTAATGTTGCTACTGTTATGAATCATAATGTAAATATCTGATATGTAGGGTGGAATTAGGCAACCCCTGTGAAAGGGTCGTTCGACCGCCAAGGGGGTTGCGACCCACAGGTGGAGAACCGCTGCTCTAGACTGAGCTGAAAACGCTCCATAGGGCTTTGTCCCTCTAAATCAGAGCCTGGGAGTCCAGCTTGACCTTGGAGAGTCCCCCCCGGCCCCAATGCTCCCCTTAACTCTCATCTCCACACTGACTAAACAGATTTTAGTAAATTAGCCAGTCATCTCTGTCTCCACTGCCAGCCTCCGGGTTGGGCTCCCCCTGGTTCCTAGCTGGATTCCAGCAAAAGTCAGCCGTCTGCTAATCCAAGCACCAGTCCTGCCTTGTCAACCCACTCCTCACTGTCAACAGAGGGCTCTCTTCAAAAAACATAGCTCCATCGAATCGCGTACCTGGTGAAAATCCCCAAAGGAAGCCAGAACCTTTTCATCTGCAAAATACCCTCCTTTAGTTGGGACCCAGGATACCTCTTCAGGTTCATCAAGTCCACCGCCTTCCCCACTCTATTGCTTAAACAAGACAAAATAGTATTGTGTCTGTAGCTAATGCTAAGCCATTCTCCACTCTGTGCTTTTGGAAACGGAAGCTAAGCGCAAGGACTCCCTTGCAGCTAGGTGTGACCAGGTGATAGGTTCTGGACAATGGGACGTGCGGGAAAGTGATGTGTGCTGCTCCTGGGCAAGTCATTGAAAGAAGCTTCTTGTTCTCCACTTCTTTTTCATTCGCAGAAAGGAGACATGCACACGTTGATAAGCCAGCTCTGACCTTGCATGTGAGGACCTCCCCTGGGGAGATGGCACAGCAACAAGGTAAAGGAACTTGGGTCCCCTGAGGGAGTGCAGAGAACACCTCTGTTGTGCTTGGTTTGGGTTTCCTTGGAGATAAGTATTTGAGTGCATTTATTGTAGAGGTGATTCCAGGAAACACCAGTAGGGAGTAGGAAAGTGAATCTGAGAAGTGTACATTACCAAGCCATTACCAGCATGGGCAGCTGGAGCGCAATCGCCGTGGGAATACTGGGAGAGAGTACAACATGATCCAGAGTTATCCTGCCCAAGGGGCAAGGGAGCTGGGGTATTCATACAACAACACCTGCAGAAACCGACAGGGATATTGGAGGGAGGAGCCTTTCATTCCCTGGCACCTTAAACCTGCCTCATTCCAGGCAGAGGGTGTCCTGGGGCAGAGAGAGCCCTCAGGCTGGCCCAGGAGCTGAGAAGGTGGATGGCCTGCCCGCATAGAAATGATGAGTGTGGGGGGATTTGGCCACCTCATGGTACTCACTCACCTTTCCCTTCATCCACTCTAGCTTGGACTTTCATAAAAGAGAAAAATAAAACTTCTATTTTCTTAAATCACCATCTTTAGTCTCTGTTACTGCATATATTTCTGTTGACCAACAAGAGCGTGAGAATGCCTGTGTGCAAAGCCCATCTCTGCCACTTATTAGATACAAGGAACTGAACCTCTGTGACCCTCAGTTTCTTCTTCTGGAAAATAGATCTACTTACAATACTTTCTTTTCACGGGACCTGGGATGATACGTGCAAAGCACCCAGCACACTGCCTGGCACAGAGCGCGCCAGCTGCCGCCGTTTCACTTCTAGGAGCGCTTTTGAAAAGCTGCTCTCCAAGCTGCCTCGCTAGGCCATGTAATCTCCAGGACTGGTGCCTACAAAGGCAGATGGGCAGTCCCAGGGCAGTGCCAAGCGAGGAATGTTGTCAGAAAAGGCTCAGTCTCAGAGACGCTGCTCCCACAGCAAGAAAGAAATCAGGACCGGAAGCCAAAGATCAAAGCCAACACTAGGAAGAAAGTGACCAGAAATGAGACCAGACCACAGGGGAGCCAGGAGAGGAGGGCGGTGAGGAGATACAGCCCTTCTAGAGCTTTCCGCACAGGTTCCCTGGGTCGCTGAGCTTCTCTGGGCTCAAGCATCCAGCTAGGCAGCAGGGAGCCTGCGCCACATTGAGTGTGAATGAGCAGGAAGGTTGGCCTGGCTGTGGCCTGGCTCAGTTCCCAGGTCTGCACCCTTCCCAGCATGCACCCTGGATGTCTGCAGACTGTTCACCCTCATCGCCTCACTCCTCCTCACTCCCGTTCCTTCAGCAGAGAACACAACACGCCCCCAGGCCTGGAAATAGCAACCCCTGCCTTGCAAAGACCGGTCATTGGGAACCAGGAATCATGAGCCATTGAAGGGTTGCCCAAGGTAAGTCTCTGTTGATTCCTGATGGAGTCAAGAGAGCAGTGACTGCAAGCAAGTGCTCGGTCATTAAGATTAGTTGCAATTGAACCCAGGGGGTTATTATTTTAACTGTCGCTCTCCACGGGTGCTATCACACATGCAGAACTGGCCGTTAATATTAATTATTCAGTCGGCTTCGATGGAGCACTTTCCCGGAGCCAGGCTCTGTGAGCCCAGGGTCTGAGAGGCTAGGAGACAAGGCTCCACGACTTTGAGGATCTCATGCCTAGCTCCAAGCAGAGGAGCAACCAAGTAATGTGAAGTATGTGACCAGCGGTGGTTTGTAAACATTGACCCATAGGAATGCCCTGAATCTGTGAATTTGCAGCTTCCTGGGCCACATGCCCAGCCTCTTCACCCACAAAGAACCTGCACTTTTTTTTAAAGACTTTATTTTTTAGAACAGTTTTAAATGTTTAGACAATTCGAGAAGATAACACCGAGAGTTCCCATATGCCTTCGCACCCAGTTTCCCCTGTTATTAACACCTTACATTGGTACAGCACACTTACTGCAACTTACAAGCCAATATTTTCCGACTTTATGGAGGTATAATTGAAACCAATATTCGTGAACATTAATAATGGGCTAATGTCTACAAAGATTTCTTTTTAAGCGCACAGGCATGAGGGCCTCTGGGAAGAGGTGATTCCTGAGCAAGGTCTGAATGAAAGGAGAAGTCATTCGGAGACCTGGGGAAAGCCTCTTTCCACCAGAGAGAACAGCCAGAGCCACGGTCCTGAAGCCGGATGCACTTGGCAGGTTCAAGGACAGCAACGCTGTCAGAGGGGCAGAAGCCTTCCAATGAGGATTTTTCGTGTAGGTCTTTGAGGACGAATAGGAGTTTGTCAGACCTAATATTGTTCTAGTAATAATAATAATATCTTCCTCAAAAAGTTGCGGTGAGCCCTGGCTGGTTTGGCTCAGTGGATAGATCGTGTAGGTCTTTGAGGACGAATAGGAGTTTGTCAGACCTAATATTGACAGACTGTTCCAGATAGAAGACACAGCCGGAGCAATGAGGATGCGGGAACAACATGAGATTACACGGTGGAAAGTGCTTTATAGAGTATAGAGAGTTCCATCCACACTAGTGGTTGTTACTCCCCGCCAAGGATGCCTATAGAAGAGGTAGTACAGGTGCTAGAACAAGTTGTGAAGAAAAGTTGAAGAATCTGAGAGGTAGCTGCATTAGGAAAAGTAAACTTTATGAACGATGCAAAGACATCAGTGACAAAACGTTGGCATTAATAACACAGATGCAGCCCTCATCCGACATGTCCTTTGGGTGTTCTGGAAGCATTGGATAAAGTTGTAGAAACGGTAAGTACTTGATCAAATCCATTCTGTTTTCGGTTCGGCTGCCATTGGTACTGCTGCCACTTAGAAAAGTCACAAGAAAATGCGAGGAAAATCATGATAGGAGCTTAAGCATCATTCTAGACATTAACCTGATTAGATATGTATTGCTCAGGGTTCTCCAGAGACACAGAACCAATAGGAGATTAGATTGATAGATGATAGATAGATAGATAGATAGATAGATAGATAGATAATGGGCATCAGCTCATGTGATTATGGAGGCTGGAAATCCCACAGTCTGTCATACGCAAGCTGGAGAGTCACCTGGAAAGCTGGTGATGGAATTCCAGTCTGAGACCAAAGGCCTGAGAACCAGGAGCACAGAAGGTTTAGTCCCTGCCTGAGGTGAAATCCTGATGTCCCAGCTCAAACCGTCAGGCAGAGAGAGAATTGTCCCTTTCTTTCGCCTTTTCATTCTACTCAGGCCTCAATGGGTTGGACGATGCCCACCCACACTGGGGAGGACAATTACTGCTTTACCGGGTCTGTTAGGGGCAGGAATAGAATATTGGGGACCAGCTAGTAGTTATAAGAAATATAATCATGCTCTGTTAACTGTGGTTGTTTTGTTCTGATTTACTAGTAAGAAAAAGCACATTCTAATTTAGAGTTGTGCACCCCTGGGAGCTCACCCGGAAATGCAGTCCATCCTCCCCATCCAGGAGCTGCCTATTAGCATGGAAAAATTAACAACCTTGTTGCAGGAAGAAAACAAAGGGGTCCTGGATGCCCCCTGCCCTTTGTAGGCCCCCAGCCCACATTGTCCACATTGCCTGTAATCATGCCCATTCTTAGCCCTTTTGCCCACTTCCCCAGGTCATCTTTGTCCTTATACCCCATATAAGCAGCTGGCTTGGGGGGGGGGGGGGGGGGACGGGAA
>NW_006294589.1:195418-200395 GCF_000327345.1 Myotis davidii
CGAACCTGGACCCCTCAGTCCGCAAGCCGACGCTCTATCCACTGAGCCAAACCGGTTTCGGCTATACTTAAATATTATTATTGAAGATCCTATTACAGTTAGGAAAGGGTTGGTGGAAAGCTTGAGAAAAAAAAATGTATAATGACAGGGTTAAACTGTAGATATTCAAATTGTGACCAGAAGGAGAAAAGAAGAATTCAACTTTATTGAGCATTAACCGTGTGACAGACACCCTTAGACCTTTTAAATCCTTTGTCTCACTCACTTCTTACAACTCTCTCGGAGGAGTGAATTGTGCATTATCGTCTCCATTTTTCAGAGACTAAGTTTCAAAAAAGTTCAGTCATTTGTTCAAGGTCACATAACTCCTAAGTGGTATATTTTTTTTTCTGACTGTAAGAACCTGTTCTCCTTCCATTACAGCAAAAATGTCCCTGCATGTTACCAATATTCTTGCTGTTATTCTCAGTGCTAAGGTTAATCATTAATCTCTCAAAAAAGCACATCCAAAGTCAACTCTAGACTCAACAGCTATTCATTTCAGGTAAAAGGGTGATTCTCATTAATGAGGTTTTCAAGAAAGTCACGGCACTTACTAGCAATGTAACTTGGGGTGAATTCCCTAAATTCTGAGCCTTTATTTGCTCACCTACAAAATGGTGATCATTATACCTTGCAAAAACACTATGTCTATTAAATGAGATTACATGTGGGGAAGTACCTAGGATAGTGCCTGTTTTTCCATCCCAATCTCCCAATCAGCCCCAGTGAAATAGTTTGGAAGTCCCTTACTGCCAGAAACCATGGAAATGATAACCTAACTTCTAACCACCATGGTGGATGTAAAGAAACAGTTCACAATTTTTTTTTTGGTTGGGCGGTGGGGGCAGGGGGGGGCGGTTATTGAAGAAGCAAAGGAGTTCATCTTTATTTTTCTAGCTTAACGATAAACAGGAAAATTTTTCAATTTTTTGAAAAGAGAATAAACAGAAAGATAGTAAAAACTAAATTAACCTCATAAACAAATATGATAAATTTCATATTTTTAGCTACCAGGAAATGTGTTTCACTTTTAGTGTGTGAGTATATGAGGGGATATGCAAAAAAAGAAAAAAAAATCACACTCTGGGTTTGTTGAAATAACATATGTTGAGCTTGTTAGCTTTTAAAATAGACTTTTATTTGTGATTAATCCTAATATAGATATCAAAAATTTATAAAACCAGTGCTTTCTAAACTCCCCCGCTGGGAAGAATCACCTGGGATGCTGATTCGAGCACTTCAGGTTATTCTTAATATCAGACAAATTTAGAAAATACCATTCAAACCCAACGTGCCAATTTCAAGATGCTTCCCCTCCCTATGAGTCTACTAGTTTTGGCCTCAAGTCATTGAACTACCAAACCATGGAACAATTCCCTAATGTGGCAAACAACGGACTTGAACAAAGCCCTGCCGTAACTGATTCCAGGAAAGAAAGTACAGCATGAAACCCGCCTGTCTGTGTGAGCGGTGCAGAAAGTATCCCAGCTGCAGGGACGGGAGAAGCCCACCTTGAGGAGAGAAGAGAAAGGGATCCATTGAGTCTCTTTGAACAAGTGCGTTAGGTCTGGTCGCACCTGCCCGCCAGGTGGGTGTTTGGGGCATTGATCACTCCTGTCAACAAGCGTCACCACAGGGCCAGAGAGAGGCTGTCCCAAGAACAGGGCAGAAGGAGATGTACTGAAGGTGAAGAAACGATGAACAACGGAACTAAACACAGTCAACCAACCTGAGGCCATCGGACTCATGGAGCCCTTTCACAGGCACCTTTTCACTTCACATCTGGAACAATTCGGTGGCCGAGTGGCCATCCTAACTCAAGGAAGTCTGGCTCCAAACCTGTGCTGCCAACATCAGACCATTTTATCCAAAGGATAGTTTCATCAGCTCTGCTTTGGTGGCCCAAGTGTGGGTGACGCCTCCCCTCCCTCCACCTGGAGCAGGTCCATCCTCGTCTCCTAGCTCCCAGGCACCACTGTCTCTCGCCCTGGCCTTGGGTCACCACTGCGGAGCTTCCAGTCTTCGGGGATGGATGAGTTAGATGTGACAACCACTCTGCACTCTCAACGTGCACTGCTTCCTGCTCTCACAGCCCCAGGCAGCTCTGGGGCGGTTTGTTCGGGCCCAAGTCCAGGATCTGGATCCTCCCATCCTGTAGTTCCACCCTATCAGAGTCCCTGGCCACCAGGTGCCCAGACAGGGAAAAGTGTCACTTCCCCATAAGATTCCCAGGAAGGACACATGCAACCATCCGGTGGGGCTCTGCTGGAGGGACACCCAGCAGACTGGGCAGGCGTCCTGGCCCCTCCGAGGGGAGGAGGCAGTGGTAGGAGATGAGAGGCGGGCCTGCTCCCTCTGCCCCAGCTGCCCAGGAGGAGGGGGACATTCCTGCCCTGCTAGTCAGTCTCTGCCTCCCAGAGCAGGGGAGCTGGTTCTCACCCACGGGGACAGGGAAGGCTGGCCACACTATCCCCTGTC
Organism: Myotis davidii; assembly: GCF_000327345.1. Classification (NCBI taxonomy): domain Eukaryota; kingdom Metazoa; phylum Chordata; class Mammalia; order Chiroptera; family Vespertilionidae; genus Myotis; species Myotis davidii. The sequence goes on from NW_006294589.1 coordinate 197,939, forward strand.
AGGCTGAAGCCGCCCTGCCCTAGGGATCCTGCCCCTCGTCAGACTCCTGCCCTCGAGGCATGAGCCCCAGAGACAGGCAAAAGTGAACCGTTCTGAGTCCTCCCTGGGCTGCGTGCTTTCAGGGCCTGGACTCCCTCCCACAGGGGCAGCGACTGCAGAACCGGCTGTTAATCTTCAGGATGAGAGCGACGGGGAGGAGGGCAGCCTCGGGCAAAGGTTCCTGGCTCTGATTCACAACCAGGACTGACAGCAATAACCGTCATGCCCGAGACTTTAAAAATAAGGCTCAGTGCTCACCTCTAGCGGATTATGGAACGCCTCTCTGTCCCACCCTCCACCTCCACTGTTCACTCGTGCTTTCTCCCTGGATTCCCAGCACCTGCGAACCACACAGCACCATGGAGCCCTGGAGCCCGGGTTCCCTTTCTCCGCCCGCCCCCCCACCTCCAAGTCGCAGTCGGTGACTGGGGAGGAGCCAGCGAGAGAGCTGCGAGGCAGGGAAAAGGACAGACCACATCTTTTGTCCTCAAGGCTTGAGCCGAGGACAAACTTAGTTGGGTAAAAGAGTGACATTTTAATTGAAATCCAATTGAACTTTTAATACTCCAAGATGAGTCTTTTCTGATGCCTGAAATTGCCAGAAAAGTTAATATCTCAACTTGAGAGGTTAGCTGGGAATAGGAAAAGAGTTCCCTGTTCCCTATTTCCTGTTAGAGCTGGTTTAAAGAGCAGTGGTTGGAGGGGAAATAAAATTATTTTTGGATTTCACTCTACCAAGTTCAGCCCATGGGACACACAGGTAAGTTATACTTGCATTTCCGATGTGCTCAGGTGTAAGGCACGCTGGGATCTGGGGGAGACAGGTGTTAAATGTGAATTATGAGCTGGAAGGAGAAACCAGAAGGTGGCACCACAGAGAAGGGTCTGGGGAAGCTAAGCTGGCCCAGGTCGAGCTGGCGTGGGCCAGGATGGGGGCCCCAGCCCGGCTCCCGAGGTCTGGCTCCCACATACCTGGGTTGGGCAGTCTGGCTACTCGGGAGACTGATGCAGCAGTGGGGGTCCAAGGCTCAGAGGTCAAACACTCAGGAGCCAAGAGGAAGTGGACATGGAGCTGGAGGTCTCAGACAGTGGACAAGGGACCAGGCACATTCCATCACCCGGAGGAAAGTGGGGGCCAGAGGGAGGAGGCAGGGTACCTGGGTTCCAACCACATTCACTGCGGTTCCGGTCCCGAGAGGGGCTTCCAGCCAGAGGTGGGACTGAAGAATAGAAAGCACCACCAGTAAAGCCCTTTAGTTCAGGCAGAAACGAGCACAGGGTGGAGTCAGAGGGCTCCTCATAGCAGCGACTCCGTTCCCTGAGTTTGCTTCCCAGCCACTCCTCCTCTCTGCTCAGCTCCTGAATGGGTTTTCATCTCCTCTTTGTTTTCATAGCGCTCTATGCTTTCCTACAATTCAGTCCTCATCATACTGTAGTGTAACTGTCCCCTTACTTTTCTATTTCCCACACAGGGCCTGGGGGAGAGCCTATCTGAGAAGGGGTTTCGTAAATGTTTCAGGAGGGAAAGAAGGAAGGGAGGGAGGGAGGGAGGGAGGGAGGGAGGAAAAGAAGGAGAAGGAAGGAAGGGGAGGAAGGAAGGACGGGCTACATAAGTACCTTGAACTCGCTCCTGGTGGTACATAGGTCCAGAATTTGGTTAGCCCCAAACAGACTTTAACAGGTGGGTTAGGGGGTGAGTCAAGAGCCCGTGAGTGGTGGCTAGCTGGCGGAACCTGGATCTGGAGTAGATACAGAATTCCTTTTATAGGGGAAAGGAGCACAGGGGCGTTCTCAAGCATAGTGATTCAGGACTAGAGGAAGGAGAGGGCCTGTGGGTAGAAGATGCTGAGGAACACAGTGGGAAGTGCTGAGGAAGGCAGAGCTCCGGGAGCACAATGCCGGCTGATCCTTGGTCTTTCTACCGTCTCACAGCTGACCCTGGAGGGCCGTGACCATGCAAGGACATCTGTGCTACGTAAGCCAGGGGCAGCCCTTCCTCAGTGGTGCCCGGCACGGAGGCACTACCATTTGCAGGCCGAGCATCCCCTCCGGGTAGGGGGTGGGAGGGTGGGGGCACAGATCCAGCTCCTCCCGAATCCAGTTCCCACTGCGTTACAGCGACAAAGGAATACTGTCGGTTGGGAGCAGATGCTAAGGACACCTTCCCAATAAGAATCCTGACATGAAAAGGCAGTGTTTCAATCAGAGTGAGCAGGTCAATATCAATGAGAGGCGATTAATTCCGACTACCGGAGGGACACATCAAACCCAAAACACCGTGTGCCTCCAACTGCCACAGAGGGTAGAGCTGGACAGAAAAGGGGAGGACGGTCAGACATCACACCCAACAGAACTGCAGATCTCTGAGCCCCATGCCAAGATTCTGCCAAACCGTATGGCACCCAAGAGATGGGAGAT
>NW_006294589.1:200548-202899 GCF_000327345.1 Myotis davidii
ACATGTGTCCCAGGCCCCTACCCCCACCCCCTCAGGACCCCACCCATGCACAAATTCATGCACTGGACTTCTAGTAATAATAATAATATCTTCCTCAAAAAGTTGCGGTGAGCCCTGGCTGGTTTGGCTCAGTGGATAGAGCATTGGCCTGCAGACTGAAGGGTCCCAGGTTCGATTCCGGTCAAGGGCATGTACCTTGCCTGCAGGCACATTCCCAGTAGGAGGTGTGCAGGAGGCAGCTGATCGATGTTTCTCTCTCATCGATGTTTCTAACTCTCTATCCCTCTCCTTTTCTCTCTGCAAAAAATCAATAAAATATATTTTTTAAAAAGTTTTGGTGAGAATTCAAGGTGACAGTGCATGTAAAATACATAATAAATGTTAGTTATTAGGTTATACTTAAATATTATTTTTTTAAATATATTTCATTGGTTTTTTACAGATAGATAGATAGATAATGGGCATCAGCTCATGTGATTATGGAGGCTGGAAATCCCACAGTCTGTCATACGCAAGCTGGAGAGTCACCTGGAAAGCTGGTGATGGAATTCCAGTCTGAGACCAAAGGCCTGAGAACCAGGAGCACAGAAGGTTTAGTCCCTGCCTGAGGTGAAATCCTGATGTCCCAGCTCAAACCGTCAGGCAGAGAGAGAATTGTCCCTTTCTTTCGCCTTTTCATTCTACTCAGGCCTCAATGGGTTGGACGATGCCCACCCACACTGGGGAGGACAATTACTGCTTTACCGGGTCTGTTAGGGGCAGGAATAGAATATTGGGGACCAGCTAGTAGTTATAAGAAATATAATCATGCTCTGTTAACTGTGGTTGTTTTGTTCTGATTTACTAGTAAGAAAAAGCACATTCTAATTTAGAGTTGTGCACCCCTGGGAGCTCACCCGGAAATGCAGTCCATCCTCCCCATCCAGGAGCTGCCTATTAGCATGGAAAAATTAACAACCTTGTTGCAGGAAGAAAACAAAGGGGTCCTGGATGCCCCCTGCCCTTTGTAGGCCCCCAGCCCACATTGTCCACATTGCCTGTAATCATGCCCATTCTTAGCCCTTTTGCCCACTTCCCCAGGTCATCTTTGTCCTTATACCCCATATAAGCAGCTGGCTTGGGGGGGGGGGGGGTGGACAGCAAACATTTGTGGATGACTGGCTGCTTCCCATACTGCTGGCATTATTGGAATAAATGCTCATATAGGCTTCAACCCTGTCTCTGCTTAATTGGCTCAAGTAGTGACAGGCAGCCCAGATCCATTGGTTGTCCGGTTTCAGATCCACTGATTATAATGCTAGTAGCACCCAGAAACACTCATGGAAATGAAAGGTTGATCTGGGTACCCCATGGGCAAGTTGACATAAAATTAACTTTCACAAGAAGCCAGTTATACAGAACCAACTTGGCCCACCCTTCAGAAGCAAAGCTGACAGTCCTGGGCTCAGGAAAACAAGAAAAACCTATGTCCAGGGACCCATCTCTTCAGACTCAGAAAAACTGGCAAGTGGTTATCTTTCTGGAGGCCACAGAATATGGTGGTTACGAACATAAGACAGATCTCATTCACATCATCTGTACCATTTACTACATATGCATCCTTAGACAACCACTTCCCTCTCTGTCTGCTTCCTCGTCTATAAACGGAAAATGATCATCTAAATACATAAAAGCCTAAGTGACCATTCTGACTGAATGACCGGTTGACCAGTCGCTATGATGCACACTGACGGGGGAGGGGGGTGCGGCAGGGCGGGGGCAGACACTCAACACAGGAGCTGCCCCCTGGTGGTCAGTGCGCTCTCACAGTGGGAGCACCAGTCAGCTGACCAACCCACCAACCCGTCTGAGCAGCCCACCAACCCGGTGGCAGCCACTCACTCCCTCAGTAGTCCTGCAGGTCCAACCTCCGGAGAACGGGCCAGGCACCAGTGGACCAGCACCACTGGCACGATATAATCAGTGCCACCGGCCTCCTAGAAGTCAGCCACTTCCCCACCCTAGATGCTCCGCAAGGAAGAAAGGATATAAAAGTGGCTGCCAGGTGGCTCCTGACATGCAATGCTAATATCAGTGGGAGGGTCCGGATCCCAGGCCAGCAAGGGCATCCCACAACCCGCCTGGAGGGCCATATGTGTCCCAGACCCCTACCCCCACCCCCTCAGGACCCCACCCATGCACAAATTCATGCACTGGACTTCTAGTAATAATAATAATATCTTCCTCAAAAAGTTGCGGTGAGCCCTGGCTGGTTTGGCTCAGTGGATAGAGCATTGGCCTGCAGACTGAAGGGTCCCAGGTTCAATTCCGGTCAAGGGCATGTACCTTGGCTGCAGGCACATTCCCAGTAG
>NW_006294589.1:207395-209034 GCF_000327345.1 Myotis davidii
CTGAAATGTTGCAGGAGGGAAAGAAGGAAGGGAGGGAGGGAGGGAGGGAGGGAGGGAGGAAAAGAAGGAGAAGGAAGGAAGGGGAGGAAGGAAGGACGGGCTACATAAGTACCTTGAACTCGCTCCTGGTGGTACATAGGTCCAGAATTTGGTTAGCCCCAAACAGACTTTAACAGGTGGGTTAGGGGGTGAGTCAAGAGCCCGTGAGTGGTGGCTAGCTGGCGGAACCTGGATCTGGAGTAGATACAGAATTCCTTTTATAGGGGAAAGGAGCACAGGGGCGTTCTCAAGCATAGTGATTCAGGACTAGAGGAAGGAGAGGGCCTGTGGGTAGAAGATGCTGAGGAACACAGTGGGAAGTGCTGAGGAAGGCAGAGCTCCGGGAGCACAATGCCGGCTGATCCTTGGTCTTTCTACCGTCTCACAGCTGACCCTGGAGGGCCGTGACCATGCAAGGACATCTGTGCTACGTAAGCCAGGGGCAGCCCTTCCTCAGTGGTGCCCGGCACGGAGGCACTACCATTTGCAGGCCGAGCATCCCCTCCGGGTAGGGGGTGGGAGGGTGGGGGCACAGATCCAGCTCCTCCCGAATCCAGTTCCCACTGCGTTACAGCGACAAAGGAATACTGTCGGTTGGGAGCAGATGCTAAGGACACCTTCCCAATAAGAATCCTGACATGAAAAGGCAGTGTTTCAATCAGAGTGAGCAGGTCAATATCAATGAGAGGCGATTAATTCCGACTACCGGAGGGACACATCAAACCCAAAACACCGTGTGCCTCCAACTGCCACAGAGGGTAGAGCTGGACAGACAAGGGGAGGACGGTCAGACATCACACCCAACAGAACTGCAGATCTCTGAGCCCCATGCCAAGATTCTGCCAAACCGTATGGCACCCAAGAGATGGGAGTTGGAGAGGAAAAGCATATGGCGAGGGTGGGAGGGGCTGCAGTAGGAACAGGCCTGCTTTTCCAGAGGGGGTCTGCTCCAGCATCAGACTGTGGGGAAGAAAACATGCTGCTTGAAACAAACAAAAAGAAAATGTCCTAGCGTTGCCTTCTAACCCCAGGAACCGTGTCCTGGAAGGTGGGCTGCGTCCAACCCACAGTTGGCACACCAAGTGCAGACACTCGGAGGGGTCCACCCGGGGATGTAATTCCCCGGAATCTAGACCTTCTCGGTGGCTGTCAGCGGCATCTGGCAGAAGTCACTTGATTACTTGATTCAAGACCCACACTACATGCTTTGCAAGTATAATTTTTTTATTATTTCTTAGAGGGTAAGGGGAAAAAAAGTACACACATAAAATTAAGTTTTGGCATATTTTTAGTGTTTTTGCCAACTGTTACATGGGGGAGGGGTGTCGGCTTTGGTTCTTTAAATTATGTATAAAAAAAAAAACAAGTGGTCATACGTCATCTGAAAAGAAAGAAGGAAAAGAAAGCTATCGCAGGAAGCCAAAGGGCTGTTACTACCGGGTGAGGAAAAACCACTCTAGGAATTTCAGAAATAGACGAACACGGCGCTCAGAGAACTGGGTCAAGCATACCATATCCAAGCAACAGCCCGTCCTTCCGCATTTAATGGGAGACCAGGCCCTGGATGTTACAACAGTGAGACACTGTGCCCAAAGGCATT
>NW_006294589.1:209079-227092 GCF_000327345.1 Myotis davidii
TGACATTATGAATTAAGAGTTTTGGAGGACCTACAATGTGTCTGCTACTATGCTAGATTTCATAATCGTGCACTTTTTAAAATATATATTTTATTGATTTTCTACAGAGAGGAAGGGAGAGGAATAGAGAGTTAGAAACATTGATGAGTGAGAAACATCGATTAGCTGCCTCCTGCACACCCCCTACTGGGGATGTGCCTGCAACCAAGGTACATGCCCCTGACCGGAATCGAACCCGGGATCCTTCAGTCCGCAGGCCGATGCTCTATCCACTGAGCCAAACTGGTCAGGGCATCATGCACTTTTTTAAATCCTCATAACAACTATGAGGACATAGGAGTTATTATTCCCAAGCAAAGAAACTGGATGAAAGAAAAGTTATATAACCTTCTGGGTGTCATACAGTGTCCCGGCACGTCAGGATTGGCCAGGGGATGGAGTGTCTGGGTTGGGAGAGTGGCACTGAGGTAGGAAACTGACAGAGGGGAGAAAGGAGCCAGGGTACATCAACAGCAGGGACATGTGATGTTCCGCCCAAGATGGCCTCCTTTTCACTTCACCAACCTGTTGACTTCCTCTAAAGCATCTTGAATGTTCCAAAAAGCATAGGACACTCAGAAAAGCTGATTCAGGATTCAATCACACGTAGTGATGATGATGATGATGATGATGATGATGATGATGATAATGGTGGTGGTGATGATGATGGAGGCAGAGGAGGAGGAAGAAAAAGAAGATTGTGATGGATGAAGATGAAGATCGATGACGAGTATGATGATGAAGGTAACGATCGATGATGAGGAGGAGGATAGATAAAGCATCTACCGAGCTCTTTCTATGTGGCAGGCAACTTTAGGTACTTTAAATACTTTATCTCATCTTATCCTCACTATAACCCTGTGAGGTAGAAATTATCATCACCCTCCATGTAACAGATCAAGAAACAGCCTCAGAGGGGAATGAGTTCCCCAAGTAACATAGCTGGTAGGTGATAAAGCGAAAACCCAAGTCCAGGTCTAGAGCCTCCAAAGGCCAGTATGCTTGAGGGCCTTCCGATAGCAGCTTAGCTGCAAGGCCAGCATGGATCGAAAACCCCGAATGCCTGTCAGGAGGAATTTGACCAAAGTAATTCCTAAGGTTACAAGCAGATATGAAGGGCTATGACCATGACTTTGCTGTTATCACTTCAAATGCATTCAAAATACGTTTGCTTTTTAAGTGTTGACTATTTTTGGTTTTGGACAGAAGTTTTTCATTTTATGGGTCCACACTTGGAACCCTTTTCTTAAGATTATTTTTCTGTGACTTCAATGCTTGGTAAGGTATTATACTATGGGGAGGGGAAATGATAGCAACTCTATTCTACTTTGGTCTTCTTTCTGGCTGTACATTCTCTTAACTCTTGAACCCATCTGGAATTCATTGTGATGTATGGAAGTAATCACATTTCAGATCCACGGGTCTAGCGAACACTGTTTCTGACAAAAGTCTCCCTTTTGCCTCTTCCTGCAATTACCACCACAAGATAAAGCATTTTTCTCTCAAAACGGAAGTTTTCCAAGTACTTTTGCAATAATTTGAATTCCTGCCAATACATCTATGAGTCTCAATCTTCCTCAACTATGTATAGGTAATTCAACATTAAACTTTTTAGCAAATAAATTTGACCAAAAAGCAGACTGGTGAAGGTAGTGACTATAGCAAACATTTGATGTCTTCACTTCCAAATTTCCATGAAATACAGGTCAGAGTAAGAAGAAATCTTTTTTTTAAAAAAATGCTTCTATGAAATAGATTTACTCCAAGAAGGAGGAGAAATTTTGAGGCATTTATGAGTCATTTTCTCAGCAAGATTCAAGAATATATTGCATCTATGAAACCACAGCAAAGTAGAAATAATAATTTGATATCAAGAAATAATGGATAGCCGAAACTGGTTTGGCTCGGTGGATAGAGCATCGGCCTGCAGACTGGAAGGTCCCAGGTTGATTCTGGTCAAGGGCATGTACCTGGGTTGCGGGCACATCCCCAGTAGGGGGATGTGCAGGAGGCAGCTGATCGATATTTCTCTCTCATCGATGTTTCTAACTCTCTATCTCTCTCCCTTCCTCTCTGTAAAAAATCAATAAAATATATTTTTTTTAAAAAGAAAAGAAATATTGGAGAAAAACTGTCGAATTAAATCAGTAAATAAAGCAATAGATACTGCAAAATATCAAATTACCAAGTAAAAGAGAAATGAGAAATTTAAAACTCTAAGTATAAAAATAAACATTTTTAAATGTAAGAAAACATGAGGGATATATTGAGGAGATTCAGTCTATGTATGACCCCAATGTCCACAATATTCTAGCCTTTATAAGTTTTATTGAGATATCATGCCCATACCATATAATTAATCCATGAAATTGTGTAGTTCAATGATTTTTAGTCTACGTATTTCTTTATAATTCACCATATTTATACTTTTTTAAAGTTAGTATTTTATTCTTTCTCTAGTTCCTTGGTATAAAAGAATAATTTTTCTCAAAAACTTTAATCATATATTTTTTCTACCATGAGCTTTATAATGGATATTTATAAAAGTCTATAAAGTTATACTAATTTTTGATTGAATGTAAGCATTCCATGGGCACTTGAAAGGATATGATATTTATTTGTATAGTTTCAATAGAATTATGTAAATTAAAGTATTTAGATAATTTCTCCTTTTAAAAATTATGTACTTATATCACTATTACTTAAATTATATCAGTGAGTTTAATTATTCAATGCTCACTGCAGTGTAATTCATGTCTCAGTGATCTGGCACACCTTGTGACTAATTTGTGAAGCTATATCATGTGGGTGGTATATTTCCCCAGAGACTGACATATCTCAATGTCTTCCTATACCTTTCACATAGAATCCACAACCTTCTCCAGCAAGTTCTACCATAGCACCACATTGTTTACTGGCAATTATTGTTGCTGTGACTTCTAACATCATCTGTTTTTTGCTCATTTGTCAAAAACGGTTTTTTCCTTTCTTGTCAGGATGCTTGCATGGATATTTCTTTTTCTTTGCAATCTTTTGGGGGTTTTTAAATTTTAATCCGAATGTCCTTTTTTCACCCCCCCCCCCTCTTTTTCTGCCTATACTCAGTGTGTTCTGGATTCTTTTATTTCCTAATATGCCTATTAATCCTGAAGGGGATTTCTGTTTTCTATTGCTTATAGCTGCCATCTCCTTTGATATTGCTTTAATATCTTTGCCCCTTTCCTCTGCAGACTGAGAACATCTAAAGTTTTGTGTTCTACCTCAATTAATTGCTTTTTTAATAGTACCCTGTCTCCATTTTCTTGATAACTGTGTGGATTTCATTTTCGCTATTATTTTTTTTCCACTTCTATGTATCCTTTTATTTTCTTACTCCCGTCTCTCCCCATAACAGCCTGGTCAGTTTACTAGAAGCAACTATCCACATGTATCTTATTAGAAATTAGTCTTTTATTTTTATGTTTTTTCAGTTTCTCGTAAGAACTATTTCAGAGGAATGTGGATTTGCGTAGTCACAGTACATTACCATGCTTCTCTGGTGCTACAGAATTATTCTATAAACCTTTTTCTCTGTTCTCATCTTTATGAGGGAGACATACAGTCATGCAGGAGTGTAGCATTAGCAAGAAAGAATTTTGGACTAGGCAGAGGGGAAGGGAAAGAAAGGCTCAGACCCACAGGAGAAAAAAGTTGCAACAGGTATAGAAACATGCAGAGATGAAGCAACCTAGAGGGGCAGGACCTGTGGGGTGGGGGGGGGGGGGGGTCTCTTAACCCCTATAGGAACCAAAGACAGGAAAAGGCCTCTGGCTGCGCTTCCTGAATACATTCCTGGTCCGACGATATTTTAGGGCCAGAGGATACTAAGGCCCAGATGGGTCAAACCATCTCCCCAGCTGTGGCCTCATCTGCCTAGAACCCAGGTGCCTGACCTCCAAATTCAACCGTCCCATGAGGTCACACAGCTACGCACCACACCATCCGAGAGCTCCATTCACACAGCTACACCCCCACAGCGCCGCACCCTGGCCGCCTCCATTGAAGAATCTTATCGGTAAATCTTGGAATTTTCTTTATTCGCTGATTGCCTCTTTATCCTAATACACTCCTGTCATTTGATGAGAACACTGTCATGGTGACTAATTCACATCATTAATAATCCTTCGGAAGTTCTCTTTCCCCTGAACTATCCCTGTGTCCTCTGGGGTCAGTTCTGTTAGTTCACGCTCATTTTTTGCTTCTCATTCTCTTCATGAGTCTGGTGATGGTTGCTTAGCCACCCACATTTTTGAAGGAAGGTCCAGGTTGATGCATGGAGAGAGGGGTTGTATTGCTCAGCCATTCCCAGCATCTCACTGGGCAGCATCTCTCAGGGGGTGAGACAGGGAGCCGGAGGCGGCACCATCCCCAGTACCCACCGCCCCCAGGGCCTGAATAAAGAAGACTGTATTCTTGCCCTGACCAGGTTTGGCTCAGTGGATAGTGTGTCAGCCTGTGGACTGAAAGGTCCTGGGTTCAATTCCAGTCAAGGGCATGTACCTTGGTTGTGGGCACATCCCCAGTGGGGAGTGTGCAGGAGGCAGCTGATCGATGTTCCTCTCTTCAACGATGTTTCAACTCTCCCTCTCCCTTCCTCTCTGTAAAAAATCAACAAAATATATTTTTTAAAAATGAAGACTGTATTCTGGATTACAACAGTCCCCTTTTATGGGGACTTGCTTCTTGCATACAGATTTCTTCAGAAAATATTTTTCTTCCTGCAGCCTTAGATGGAAAGCACACTTACTGTTCAGGGGGGTTGGAGGGGAAGAATAAGGAGAAGTTTGAGAAGTTAAACAGGGCAGCCACCCTACAGGCCTTTCATTCATTGTCTCCAGGTCACTCCTGGAGTTGGCCACGCCTCCGTCTCCCACTCTGCGATTCTCCCTGCGGGTGAGTTTGGGAGGGGAGGAGGCGCCCTCCCTCCCAGGAAAGCCCGCTTCCCCTCCATCTGTTGATTTCTGCAGGGCAGACCCGCCCCGCCCTCTGCACTCTGGCTTGTCCAGAGTTTCAGCCCAATCTGCCTTCTTACTCGATCCTCTAATGTGTGACACTGAATTCTTCCTAATGAACTGATTTATTGTAATACTTCTTTACATTTAATTAACTTATGCCTGGTGATACTTTTAAGAGGGACAAAGGTGTTCCTCAGTCTGCCACCTGAACGGAAAGCTGGTAGAGGATTTCCAAGAGTTAAGAAGTGGAGAGCAGCTGAGGATGTTACAAATATTCTTTTAAGGAACTTTTCTTAAGTGCCTTAAAATAATATGTTTTTATTCTAAATTTTAAAAGTGCTTACTTAGATAGCATATATTCTATATGGAGTCTATAAAATTACACATGCTTATATATTCTATAAATTATATAAATTTTGTCATTTATATTTTATAATTATATACATTTTATATAAATATATTAATATTTTGTTTGGGCTTTTTTTATACATATTTTTAATTGATTTCAGAGAGGAAGGGAGAGGGGAGAGATAGAAACATCAATGATGAGAGAGAATCATTGATCGGCTGCCTCCTGCACGTCCCCTAAAGGGATCGAACCGACAACCTGGCATGTGCCCTTGACTGGAATCAAACCCGGGACTCTTCCGTCCACAGGCCAATGCTCTATCCACTGAGCCAAACCAGCTAGGGCTCTTTGGTTTTTTAATCCTCACCAGGGACATGCTTTCTCATTGATTTTAGAGAGAGGAAAGGAGAGGGAGAGAGAGAAACATTGATGTGAGAGAAAAATATCAACTGGTTGCCTCCTGTACCCACCCTGACTGGGAATCAAACCCATGACTTCTGAGTATGGGACAATGCTCCAACCACTGAGCAACACCAGCCAGGGCTACATTAATATTTTACATAAACTTTAAAATGCAGTATTTTTTAAAGTAATAGATATTTTTCATAATGATAAAAGAATATTTGAAGAGGATGTTGAGAAAATATAGTTATCAGAATAGTGGCTTAAAATTCTGTCCCATGGAGACCTGAGGTTCAGAAGGGGTGACTCAAAAATAGAGGAGGAGGAAGGAAAAGACTCCCAGTGTCCCTGTCCTCCTTCAGAAAAGGTATTGCCACTATTACCTATTATATATATTTGGGGTTTGGGGTAAGACTATCTGGAAAATGATCACCATACCCTAATAAAACTGTTTGAAACACAGTGTATTAGAGCATTTATACTTGGTTTACTCAAGGCTGCTGTGATTTATAAGTAGGCTTTGTTGTTTATTTAATAATCACTAAAGAGTTGGCGGCTTTTAACAACCAGAATGTATTACTATCTCCCAAAACGTTTTTTTTCCTTTTTCTTGAATGCATCAGTTTTCTCCTGCCACCTGGTGGCAACATGTGTGTATTGCAGGGGCAATTGCTAAATTTAGCTGGTATCAGCTGCAGTCGCATATACAACTCACAAAGCGATGAAGATTGGTAGAAGACTTTGTTTTTTAACATCCATTACAAGTTACAAGGCATTTCTCCCTTCCCAATGCTATATTCACGGGTTCCCTAGACGCCTAGCATTCTGGAGCTGGATGTGTTTATGATAATTAATTACTTCCATTTAAGATTGTAATCTCTGTGAAGACTCAACAGTTATTAACCCATTTATTAAATTATTGATTCAATTAAATAATTAACAAATGGGTGTGTGGTGCTAACAAAGGCATACCCGTCCCACTGTGTTCACTGCCATCATCTTTATTGGTCACCTGGATTTTTGTAGTAGCTCTTAACTGTTCTCCTTATAGCTCTCTCCCCTTCCATTTTACCACAAGGCACACTTCCTGCTCCTCTGCCCAGAGCTCTCCAGAGGAAAAGCCAAAGCCTTCATCATGGCTTACAAACTCCTGCATGACGGGGCCTCTGATCTCAGCTCCACCATGCACTGCGTCCCACACGCACTCCAACCACACTGCCTCCCCGGTGTCACACAACATTCCCTCCTCCAGCTCCTCCGGGACCTGGTCCCAGACACCTGCCTGCTCACCCCTCGCAGCCATCAAATCTTTGCTCCTATGACACTTCCTCATGGAGGACTCCCTGATTCACCAAATCCAATATTTTCAACATGTTCCGCCTTCAGAATTCCCTACTTCCCTCTCCTGCCTTATTGTTCCTACCATACTACTTCACAACAGATGACATAGTTCCCTTATCTTGCTTACTTTCTATCTCTTCCAATATGAGAAAGGGGTTTTGGTCTTTTGTTTATTGCTGTTTCCCCGTAGCTGGCACTCAGTATTTGGTTCTCAAGTAATTTGATTCTAGCACAGTGTCTCATTCAACCAAACCAGTGGTTCTCAACCTTGGCTGCACATTAGAATCACCTGGGAATCTTTCTTAAAATCCTGGTTTCTGGGCCTCACCCTCCAGAAATTCTGTTTCTTTGTTACTAATGTTGTGGCCCCACCCCATAACAAAAAAACAGAATTTCCGGAGGATGAGGCCCAGAAATCAGGATTTTAAAAAGATTCCCAGGTGATTCTAATGTGCAGCCAAGGTTGAGAACCACTGAACTAAACTAATCCAGCAGCCACAGATAATCTGAAACTCTCATCAATCACAACCCAAGTGCAACCTCTTAACATTTTCCTTTCCACCCTTTCTGTTTAGATTCCAGAAGCTGCTTCCTCTAACGTTCACTTCCATGTCTCTCCCTGAAACGTCCCAGGTTCCCTGTCCATGTAGGCTCCTCAGTTTCCTCCCTCATGGTCCACTCCCCACACATCCTTACCAGAAGGCAGGGCTCTGATTCCACCAGCACGGAGCCACCAGGATGGCCGGGGCCCGTCTCTCTTGATGGAAGCAAGTGGGCCAAGTCCTCTAAGAAGCAAGGTTCTCTCTCTCTCTCTCTCTCTCTCTCTCTCTCTCTCTCTCTCTCTTCCTCTCTCAAGGAAGGAAGAGGGTTTCCCAAAGTGATTGTTGTGCAGCGCCATCACGGCCAAGGGTGAACCTGAGAGGGGGCGGCTGAAAGGCTTAGAACAGACAGACAAGAGAACAAAAGCTGGGTCTTGGTGGGACGCTGCTTCTCTGAGAGACAGCGATGACGCCCACAGCCGAGGCAAAGTAAGGGCGTGGACAAGATGTTTACAACATTCTCGTGCGTTTCAATCCTACTCAACTACATGCACCTGAGCTCTATCAAGCCCACATCACTCAGGCCCGTGGGGCCACGTGTTCGGACCAATAAGTTCAAGCTTACAACTACAGCTGTTGGCTATAATTGTGCTGGGAGAGCAGGCTGCCCTCCAAGCTGGGACTGGCACGTGGCAATGAGAGGACTGTGCCCTCTCATCGGTCCAAGGCTTGAACCTGTCCAAACACTGTAGCTGCTCCCCACAGATTGTAATAAAGACGTTTTTTAGTAATACTTTTGTCTATTGTTACAAATGCAACCTCAGGCAGCAACAGGCCAAGGGTCCCAATATTTTTCCAAGGAGTCACCAGGTTGCTTAGTTGAGGCACCTGTGCTATTCTTGTTAACTTCTCTCTGACCAGTTGGGTGGAGGGTAAAGACTTCCCTCCAAACTCTAATTTGAGAACCTAGACCTTTCTGGGGAGATTGGAGGTTGGGGGACTGGAGCATTATGGGTTACCCGAGAAGAGAAACTGAGTCAAACCCTGACAGCCTCACCCCCATACTGAGGTGCTCAGCTCTCTGGGAGCTAGTCTGGCTAGAGAAGCCCATCGCAGGGAACAGCTGGGCTACAAAGCTTTTGGTTCCAGAGAACTCATCTCCGCTGGCAGCCAGGACTCTGGGGTTAGGAGAATAGGCCTTTACCTGCAGAAAACTCAAGGGCGACAGGACCTGGAAGTTTCTGCCCTTGAATCAGGAGGACTAGCGAGCAGGGACCTGGGCCACCACGAGGGGAGGAGGAAGACATAGGATCATAACTGAGCCGAGCACCCAGGAATTCCTCTGAGAGCAAGTCTTCATAGCAAAGGAAACTTGGGAAGCAATGATGGTGTTGGCCAATGGACACGGTGGGGTCACCTGGTCCCAGTCAGGCCTGGGGTTCCTGATTCTAATCATGCGAGGCACCTGCAGCAGAGCCGCTGATGAAAGATCTCCCCTGTTCAAAATGGGCACGAGACCTGGATCAGGGTGAAGACTGCAGGTAGGCCCATCAGAGACAGAGCAGCCAGAACACTCCATTCGTTCACTCAACAGACACTGACTGAGGTGCCGTCTATTGTCAGGGGCTCTTCCTCCTGGAGCCGACATCCTAGCCACATGACACATCCACTGAGGACACATCACCACCACAGAACATCCCCAGCTCCTCCATACACGCTAGACCCACACCTGTGGTTAACTCTTTTTTTTTAATATGTTTTTATTGATTTTGAGAGAGAGGGGAAGGGAAAGGGATAGAGAGAAACATCTGTGAGAGAGAAACATCATCAATCAGCCGCCTCCTGCACACCCCCTCCTGGGGATCAAGCCTGCAACCTGCGCATGTGCCCTGACCGGGAATCAAGCAGGTGGCCTCTTGGTTCATGGGTTGACACTCAGCCACTGGGTCACACCGGCTGCGCTCTGGTTAACTCTTAAAACAAGCTGCGGGGAGTTCAGTCCACGTGTACTAGATACACATTTTAACCCTAGAAAAAGTTTACCAACCAAATCGAAATCATAGTGCCTTGAAAAATGAAAGAATGCCCATGGCCGATTTTATTATTGCTGTTTCCTAGAACTCTTGGCAGCCTCCTCGGGATTCCACGAATCCACAGAGCGCAATTTAACATCCTCCGTCCTCGGCAGGGCGACCTTCCGGGAGAGAAGTCGGCACACCCTCCCCCCCAAACCCCTCCCCACTCCCCAGCAGCAGCAGTAGGCGATCTAGCCAGTGGAGTGAGCCAGGCTTCATTACCAGAGCTCCCAGGCCCAGCCAGGGCCTCCCAGAGGGTCCACGCAGACTTGTAAATAGATGCAGTAAAAGAGTAAATAATGAATCTGTGCAATTGGAGGGAAAAGCTCCCAAGCAGCCCTGGTGATGCAGAGATAACCATTTTAAAAAGAGTGCCTGCGCATGCATCCCACACAGCAGCGTAATGGCTTCATATACATTCATGAGCCTGGGTCTCCCAACTCTTCCTCTCTCAATCACAATCATAAAAGACAAAGGCAAAGTGAGAGGGGAGAGGGAGACAGATAAACTTTAAGAGTCCGAATTGCAAACACAACCCAGAGTTTGTAAATTGCTTGGAGACCTTTGGAGGGAGGCTCGAGGAAATGAAAAGTAAAACATACAGGAATATTGCTGTTCGGGGGAAAGTCTCTGCCCTGGGCATAAAATCTTGTCTGGAGAATGGTCGAGAGGCGCAATAGGGGCTCCACGTGAGATTGCTTTGTATCAAGGACGCGCCTCATTCTTTACCCTCCTCCCATTCTCCCGCCTGCCTCCTGTGGCCACCCCCCACCCCCCCAGGTCGTTTCCTTGTGGATGTGCCAAGGCGCTGTGGTTTTATATTAAAACCTGGGGGGCCTCGGCTACTCCCCCTCCCAGATGGACCCTCTGCCCCAAAGGCTGGGCGGGGTCTCAGAGCTCAGACCCTGCTGTTTAAATCCCAGCTCAGCCACTTTTTGTGTAACCTGCCCCTTCTTCCAGAAAGGATTTAAAATCAGCTGCAAAAAGGCTTTTCGATGTTGTGCATTTGTGCGCGTGTTACCTGGTAGTTAGAGTAGGGGGGTATTGCTTTTTAGGAACACACACACACACACACACACACACACTGCCAGTAACTTGAGGTGCAGCTACTGTTACAGGCCGGGGTCTTGTGTCCTCACAGGCTCACATGTTGCTAACTTGGCTGGAAGGAACGCAGCCTGCGGCCGAAAAGAGTGGCAGATCGCCGGCTGTGTGTTTTAGACCAAAGGCGGCCGAGAGCCAAGCAGCCGGCTCAGCCGAGCTGGGTCACCGGGCTCCGCGGCCCCTTCCCCGCGAGCGAGACCGACCCGGGGCCCCACCAGCTGTTAGGGGGCTCGGGGCCACTGCAGGAGCAGCTCTTCAGAAGCGCTGCGAGATGAAGGTCGGACCCAATTGTGTTTAGCCCTGGCCCGGCTGCCGCGGAGGGTCCTTGGCGCAGGGCCAGCTGGGATAATTGCATTTCACCTGCCTGACTCCCCGCGGGTCCCCCGGGAGCCGCATTTCTCTTCCACGGCTGCCTCCATCCGGAACGTAAATACTCTCTCTTGAAGGCGGTATTCCATGCCCGGGCAGCTGAGGTTTGGTTCCTTAAAAGGGAATCTTCTTGCAACCATACACTCCCTCTCATCCCTTCGTTTCTTCAGCAAACATTTATTAAGCAACTACTTACTAAGCGCTCCGCACTGTGCCGAGCACCGGGAGGTCGGGGCGGGGCACGAACGAGGCGATACATTTTTGGGCCCTTCAGAAGCTCGCGGTCTGTTTGAAATCCATCCATACAAGTAGTAAACGCCATTAAAAGTGGGACATGGCTGGAGAGCCACAAAGAAAGATGCTAAATCTCCTTAGAAAAGCCAAGGAAGGTCCCCAGAGCGAACTGAGCTGTGGACTGGAACCTCAATTAGCAGATGATGAAGGAGAAGCTGCAAGGAAGGGAAGAGACACAAATGCAGGCGAGGGGGCAAGCAGCTCAGAGTGAATGGAATCAAAGGGAAATGGCAGGAGTGCCCGGTGTGAGGGGCGGCAGGGAGAAGAGAGGGAAGTCCCTGCGTGGGTGGTGAGGAGCCTGGAATTTCGCGGTGAGGAATTTGGGTGAGGAATTTGTCGGTGCGTTTGGAGACTTTTCAGCAGTGGAACAGCTCACCTAGCCATGTTTTGGCAAAGTCGCTGCGGCGGTGTGGAGAGAAGGGTGAGGAAAGGATCAGAAACAACAGTGTGGCCCTCACCGTCACCCGAAACCAAGGGGGAGGCAGTGGGAGCCTGAAGGGAGGTGGACGCAGCGGGAGAGAGGAGCAGAGACAGCAGCATCCGGAAGGGAAATCCACAGGTCCTGGGCGTCTGGCTGGATGAAAAGAGAAACAGAAGAACCTAGAAGAGTGGGCAGCTGGGCGGACGGTGACATTATTAAGCAGGATGCCGCAGGAGGAGGCAGAGGAGGGCCATGCAGGGTGCGGGTGGAAGTGTGGGTCTGGGCTCACTCACTCCCAAAGGTTCTCTGTAGTGACAGGAGGCTGCATTTATCAACAAATTTATCTCTGGGGACTCTGTCACTGGCCCTCAAATCTGAGCTTAAGAATCACCTAACGGGCTTGTTAAATACAGATTGCTGCACCCCACCCCCGGCGTTTCAGAGTTAGGAGGTCCAGGATACCCAGCCCCAAAATTTGTATTTCTAGCCAGTTCCCTGGGACACTGATGTGGCTGACCTGGAGCCCACAGGATGGAAACCTTGGCTGTAAACCTTTGTTTGGGCCATGTCCCTCCCTCTCCCCTTGATCTGCGAGTTCCTCTGGGTGGGTAACTAAAGGGCTAATACAGGTAAAGATGATCACAAATATTCCCATTTACCAGCATGATTTCAAGGATTATTTCTAGCCATCTATAATAATCTATAGTAATAAAAGCATAATATGCTAATTAGACGGGACATCCTTCCGGGCGACCTTCCAGACGAAGCTGGGGCTGCGAGGGCCAAGGTGGCCCCCATGGCGGGCGGGGGCCAAAGCAGAGGCAGCCGCTGCAGCAGCAGGGACCAAGCCCCTTACACGAATTTCGTGCATCGGGCCTCTAGTTAAGAGGATTTGATGGCCAATCTCCCACTTTTTCTTATTCAAATGAGACTTTAAAAAAAAAAAAATCTTAGCCCATAAAAATAAGTGACATTTTTTCGAGGACCTACTGTATGCTAGACATCTTGCTCCTTGAGTTCTATTAATAACCCTATGGAAGAGAATAGTATTATAACCCCCATTTCTCAGGTGAGGCACTGAAATAGTGAAAATTAGCCCAAGGCAGAGCTGCTGTTAAATGGTAGATTTACGACAGCCTATGTTCAAATATTATAATATACTGCTTCCTTTACCATCCCATATTTTGTTCTATGAAATAGGCTAGCTTACTCCAAGACAGGAATCTTCCACAACTTATCATGTCATTAACCTACAGTGGTTTCCTGAATCTGTTTTCAAAAACCTGCCAGCACATCGCTGGCAACTACAATGCAGTATAATAATCATCTCTCAGCATCTTAATAACCCCCGTGCATTGAACAATCGAGAGAACAGAAGGGTCAAGTGGAAGGCAACGCCCTGTAGTGCTGTGAATGTGTTTGAGGATTTTCTGCACTAATGCCTGGGGGATACATGGGCATCCTCAGCATATGAGAGTGTAAGAGCCTCTCACAACATCTGTTCCAACAACATCTCTAGACAGTACATGCAGTATCATCCTTAGAAAACAATTTTCAGAAAGCCCTAAACAATTGTTAAGATGTTTTTGGCCACCTCCGAAGAGGAAGGCAGACAAAACAAGCAATTCATGCTCCGACTCTATAGAATTTATTGGTTCTTTAGAACCTAGTAGTTACTGAGCCCCTACGTTACATGCCTAGGCTGTAAGGTAAGAGGACATCAGAAATTTGCGACCTGTGTCCTAGCGTTATTTTGCGGTAAGGAATCTGTCAGTACATTTGAAGGTTTTTTTTGTTTTTTTTTAAATATATATTTTATTGATTTTTTACAGAGAGGAAGGGAGAGGGATAGAGAGTCAGAAACATCGATGAGAGAGAAACATCGATCAGCTGCCTCCTGCACATCTCCCACTGGGGATGTGCCCGCAACCCAGGCACATGCCCTTGACCGGAATCGAACATGGGACCTTTCAGTCCGCAGGCCGATGCTCTATCCACTGAGCCAAACCGGCTTCTGCCATTTGAAGGTTTTTAAGCAGAACAACTGATCTAGCCATCAGTGACTGGCAAAGTCGCTCTGGGGCAGTGTGGAGAGAAGAGAGGGAAACTAGAGATGAAAAGTTCAGAAAAGAAGTGTGGCCCTCTCTGTCATCCCAAATCCAGTGGGAGCCTGAAAAAAAGCAGCATTATTTTTTTAATGTTTTTATTTATTTTAGCGAGAAAGAGGAAGGAAGAGAGGGAGAGGCATCGGTGAGAAAGAACCATTGATTGACTGCCTCTTGCACACCCTCTGGTGGGGATCAAGCCTGCAACCGGGCATGTGCCCTGACCGGGAATCGAACTGGTGACCTCTTGGTGCATGGGACAATGAAGGTAGCATTATTTTCATACACAATCCTACAAGCTGGGAGTTGTGGGTAGGGCTGCTTGAGAAAGCCACAGGTACCAAGATACCTCTCTCCTGAGGAGATTACGCTCTTTGATGGGCATAGGTAAGTACCCTTCTAGAAAAGAGTGCTCAAGAAATTCTCAGGAGGACTACCCCCAAACTATCACAGAGCCAAGCCTGGGCCCCCCAATAGGGGAATCTGGAATTAAGTCTTGCTGTCACAGGCAGAAAGTCCCCAAGGCAAGCCCTGACATGAGAGCCTTCCCCAAGTCTCTGTCCATCTTACTAGCCTTCGGTCTCACCACTGGGGCCTGGACTGTGTCCCAGAATCCTAACCTACTTGTTTCTAGGAGCCCAGGGCCTGGGCCCTGGCATTCATAACACTCTCACCACCAACACCATCTCCACATCCGCAGCTGGCTAACGCCTCACTCCCTCCTGGGCAGGACCATTCAAACCGAATGCTGCCTCCTGTCTGCACCCCAGCAAAACCTGGGCTTTAGCTCCTGCTGCCCTGCGCCAGACACCACACCACTGCCCCTTAGATGTGGATGCGCCTGACATTGCCAGTCCTCCCTAAATTCATTTCCTCCGCTTCTTGGGCTTCTGGCCCAGTCGCTCTTGCAGTTCCATGTGGTCATATGATTCAGTTTTACAAAAAAAAAAAAAGTGAGAAGTGGTCTTCCAGGTCTAGCCCATGAAAACTTCCCCTTCCAGTGGCTGGGTGTTGATTTCCAGGGCATCACTGAGAGCCATTCATTGCAGATGGCAGAGCCTATCAGCCTGGATCCCTGAATGAAAGCCTGTGCACAGTCCCCACCAACTGGAAATGTCTTGGGCTGTTCACACAAGTGAAAGTAAACTTGAATGTATTTGAGTCATTACACAAACTGCAGTTGGACTAGCCAACTAATATAAATAGATCAAGTCCCAATCTACTAATACCCTTTAGAGAATTCTCCACAAGGAGCCCCTATTGACGAGGTCACCTCCCTGGCCCTGTACTCGGTCCTCGCTTGCTGGGTCTTTCTACCACGCGTGGCTGAGAACCCAGCATCTTATCTGTCCATCCCATCTAAATATGCACAGCACCTAGGGGCTCAGGGATGGGAAAGCTAGATTTAGGGCAAGGAGATGAGTGAGCACATGCACTGCCCTGCACCTCTCTCTCTCTCTCCCTCCCTCTCTCTCTCTCTCTCTCTCTCTCTCTCTCTCTCGGTCTGCTCACCCAGAGACGGCTTGACTGGCATCCCTCAGTGAGGACAGTGCGAGTCTGTAACGTCAGTGTCACTCTGTGAAGAGAGGAGAGGGTGCAAAGAAAGAATGCCCATATATTACCCCCTTTCCTTACTTTTCTAGAGCAGATTTCTAAAAAAATGGTTCTTGTGACAGGAGGTGTGGAAAGTGCCACTGTGGAAAATAGTATAGCAAATCTTCAAAAAATTAAAAATAGAATTACCATAGGATCCAGCAATTCCTCTTTAGGATGTAGACCCCAAAAAATTGAAAGCAGGATTGCAAAGAGATATTTGCACACCCATGTTCATACAGCACTGTTCACAATAGCAAAATGTATAAGTAACCCAAGTGTCCACTACTGATGAATAAATAAGCCAAGTATGGTATACATACATACAATGGAATATTACTAGTATTTAGCCTTAAAAGGGAAGAAACACTGGCATAAGCTTCAACATGGATAAACCTTGATATTATGCTAAGAAAAATAAGCCATACACAAAAAATAGAAGGGTGGTTGCCAGGGGCTGAGGAATGGGGGGGAGGGGAGGGTAAGGGCTATTGTTTAATGGATAGAGTTTCAGTTTTACAAGAAGAAAACAATTATGAAAATGGATGGTGGTGATAGCTGCACAACATTAGGAGTGTATTTAAAACCATGAATTATACAATTAAAAATGGCTATATACACTGTTTTTGACAATAAAAAATAAAAAAGAGGGAGTTCCCTCTGTCTGCCTGTCTCCACAATCTTGGGGGTGGTTTGTCATGTCCTCCCTTTCTTATGGATCCAAGAGGAGTTGTTGAAATTTCAATCTCTTAGGACCCAGTGGTGACTTCCAAGCTCTCAACGTGTTGAACTGGAAATTGGAACTCCCTCATTTTTTATTGTCAAAAACAGTGTATATAGCCATTTTTAATTGTATAATTCATGGTTTTAAATACACTCCTAATGTTGTGCAGCTATCACCACCATCCATTTCCATAATTGTTTTCTTCTTGTAAAACTGAAATTCTATCCACATTTTATATAGCCCATTATGTCTAGGTATCAAGAAAAAATTAGAAGGCACACCAAAAGTTGAAAAACACAATTTGGTCTGGCTGGTGTGGCTCAGTGGTCAAGTGTCAACCCATGTACCGAGAGATCACCGGTTTGATTCCTGGTTACAGGCTTGATCCCCAGTAGGGGGAGGGGAGGGTGCAGGAGGCAGCCAATCGATGATTCTCTCTCATCATACTGAAAGCCATTCAAGATACTGTTTAAGTTTGCTAATGCTTAGTTTTGCTCATAAGTCCCTGAGGACAGGAATTCAAGAGATTCTCTGCAGAGGAAGAAAGATCTGCTTCAAGGTCATTTTTAGTCCTTGACTATTCAAAATGCAGCTGACAACTCACCGTAGACAACTCTCTCTCTCTCTCATGTTTCCACCTCCCTCTCCCTCTCCCTTCTTCTCTAAAATCAATAAAAGAATATTTAAAAATAAAAAACACAACAATTTGAAGGGATAGAGCATCAGAACCAGATATGGCAAGGATGCTGCAATTATAAGGCCAGGAATTTAAATAATAATTACTATGTTAAGGGCTGTAATGGATAAAGTAGAAAATATGCAAAAACAGATGGGCAAGCAGTGTAAGCAGAAAAATGGAAATCCCAAGAAAGAACCAAAAAGAAATGCTAGAGATCAAACACTGTAATAGAAATGAAGAATGCCTTTGATGAGTTTATTTAGTAGATAAGATTGGCTGAGGAAAGAAAATCTGAGCTAGAGAATACATAAATAGAATCCCCAAAAACCAAAAAGCAAAGACAGTAAAGACTGAAAAAAAAGAAACAATATCCAAGGACTGGGAAAACCACAAAAAGTATAAAATACATGTAATGGAAATACCAGGAGAAGAAAAAAAAAGGAGAAAGAAAACTGAAAAGCATATGAGGTAATGATGACTGAGAATTTCCCCAAATTAATGTCAGACACCAAACCACAGATCCACGAAACTCAGAACACCAAACAGGACAGATGCCAACTATTTTGGAAAATTTTTTGAAACTATTTACAAAAGCTGAGTATGTTCATACCCTCATGACCCAGCACTGTCACTTTCACTCCTAAGAATATACAAAACAAAAACAACACCGAAAGATATGCAAAAGAATATTTACAGCAGCAATATTTTGTAATGGCCCAAAATGAAAAACAATCTAAAATTTCCATCAACCCAATGGATCAGATACACAAATTGAGATGTAGCCCGGCCAATGAGGCTCAGTGGTTGAGCATTGACCCCATGATCCACGAGGTCACCAGATGGGTTCCTAGTCAGGGCACATGCAGGCTCAATCCCCAGTAGGGGGCGTGCAGGAGGCAGCTGATCAAGTTTTTCTTTCTCTCTATTCCCCTCCCTTCCTGTCTAAAACCAAAAATATTTTTTAAAAAATTAAGGTGTAGTCATA
>NW_006294589.1:227179-238427 GCF_000327345.1 Myotis davidii
TGTCACTTTACATGTATATTTTAATTTCTCTTCTATGGTGAGTTGTCAGCTGCATTTTGAATAGTCAAGGACTAAAAATGACCTTGAAGCAGATCTTTCTTCTTCTGCAGAGAATCTCTTAAATTCCTGTCCTCGGGAACTTATGAGCAAAACTAAGCATTAGCAAACTTAACAGTGTCTTGAATGGCTTTCAGTAGGATCCCTTGTGCAGAGTCACCAAGCAGGAGGCAGAAATAAGGGTTCCAGATCTGCGTGCTGGAAGGTAGTGATAAGTAAAACAAAGAGAGTGCATTGCTAAGAGGTCTATTAGAAAATTAAGACATCTCAATGGTATATGGCCCAGGATGACTGTCCTTCAAACAGGTGTGAAAGAACTTCACCTGGATTTAATTACCACAAAAGTTGTCATAACACATAGTCTGCAATCACAAGGAAGAATCACGGGCGCTTCGGAGGACCTGGAGCCAACTGAGAACATGAAAGGCCAGACTGTGAATGATCACTGGCATAGGAGTGCAGTGATAGAAATGATAGAATTATTTAAATACACCAATCAAGAGGCCACACACAATGACTGGGCTCCTCTGTAATAATACCATCCCATCATCTCACCATCGTAACAATAATAATAAAACATAGCAACAGTGTCTGGAGGAGAATCGACTTGTGAACTTCCTGTCTTACTGGCTTGTGGGGTTCAAGTATTACACATGGTAAATAACTGGCACACAATTTTTGTGCTCCAACCTGTATAGACCTCTGGTTTCACCCATAAATTGACTACTCTTCTCAGTGAAATAATGTTTTAAAAACATTTTTAACGCCCTAACCGATTTGGCTCAGTGGATAGAGCATCAGCCTGTGGACTGAAGGGTCCCAGGTCGATTCCAGTCAAGGGCATGTACCTTGGTTGCGGGCACATCCCCAGTGGGGGGTGTGGAGAAGGCAGCTGATTGATGTTTCTCTCTCATTGATGTTTCTAACTCTCTATCCCTCTCCCTTCCTCTCTGTAAAAAGCCAATAAAATATATTTAAATAATTTTATTTTAATGTACATTATCTTCAAAAAAGTCCTTTCAGATCAGCAGTCATGGCAAAGACTACTACTTGTCCTCTAACATGAATTACTC
The DNA here is from genome assembly GCF_000327345.1 of Myotis davidii. Classification (NCBI taxonomy): domain Eukaryota; kingdom Metazoa; phylum Chordata; class Mammalia; order Chiroptera; family Vespertilionidae; genus Myotis; species Myotis davidii. The sequence continues at coordinate 228,310 of NW_006294589.1, forward strand.
TCTCTTCCTCAGTCACATAACTCAAAAATGTCAGGCTGCTCAAAATAAAGACTATAACCTGCTAATGTTTCATGAATTTTTGTTATTCAAAGTTTACCACAAAATGCATGCATATTTTGTTAGGCTTGAGCCTTATATAATTCTTCCCAGATGGATACTTACATTTTTTAAGCTGAATCGTTTTTCCAAGCATATTATTAATTCTTTACATCTTTCCTGTCATCACAGGCTTTCATAACACCTAGTGTCTTTTGAAAATTTAATCAAGATGCTATGTGCATCCTCTCACAGCTCATTAAGATGTCAACATAACCATGCTGCTTATCAGCCCCTGTAGCAGATTCCTTTTATTTCATACTAGAGGCCCGTTGCAGGAAGATTCCTGCAAGAATAGGGCTTCCTGAGGCCGGAGCGAAGTAGAGAAGGGAACGAAGCCCACTGAAGCAGGCTTCACTCCCGTCTCTGCCACCTCGCTCCCTCCCACATCCATCACCTCATTCCCTCCCTTCTCCGCTGCCTCGCTCCCTCCCATCTCTGCTGCCTCCCTCCCTCCCTTGTCCGCTGCCTCGCTCCCTCCTGTCTCTGCCCCCTCGCTCCCTCCCATGTCCACTGCCTCGCTCCCTCCCATCTCCGCTGCCTCACACCCTCCCTTGTCCGCTGCCTCGCTCCCTCCTGTCTCTGCCCCCTCGCTCCCTCCCATGTCCACTGCCTCGCTCCCTCCCATCTCCGCTGCCTCACACCCTCCCTTGTCCGCTGCCTCGCTCCCTCCTGTCTCTGCCCCCTCGCTCCCTCCCATGTCCACTGCCTCGCTCCCTCCCATCTCCGCTGCCTCACACCCTCCCTTGTCCGCTGCCTCGCTCCCTCCTGTCTCTGCCCCCTCGCTCCCTCCCATGTCCACTGCCTCGCTCCCTCCCATCTCCGCTGCCTCACACCCTCCCTTGTCCGCTGCCTCGCTCCCTCCTGTCTCTGCCCCCTCGCTCCCTCCCATGTCCACTGCCTCGCTCCCTCCCATCTCCGCTGACTCGCTCCCTCCTGTCTCCACTGCCTCACTCGCTCCTGTCTCTGCCACCTCGCTCCCTCCCATCTCTGCTGCCTCGCTCGCTCCCTTCTCCGCCATTTCCCTCCTGTGTCCGCTGCCTCAGCTCTGCTCCTGTCTCTGCTGCCTCGGCTCCATTCCCTTCTCCGCAGCTTCACTCCCTTCTGCAGTGCTTGGCTTTCTTCTATGCTGTCTTCAATCTTCGGTCTTCGCTCCGTGCCTGTGTATGCAAATTAACCGCCATCTTTGTTGGGTTAATTTGCATATCATGGTGATTGGCTGGTGGGCATAGCGGAGGGATGGTCAATTTGCATGTTTCTCTTTTATTAGTGTAGCTTATTCTCAAGGAAGGTTCAGTTGACAATCTATTTTTATTGAGATTGGGCTGAATTTTTAAGTCAAACTGCAGGATTACACAAAATATTTATAAAAATACATATTTATAAAAATCAACTTTATTCTCTTTAAAAAATACAGAAGTAAAAATAAATTTGTCTGACAGAGGTCCCTTCTTTTCTCTCTCCTTCACTAAACCATTGTTTGCTGATAATAATCCCAACATACAAATTGCTTAATTTTTCTTGATCCCAATGAAATCTTAATTCTCTTTATTAAGTGTCATGAATTACCAGACAGCCTGCATGTGAATTAATCTAAGGTCTATTGATTTTCCTATCAGACCTCTGCTCCACACTTTGTCACTACACATATGCACTAATGGGATATATATTTCGACCACTACCTTTCCAACCAGTTCTATACCTACTCTGAGCTTAGAGAACTTACTTCATTTTTAAAAAAATTCTGTTACCACATTCTTATTCACCATCTCTTAACTTAAATATCAGAATTGTGGCAAACCAAGGTCAAACCTGCCTACAAAAAGACCCCCTAAATAGATCCCATACAGAAAAGTCCTAAATTCCTTTAATGGATAATATGTATCACAAGCTCAGAAAAAGTTATCAATATTATCAATATATAAGCTGTACAATGATTTTCAAAAATCAGAGACAAAAATTAGAGCTAAGTGACTTGCTGAGTGACAAAATTATTAATTTACATAACAGTACAGTGTTCTCTTTTAAGTGTTTCTCCTTTGTTTCAGATTCTGCAGATGGGGAAACAATGTCATGACTTAGAGGTAGGCAAAAGTTTCTTAAGACAGAAAATAATAACTATGAGTAAAATACTGGGAAATTAGATTGCTTCAAAATTAAAAATCCATGCTCATTAAAAGGCATCATTATAAAAATGAATAGGTAAGCCACAGACCAGAAAGAAAATAAGTGCAAAATACCTGTTTTACAAAGGATCAATATCCAAGATAAATAAAGAACTCCTACAACTTAATAATAAAAAGACAAATCCAATAAAATATGGGCAAAAGATCTGAAGAGATACTTACAGGGGGCGATAAACAAATGGCCAATGTGCACACACAAAAAAAGTACTCTACATCATTAATCATCAGGAAAATGCAAATCAAAAACCCTAAAAATCACAATTACCCACTGAAAATGGACAAAATTAAACTGTTTGACAACCTTCCCCCACTACTCTCTTGGAGTCTTTCCACAAGTGTAAAACTCAATTGTAATCAATTTGTGAATTGAGGTAGATTTTAATAAAATGGTGTTGGGCCTTAAAGGAGTAAACAAAAAATACATTCAAACAAAAAATAGACCCATTCCACATATTTGGCTCCTGCAGCCTTTACCCTCAGCAAGGAAGAATGACTAATCTAAAAAGTCAGAATTTGGTATGAATTTGGCCACATTTTATTAGAATGTGAAATCACGGAGTTAAGCCAGCCAATGTTCTTGTAAGCTTCTTATCTCCTTTGAGGTAAGGAGACCTACCAGGTCTTGACCTTCTCAGGGCTGCCAATAATAGGCTGTGAAGCCGGTCAGAAGGTCTCATTTATGCTACGTGTTGGGTAAGGAGTCTAACAATCTGCTTTGCAAATCTCGTCCAGTCTCTGGGCAGCAAGGTAGATTCAGGATGGGAGTGCAGGCTTAAGCTATGTTCTCCAATATAGCCTCCTAAGATCCTTGAACTGAAGGTTTTAGGAAGCTTGCATAGATTTTTAAAGTTTGTACCAAAGTCCCATTTGGACAGTAATTGTTTAGTTCTCACTCTATCAGTCAAAACACCTGATGAGTTCTGAATGGGTAACTCAAAAAAACTATATTTTTTAAATCATAAAAATAATGTAAACTTCATTGGTGCTAAATAACTTATTTTAATAGCTTTGTCTTTAACACAGTGTAATAACAAGATTCCTGTCATTTCAACCACAAACCCAAACTTTAAAACTAAGTCAACAATTAGTAACATGTTAATTTTGAAAAGTACAAGAGTATCAATGTAACAAAGAACTCATATTTTTAATGCCTTTTGTCACAATATTAAAAATAAACTTCTTAGTATACAAAAGCTATCAAAGGTCCTACCCCACACCCCAGAAACTTTTTTTTAGCAAATGAAAGTATAGTCCCTGCTGGTGTTTGTATTTGTTTAAAATGTTTTTAATTTGAATGTGATTTAAGTACTTAGCCATCCAAAAATGTTGGATACATACTAATTCTTTGCAGGTAGGCAGGTTCATAGTCTGGATAGAAGAAATGTCAGTCACAGAATTTTAAAGTCATAACTGGACTTTTAAACTATAAAATAAAGCAAGAAAATCTAGAAGGAACCAGACATAATGTCATCAGTTTTCACTCAAGTGGACTGCCATATGAGATTTTAGTTTCTGTTTCTTGGTTAGCTGGTTACTACCAAAGGCACAACGGCAATTCTCATAAGAGCTGAGCATTTTCACATAAGGGTAATTATTTTTAATTTAAAATAAAATAATATATGTACATACATATTAAAATACAACATAAACACATACAAACTAGTCAGAGACATTTCAACTAGAAAACTAAAAAGTTCCCATTACAAAAGAGACATAAAAGGAAAATTTTTAAATTAAAATAATACTTTTTGTTAAATCATTAAGATGATACTACCATCAGTGTATTCAAACTAACTCAGATCAGACAGAATATGTGAAATGCTGAGAATAAGTTCTCCTATAGTAAAAAACAAATGAGTTTTAAGGAGAGAAAAAAAATATTAGCTTCTCAACTGAAACTTACAAAGCAAAACATAGGATTAGTAATTTATTAAAAATCATACCCCTGATTTTCTTTTGAGAAGAAAGCAACGGTATAAACAAGGGCATGAAATAAACTTCGAAACTCATGCTAATACTCTGTTCTCACTGAAAAAAACTACTAGAAAAAAACTAATAAAATTTCAAATATTTCCATATAAGGTGGGCGAAATATACAATGTTTATATCTGAGATATAAACTAGTAATTTACTTTCTTTGCAATATCAAGTGATTTAGGTGAAGTTTACTTTTCCCAGTGTTCAAAATTAAACAGGAATTGTTTTCTGTATCTAGAAATTATAATGGTAATGTGAAATAGAAGTTTAATTTTGCTAAACTAAAGCTCAAATAGATTTTAAAATATCTAAAGAAAACAAAAAGGATTTAATTTTTGTAATTTTGCAATGATAACAGGTTCACTTTCTCTAACACTGAAAAAATCTATCCTGCTTTTATCAATATAAAACTATAAAATAGCCACAATATTTTTATATAATTTAGAAGAACCATTTCACATGATACACTCATAACACTGGAGAATTACAATCCAGAAAGAGATAGTCTCCCTGAAATAGAAAGAAGTTCTTTCTTTTTGTCACCTCCATTCCTTATGTATAATCTTTATTTCACATCATTTACAATAGAAATATTTATCACAATCTGATAGATAAGAAATTTTTTTGCCTTCTAAAACTCATCAAGTAAATTTACTCAGTCTTCTTAGAGCCCTTCTTTTTAACTTTATCTGAACTAACAGCTGTAGACTTTGTGGTCGATGTGCTTATTTCACTTTTCTTTTCACATGGTAAGAACTGCTGCTGCCAGCCAAACAATATTCGACTTACTGTAGCCTCAAAAGGAGCAAAAGGCACAATAGGAGTCTCTGTAGTCATCATGATTATCTGGAAAAAAAGTTCAATTTTGAATTTAAATATGTTTATTCTCAAACTAAAAGGGGTAAGTAATAAAAAAAATAGAGAAAAAATTCAAAATGTGTTTTTTTAATTGAGATGTAATCAACATATAAGATGCTAGTTTCAGGTATACAACATATGATACCATTTATGTACATATTGGAAATAACAATTAGTCGAGTTAACATCCATCATCATAGTTACAAAAACATTACTTCTTGTGATGAAAATTTTTAAGATCTACTCTCTTAGCAACTTTCAAATATGCAATATAGTTTTATTAACTATAGTCACCATGCCCAATAACTTACTTAATTTATAACTCGAAGTTTGTACCTTTTGATCCCCTTCAACTATTTGGCCCACCACCACACCCTGCCTCTGGCAACCACTAATCTCTCTTCTCTCTATCTATGCATTTGGTGTGTTTTCTTAGTTTTTAGATTCTATATGTAAATGAGATTAAACTGTATTTGTCTTTCTCTGTCTTATTTCACCTAGCATAATGCCCTCAAGGTCCATGCATGTTGTCATAAATGGCAAGATTTCATTCCTTTTTATGGTTGAATATTTCATTGTATACATATTCATCATATAGCCTTCATTCATCTTTTGATGGCCACTTAGGTTGTTGTCATATCTTGGCTATTGTAAACAATGCTGCAATGAACATGGGGTTGGCATATACTTTGTTGTTGTTGTTGTTGTTAAAATATATTTTTATTGATTTCAGAGAAGAAGGGAGATGGAAAGAGAAACAGAAACATCAATGATGAGAGAAAATCATTGATCAGCTATCTCTTACACGCCCTCTACTGGGATCCAGCCTGAAACCTGGGCATGTGCCCCAACCGGGAATCAAACCGTTCTGACCTCCTGGCATTTTTGACTTAGCATTTTCGTTTTCTTCTGATAAATACCAGAAGTAAAATGTTAAATCATATAAAAGTTTTATTTTTAATTTTCTGAGGAACTTCCACACTGTTATCCATAGTAACCAATTTACATTCCCACCAACAGTGAACAAGGTTCCCTTTTCTCCATATCCTCACCAAGACTTGTTATTTCTTGTCTTTTTTATAATAGCCATTCTAACAGGTGTGGGGTGAGATCTCGTTGTGATTTTGATTTGCATTTCCCTGGTATGATGTTGAGCATCTTTTCATGTACCTGTCGGCCATGTGTATGTCTTCTTTGTAAAGAAAAAAATCTATTTAGGTCCTTTGCCTAGCAAACAGCAACAGCTGGAATGCTAAAGAGCGGAGCAGAGACTTCAGCAGACGGGTTGAAGGTCCAGGATGGGCAGGGTGAAACTGCCCAGAGATGCACTTCAGGTTTACATTGAGACCCCAAAAGGGTCACATTCCAGAAGGCAAATCTGAACAGAACAGCACTAACAAGGACTAAACGTAGCCATCAAGAGGATTTAAATAATCTGTTTGTGCCTTACACCTGGCTGCTAGAAAAATGTTGAATGTAGTCCCTGACTTCAAGGACCTTATAGACTAGTCAGAGACAAGCAAGTAAATCAGTAATTATAGAACAGTAAAGAGAAGTGCAGTAACAGAGGTTTGTCCAGAAACATTTAAGTACAAGACATAGATTTGGAAGTCATTACCATACAAGTAGAAGGTAAAGGCGTGAATATGAATGTGCTCACATGGGGAGAATACAGTGAAAAAAAATCCAAATATAATGCTCACCTCCAAGTTTATTGGGTAATATCTAACAAAAATTTCCTTATATTAAACTATTCTTTGGATTAAATACAGTAAGAGCTAGCAAAATTATTGACTTCATGGACTGCAAATAAAAGATAAAGAATTCAGCTCTAGCCAGTTTGGCTCAGTGGATACAGTATCAGCTGTGGACTGAAGAGTCCTGGGTTCAATTCCGGTCAAGGGTACAGACCTTGGTTGCAGGCTTGACCCCTGGCTGTGGTCGAGGAATGTGTGGGAGGCAACCAATCAATAAGTCTCACATCGATGTTTTTCTCTCTGTGTCTATCCCGCTCCCTTCCTCTCTCTCTAAAAATCAATGGAAAAATATCCTCAGGTAAGGATTAACAAAAAAATATAAAAGAATTCAGATAAAAACATTGGCCTACTGTCAGAAAAACAGCATTTTTTAAAACAATATACAGAAGAGAAGAGGGCCAGGATCTAAAGTATTTCCTGAGAACGTGAACTATAGCAAGTATTTTTCAAATCGAGTGTTTTAATAGAAGCTCTACTCCCAGTAGAGTCATCACTCAGCCAAGAAGTATTGCCAACATCAGGAGTTATTGCTGAAATAGACTCAGGAGGTTCAAGGACGGGCTTCTGTGAATTTAGACTCTTATTAGGCTTTGATTCAGCAAGGTGATACAAATATAATAGTGAAAAATGGAATGACCCCTTACTCTTTTACAAATAAAATATAAAACAATCTTCTTATTTAGCAAACTATTAAAAGAAAAAGCCTATTACCTAAATTGAATAACATTTGACTTCAAGTGACAGCCTTATAATACTTATATACGAAAATGTAAAAGACTTAGAATATACAAAGAAACCCTGAAAAAGGACAAAGTTGGGAGTACTTATATCACTTAAGGTCAAGACTTAATATAGTTATAGTTGTTAAGAAAGTTTGGTATTGGCTAAGGATAGACATATAAAGCAATGGAACAGCACAGAGTCCAGAATGAGACCCACACCAATTGTAAGAACAATTGACTTTCAACAAAGGTGCCAAGATAATTCAATGAGAGAAAGGATAGTCTTTTCAACCAATAGTGCTAAAACAACTTTATATTCATATGAAAAAAATAACCTGACCCTTACCTCCTGCCAATTATAAAACTTAATTTGAGATGGCACACAATGCAATATACAGATCATGTATTATAGAAATGTATACTTGAAACCCTATATGATCCTATTAATAAATGTCACCCAATAAATTTAATAAAAATATTTTTAAAGAAATGGATCATAAACCTAAATGTAAAAACAAAAACAATAAAACTATAAAAAATGCAGGTGAAAAATCTTTACAACCTTGAGATATGGTAGAATATTTTAGCTAGAACACAAGAAAGCAGGACCATAAAAGGAAAATGATAAACTGAACCTCATCAAAATTAAAAACTTCAGCTCTTCTAATGACAATTCTAAGGAAATAAAAAAAGAAACCCACAAACTGGGAGAAAAATAATGGCTATATATATATGTATCTCACAAAGGGTCTGGTATCCTGAATATATAGAAAACTATTACAACTCAGTAATAAGATAATCCAATTTTTTTAGGTGGGCAAAAGATTTGAACAGACACTGCCAAAAAGATGATAGATAAATGGTCAGTATGCACATGAAAAGATGCTCAACATTATTAGTCATCAGGAAAATGTAAATCAAAATAGCAATGAGCTGCCACATACCCACTAAGATGACTTTAATGAAAAAGACAAGCATTGGCAAAGATGTAGTGAATTAGAACTCTCATATATTGCTGGTAGAAATGTAAAATGATAAAGCCACTTTGGTTAATTCCTCAAAGTTCCTCAAAAGATTAAACGTACAATTACTATATGATCTAGTAATTCCATTCCTATATGATATACCCAAGAGAAATGTAACACATGTCCACATAAAAATTTGAATGTGAATGTTCATAGCTCATTTTCATATTGGCCAAAAAGCAAAAGAACCCAAATAGCTATCAAATGATGGATAAATAAAATGTAGTATAATAAACCCTTGATTTTGCACATTTCAATTTAACGGACTTCAGATTTAACAGACAAAATTTCTGGTCCAAATGTCATAGGTGAAAACGCTTTTAACCAAGATTTGCTTATAATTAAATTAATAGGTTATTTTTTTGTTATTAATTCACTGTTATTTTTTAAAATATATTTTTATTGGTTTCAGAGAGGGAGAAATAGAAGCATCAATAATAAGAGAGAATCATTGATTGGCTGCCTCCTGTATGCCCCACCCTGGGTATTGAGCCTGCAACACAGGCATATCCCCAGACCAGGAATCGAACCGTGACCTCCTCGTTCATAGATTGACATTCAACCACTGACCCACACTGGCCAGGTGATTAACTGTTATTTTAACAAATTTTAGCGTATAGGCCATATGTTTGAAAAAACACTGTAGTAATTTCACCAACATAAATATTACATATCTACAACCATAGTCTACATATTTAAATCCAAGAGTCACCTCTGGTAAACAATGTTTGATAAATGATTAGCATATGATCACACCACATCACGCATACTATAATTGGTTCCGTTGTTGCGTGGCATGACTTTCTGCAGCAGTTTTAACTCGTGCCTGCAGGCTAATGTCCCCATGTACGCTAAGCCAAGCCCCCGCTGTGTTACTCACAGTGACTTGTGAATACATGCATTTACTAGACCTATTCGGTATAAATTTAAAATTACTGTAATATAAACAGAAAACTTTTCTGTGAAATGGAACTTTTCATACATACTTAATTTTAATTACACAAACATGTCTACATAAGTAAAAACAGGTAAACTAATTTGTCAATTTTTTAACATATGCATTTGTTATTATATAACGGACTTTTTCAGCTTTAAAGGACAACCCCTCACCTGAATCAGTCCATTATATTGAGATTTTACTGTATATCCACAGACTGGAATATCATTTGGCAATAAAAAAGAATAACGTACTGATACATACAACACTGATGAACCTCAAAATCCTTATGCTAAGGGAAAAAAATCAGTCACAAGACCACCACATATTATAGTATCCCATTTACATAAAATATCCGAATAGGTAAATTTATAAACAGAAAGTAGATTAGTAGTTGCCTACAGCTGGGGGATTAAAGGAAAATGTGAAGTGACTGCTAATGAGTATGAGGTTTCTTTTTGGGGTGATGAAAATGTTCTAATATCGATTGTGGTAATGGCTGTACAACTCTGTGACTATCCTAAAAACCACTGAATTGTATACTTTAAATGGATTAATTG
>NW_006294589.1:238473-256307 GCF_000327345.1 Myotis davidii
TGATCAATGGTTTTATCTCTCTCTCCCTCTCCCTTCCTCTCTGAAATCAATAAAAATCCTATATAATAAAAGGCTAATATGCAAATCGACCGAACAGCGGAACGACCGGTCCCTGTGACACGCACTGACCACCAGGAGGCAGATGCTCAATGCAGGACCTGCCCCCTAGTGGTCAGTGTGCTCCCACAGGGGAAGTATCACTCAGCCAGAAGCCAGGCTCATGGCTGGCAAGTGCAGCAGCGGTGGTAGGAGCCTCCCCTGCCTCCGCAGCAGTTGGACAACCCCCAAGGGCTCCCAGACTGCGAGAGGGTGCAGGCCAGGCTGAGGGGACCCCCTCCCCCCCCTTCCCGAGTGCATGAATTTCGTGCACCAGGCCTCTAGTATCTAATAATGGTAAGAATACCAATAATCAGAATTAGCCTCATGATATAGCTACAAATAAAATTCATATGCTGTGTCAGACACAGTAATAGAATGGCATACGTCATCTCCAATCCTCTCAACAATGATACAATGAAAATGAGGAAATCAGGATTTGGAGACATTAAGTGACTTGCCTATTCAGGGATTAGAGCAGTGATGGCGAGCCTTTTGAGCTCGGCGTGTCAGCATTTTGAAAAACCCTAACTTAACTCTGGTGCCGTGTCACATATAGAATTTTTTTGATATTTGCAACCATAGTAAAACAAAGACTTATATTTTTGATATTTATTTTATATATTTAAATGCCATTTAACAAAGAAAAATCAACCAAAAAAATGAGTTCATAGGTTCGCCATCATTGGTTTAGAGAGTAAAGTTAGGTGTGAACTTAAGACAATCTGTCTCAAAAAACTGTGATCTTATATCATACTATCTCCTATCTTCAAGAATGAATAAAGCTTTGAACCAGACAATAACAATAAAAGAGATTGACCACAAATGTCCTAATATAAAATTTCTAAATTTTAAAGTTCAAAAGAACCTCAGAGAACATCTACCCAAGTACCTCATTTTCCAAATGAGATGACACTGTCTCTGCAGTCTCTGCTCAGCCTTGGCTATTTTCACTACTCTCTGGCCTCCAATACACTCTGAGGCTATATCTGCAAGTCTTTCCTGGTAGCCTCAGCACAAATCAAATGAGAAATCAGGAGAGATAAGTTTCAGAAAGTCATGGATTTGCTGAATAAATTCCCCAAAGTTCATCATTTTAGACTGTAATAACAATAAAAAATAAATGTTCCTGTTACTTGCCTCATATGCAGAATTCTGATTACACAGAATCTGTATTACTGATGTATTGCTATTTTGAACTCTTACCTTTGTGACCACAAGAAACATAGTGTAGAGGAACATAAGATCATGCCTTGATATTTGCAGGTGCTCGGTGTGCTGGAATGTGAAGATAATTGACCCCAGCAGGGTTACCTTGGCAGGACTGAAAAGGAAACACACTTTAAGTCAGTAAGTCATTAACTAAACATAGACCTATGTCTGTATTTCTCAAAGAGTACCCTACAAAATACTAATTTAACGAGTTACTAATAGATATAACACAAAATGAGCTCTGTGAAATGCTAAGTTATATAAAACTAAATACCTTTCTTCACAGCACAAAGTATCAGAGATATTAGAATATTCATACATATTGTCACTCTCTGATAGAGTACAATCCTTTATGCAATATTTCTGGAACATATTTGACCACGTAACACTTTCTCACAAAGGATCTGGAAATCCCATGTTTGTCAGCATAATTTGGGACAAGTAGATTAGTCCTGAAAAACCTTACAATGCTAAACAGGCTGCTTGGATGGAATGGGGTTAGGAAAAGAAAGCCCCAATTTGTAGAATTTTCTCATTTCCAGTGTGTAAATATTCCCATCACAACCAACTTCAGGCTGCTGCATAAAGAGAAGAGATATACACAACTGGCTCTCGTAAAACAGTATGAGCTTGCTCCAGCACATTACTTAGCTAACTCCAGCACAGAATATTTGCATTACCTAATATCTTAATAAATTAATGCTGAATAGTTCAAGTCTGTAAGATGTTAATCTACAAGAAGAAACACCACTTTAATGTATATGTTTGCCACATATTTAAAGCATATCTCAGTAACAGATCATTATCTAGCCCTTTATGATGACAACTAGAAAAATATAAATAATAAACTTAGAATGTAAAAGCCCCTATCAGCCATTTTATGAAAAATTAGTTATTAATTTCATTATTACAAGCTAAGAATTGAGTTCAAAGCAGAGTTAAGTTTGGGCAACAGGGGTTTGGACTTTGCTTAACAATGATCCAGCAGCATTCCTGTTTTGGAAAAGTAGTCTCTAAACTTTTTAATGTGTATCCAGCCCTATTGGTAAAGAAAGTATTTAAGACACTCCCTAAAATACATTTATCAGTTAATTTGTAAATTATATACATGTACAACTGTTATTATAAAATGTACACCAAATTGACATTTTAACAAGTTGAGATAAAAAACAAATGAAAGTAGGTTTGTCTTCATGTCGTTTTGCTACTCTTTGTTTCTAATAATTTGGTGTCTGTACCACACTGCCTCATCACGGGCATCCTCTAGTGCACACAAATTTCATTCTGGATTGGGTTCTCTAAAGAGCATATATCCAGAAGCAATGGATCTGAGGAAAAATTATTGTAGACAATAAATTGGAGCAGGAAATTGGAAAAGGGCTAGAATTAGGAAAAAGTCAATGAGGGTGGTTAGGAAAGTCAGGAAGCATTTAGGAAATTCTTATAGTAGTTTCCTGTGAAACTAGTAAATAAGCTATCTGCTTCCAAAATACAGTGGTGAATAGGCATAGAATAACAGTTACAGGCATTCTCATTCCAAAAGGGAACAAAAAAAAACCCAGAAGAATAAAGTGGTCACTGGTCCTACACAAATTCAAAATCCAGAGGGCAAATTCCATTAGGTTTTGAGGCCTAAGAACAATCCTCTATGTGGCTTGAAGATGCGTCCTCTGAGTCTGCAGTTCCAACCTCTGCACTCAGGGCTCTGGCCTTTACACCTGTGACTCCAGCCTGTGTGCCTGGCCTCAGACCGCTAGGCTCACAGCTCTCACCTTAAAATAATTCATCCTTTTCCTTGAAGGGTAGCACATGTTTGAAGCTGAGCAGTTTTGTCAGCTTGTTTCCTGCCTGTAGAATTTTAGGAGTCTGACAGCCTTCTTTTATTTCATCTTATCTCTTTCCTTTTCAGTCCAAGCTGGCAATGTTTCTGCTGAAATAACATTTTCAAAGACCTTATGGGTCTCCTGTGTCTGACACAGGAATCCATGCCATTAGTCAAAATGGTCCTTCACAAATCCCATCTCTGGCCCTGGTTTCTCTTGTGATACCTCAATGGATCCATGTGTCCCGTGCCTAATCTCTTTTAACACTAGCAAAAATTGTCCAGCAACACCCTTAACTTTCTCTCCACAGCAGGCTTTCCCAAGAACAAGTCTACTAATTTTATCATCTTTTCCAGTCTGGATTGGCTGAGAATTTCCTAAATCATCAAGTCTTGGTTTCTTTATTTAGCAGTTATTCCCTCAAGTCAAATCTTTCCTCTCACACTTCATTATAAGCAGCAAGGAAAACCTAGTCCAGAACTTCAACAATTTGTTTCTACATGTCCTCAGCTAACTAAGCAAGTTCATTGCTTACATGTTATGCTTTCCACAATTCAGCTAAGTTTTCTGCCACTATATATGGTAACTGTATCATCTCTCCAGTTTCTAATATCATGTTCCCCATTTCCTTCAGAGCCCTCACCAGCACCTCTAACATTCATATTTCTATCAACATTCTGTTTATGACAATGTATGTATTCTCTAAGACCAAACAGATTTTCTCTGCTATGCAAAAGTATTTGGTAATATATATATGAAAACTTAAGAATATGCACACAATCACAAAATATCATAATGGACAAAAATATCATAATTGCCTGACAAACTGTCAATCATTTCATTCATCTAATATTTATTGTCTACTATATGGTAGATGCTTGGGATACAAAAGAAAAAAAAATCCCTGTCCTTGGCATCTTGTATTCTTTGAAGGAAGAGGGGTAGGGAGGTGAAGCCAAGGGGAGAGAAGAATAAACACAATAAGTAAGTGATAGAATATGATAAATGCTGTGTGAAAAAAAATAATAATAGAGGGATATGCTCCCATTTTAAGCAGGGTAGTCCTCACTGAGGTGAGCTTTGAGAAAATACTTTGAACAAAGTAGACAGGGAGGTAGCAACCTGAGAAAAAAATTCTAGGCAAAAAGAAAAGCTAGTGTAAACCAGACCACACCAGGCTTTTTCAAGAACAGAGTATAGTGAACAAGGGAGAGAAGAATAAGAGATGAAGTCAAAGCAAATTGGGTGTGGGGGACAGACAGATCTCAGAGGGCCTTATAGGCCATTTCAGGGAGTCACTGCAAGGTTTTGAACAGAGGAGAAACATAATTTGATTTTGGTTTTAAAGCCCCAAGAAATGGCTTATAAAAGTATTTAAAGGCATGCACTCAAAATGAGAAAAATTTCCCCTTAATTACACTAATGCCTTATTTATAACTTTATCATCATCCAAAACCTTCTTTGTTCTACTTCTGAACTGCCTCAATTCAAGCTTTAAGGAGTACTTTCCAAGTTAAATATCCTGGAATTTGTTGGTTCTCAAACATACCTCACCACCCATACTACTTCTCCACCTTCATTTTTAATCCATTCTAATGAGCTTATTTTCACACAAAGTCTTACCTTGCTTATTATGGCCACTATTCCCTAAACCTTTTCCTTCCTGAATTGTGGGAACGGAAACTGTACTTCTCTGTTCTCATTTTCAGGTACATTAGGGATACATTTTTGACTTATTTAATACTGGGTCAGTGTCATTAAAAAATATCTAACAATTAGATTTTCTTAAGTGGACACAAAAGGTAGTATGCGTCCAACAAGTATAGAGTAGGTTATTTCCTCTAATCTTTTTCTTATTGTTATGTACAATTAAACTCGACTTTCATTTTTAAAGCAACTAACAGGGCTTTATGACAATGCTTTGATTTGTTCTCTTAAATTTGACATTTTACTAACAGAACTATGTAAATTTGAAATCTGGGTGATTTCATTAATGAAAATACCAAGAGCCTGCAACTGATTCATTTCCATTTAGAGAAGTCTGTGCCTGTGTAATTCTCTCTCCATAAATTCATACTCCTCTGACAATTCTATAACAATGTTGAAATTTTTGTTTTATTTCCTAAAGAAAGGAACCCACAAATAAATGAATCAATATATATTTTTAAAACTACATTTGAGAGAGCAGTCTTTTTGAAAGAATAAAGTTTCCTGGTTTTCTTCCCATTATCATCACTATTTATTTTTTTCACCTATATTTCATCCATATCTAGAATCCATAAAATATTTTTAAAAATAAATTTGGTGGGATCTAAGGTTAAAAAGCAAGATTCTCAGTATAGTTTATACCAACTCACTAGGACATCTTCATCCATTCATCAGCTTGTGGTTTCCAATCTCCTTTTACCAATAGCTCAAAATTTGTGATAATGCTACCACCTGCACCTAAAAATAAGAAAATAAAACAAGAATATTTAGCCAAATTTTCTAAAGAAATATTTAAAACAAAGCCATAATTTTACTTCCTGACATAAAATCCCGAAGAAAAAAGTTGCCTTGTACATTAACGGTACTGACACTATTGCAATTCTTCTTCCCTTTCAGCATATGGCAACTGTCTATTATCCAATAATTAAATTAAAATTGGGGCCGAAACCGGTTTGGCTCAGTGGATAGAGCGTCGACCTGCGGACTGAAGGGTCTCAGGTTCAATTCCGGTCAAGGGCATGTACCTGGGTTGCGGGCACATCCCCAGTAGGAGATGTGCAGGAGGCAGCTGATCGATGTTTCTCTCTCATCAATGTTTCTTACTCTCTATTCTCTCTCCCTTCCTCTCTGTAAAAAATCAATAAAATATATTTTAAAAATAAATAAGTAAATAAAATAAAATAAAATTGGGTCCTTATGCACAGAGATGTGGCGAGGTTTGTTCAGACCTGAAAAATAAAATCCTCTGTTTTACTATTTCCTTCCCTGATAATAGTTTTAGGTGAAATACACTATAATTGGAGATTGGGAGAAATTTGTTCAATTCCTACATACAAAAGACTCAACAATAAAGGTAAAAAATGCAAAGTAAACATGAACCCATAATCAATCATATTTCCCATTTCCAGTTATTCAGAAATTTTTTTTTACATGCGGCACATAATTTCTTATGTAAACTTGGTTTATGTATGATGGCACTACACCTTAATTAATTATGAATCCCTCCAGTTCTGGGGCTGCTAATGAAACCAATCATAAAAATTTTACATTGTAAGACAGTTGGGCTCAAAATAATGGCTGATGGCTATACTAGTGAAAAGTGCTAGTTTTGAATTAACTTTAGTAGCCAACAGGAACAAGGCTTCCATCCTCCAAAAAGACATTATTAAAATACTAGTATACGGTCCCCATTAATATAACTAGAGAACTGTTCAGTAGTTGTAGTACACCGATAACAACATTTATGAACATATACTGTTAATATTACCTCGGGCCCATCCAATAGCTATCATGACTATCCAGCCATTTTTGTAATGGCTATTAGCATGTGTGACTCCACCTACTATTTTCCAAGTTCTGGTCACTTCCTTCATTCCTGCAGCCAAGAGTTGAACAGGTAGGAAAGAATAGCCCTGGGAAACTAGGTCACATGGGCAAAAAAAAACAATATACCTGAAATTAAAATTTAAATATTTTTATAAATGGAATCAGAACAGAAATAACAATACAGCTTGTCAGCAATAACAATTTGGCAAAACACAACAAACATAAATATAAATTCCATATAAACATGGATTGAGTAGAATAAATTTTTTTTAAATCCCATGAAATACATATAATAATCTGCCAAAAAGCCATGGTCTGAGGGAAATTTCATCTTGTTTAAACTTCTGAATACTCTATATATGGAAAAAGTATTTACCGAGTTCCTAATTTGTGCCTATACTCTTCTAGAAGCTAAGTACTAAATCCACTAAAAAAAATAAAGCAAATTTATAATCAGTTTAGGGTAAGGGCTCCTCTAGGTAGAGTGCCTTTTTCTCTAGAAAAGCTGAGCAAGGACTGCATTTCAATGCCCTAACATCTTCACCTGTGCCCCTTAGTACAGTACATAAACTGCATCCTATACAAAGAAAGGTCATAGCTCTCAAGGAGACAGATGTGTATTAAGGAAAAACATGTTTTCATAGAGCTGAAAGAATATGAAGCTTGTTCTTCAATTCAGTTGAGTAAGATTAAGTTTTAACCGATTAAATTGTGAAACTAGTTTAAGATAATTCACTCCTCCTCAGGTGAATTATTTTTTGAAGCTTCATTTGTTCTAAGCATCTGTTCAAACAGTTTAGCAGTAGTGTTAAATTGGAAAACTCTACATTTCTCCCCCCATTCCTAAAAATACTCTCTAGCTGACAATTTTGTGCTTAAAGCAGAACGTATCTTCTTTCTAACAGAGTGGTATGGAATACACTGTATGAAAGAAGTATTATATTTCTTTAAAAAGAGGTTGATAATATTATTGCAACTCATGATTCATAAAGTAAGAATTCCCAAAACTATGCATGGAATATGAAATCCATTTGCCAAACCACTGCTTCAGAGACCCTACACAAGATGCTATGGTTTGTTCAGCCTGAGGCACTCTTTCTTCTTTATCTCCACCTATCAATTTCTTTTAATTCTTCAAAGTCCCACTCAAATACTAGTAGTACCATATACACTGACTCTGGGAGTTTTGTTTTATTCTCAGTTCAAACTAAATTCTAATGGCTCTGAACAACTAAAACAATTGGTTCCTATACCTAAACATAGATCCCTCTTAATACATTTTCCTTTATAATACACAGGGTGGGGCAAATGTAGGTTTACAGTTGTTCGTATAGAAAATAATACAATAATCTATATATATAAAGCCTAAGCGACTGAACGACCGGTCGACCGGTTCCTATGACGCACTCTGACCACCAGGGCAGACGCTCAACGCACAGGACTGGGCTCCCTCCTGTCTGGATCAGGCCAAAACCAGCTATCTGGCATCCCCCTAGGGGTCCCAAATTGCGAGAGGGCGCAGGCCAGGCCGAGGGACCCCACCAGTGCACAAATCCGTGCACTGGGCCTCTAGCTATTAAATAATAATACAAGAATAAACTCTGCGTTTTGTATACTCACAGCTGTAAACCTCCTTTTGCTATACCCTGTATAAGGGTGCAATTCTCGTTATAACAGACTTTAGATGGCAGGAATAATTCATCTTGTTATCCCCTCACCTAAAATTCAGCACAATGAAAAGTAGTCCTGAATTAAATCACTTACTAGCAGTTAATCTTCAGGCAAAATACAAAATAAATCAAATCAAAGAGTAAGTTGATAATTAAAAAGTTTGAGAGAAAGGAATAACTACCTGAGATAGTAAAAATCTTTTTGAAAATAACTGGTATGTTTTAAAAATTTTACATGTTCATATAATATTTTGAAAGTCTCTATACACTTCTCTCTTTAAATATAGAACACATTTCTAAGAAGTTAGATATGGGGGGGGGATGAGTTATACTTAAATAAGCAATTTTAAAATGTACTTTTAAATAAAATTAAAATATTTTGGTATCCACTGTAGACCAGATTAAGAAAGGGGGATTTGGTTTCTAAAGTAAAACATTCAAACAAACAACAAAAACAAAAATACAAATGACCCCACTTTCATTCTCTCCACTGAGACTATATTCAACAAATTAGAAACCTTATTACAAGAGCAATCTTGGACTTTTTATTTCAACTATGTAACATTATGACATACAATCCAAAATTTGTAATTATTGCTATTTTTAATAAATGTCTTTATTCCATTTAATCATGTATCTCTAAAGTATACCTACAATAAGCTAACATTTAAAACAAAAAATAGTTCTTATTTCAAGTGTTAAGTAGTCACAGGGCAAAAGAACAATTGTTTATTGTGCTCAATACATTTAGAAGTAAACATATCAGACTAATGATTCATTAAACAACCATTCCAGCTCTATAACACAAGTTAGCTTTTTAAAATTTCTTTAACGAAGCACTCAACCAATACTCATTAAGCAATCATTATGTCCCTCCTTCTGTAAAAATGATCATTTCACCTTTAACTAAAATTGTCACATCTAAAAAACTTTTAACTTGTAAAGTGCCTATAGAAAACATATCAGAAAAGAAGAAATGGAACATATTGAATAAGAAATGGAAAAAAAGGGCAACTGATTTCTCATCCTTTTTTTTCTCATCCACTTTTAAATCATTTCAATTAATGACGAGGAAAAAATGACCAAGAATAGTGCTAAGCAATAGAAGTTAATCTAAAACAGGATACAAACAGAATGCTAAGCCACTGACAAATGAAAGCTAAACCAACTTAAGTAAAGATTAAAATAGAAATTAGGTTAATACCAATAGCTGAGCAGAGAGAAGCTTCCCATGGTTAGCCACTAAGAACTCTTTTTTCATTCTACTATTAATTCCATTCCTCTATAAAGATAGTATTACTTAGCCCTAACCGGTTTGGCTCAGTGGATAGAGCGTTAGCCTGCAGACTCAAGGGTCCCAGGTTCAATTCCGGTCAAGGGTATGTACCTTGGTTGCGGGCACATTCCCAGTAGGGAGTGTGCAGGAGGCAGCTGATCGATGTTTCTCTCTCATCGATGTTTCTAACTCTCTATCCCTCTCCCTTCCTCTCTGTAAAAAAATCAATAAAATATATTAAAAAATATATAGTATTACTTAACCAAGCCAAAACAGAGCTATAAACTAAATACAGTTCATATCAGCACAACTGGACACCTTTGTTTCTGCTCTTATTACTCTAAAAAAATAATAGACTTATATGATTTGAAAAAGACTATTGCTGAATGACAGACCTATAAAACTATATATTTTCTTGTATTTTTCCTCATAAAAATGCAGTTATGCAAATATGCAATATATAATAGATATTTGAAGTTTAAAGGAAACACACAGGGATACAAAAATCAATACACAGAAAAATTACAACATGTTTATTCCCCCCAAAACAGTTTCAAAAGGAAATAGCCTATGAAAGTGTACACTGTCCTCCCAACAGTTGTTTCCCTTTGCCAGTAGATGGTGCTAAGCTCCAGATGTGAGCACCATGAGCTATTTCACTAAAAAAAGATGACCTTTCCAGTAAGTGTATTCACAGAATCCCTTAGTTTAACTTGCTAGAGTTTCCAGTACATTCCAAACATCACTCTCTCTCTCAAATTAAAATCAAATGAACAAAGATTATATGTTCTCAACATGAAAACCTTACAAAATAGTGAAATATAATGTGTCTTTATGCATGTATCATGTTTTATAATTAAGGGTCTGTGAGAACAGAGATAATACTTGTATTTCCAGAATCCAAAACAATCTACTACATAAGCACAGACGAAAGGACTAGATACCCTACATTTTGAATCCTGCCTCCTTGGGCAAGTTATTTGACCCTTTTTGCCTCACCTTAGCCTTAAGTGAGAATAAAATAGTACCTATCTTACAGGGTTCTTATGAGGTTTACGAGAGATAATATATGTAAAACACATAAAAAACTGTCTATGACATAGTAAATATACATCAATGGTTGCTATTGTTGTTTTGTAATGACCAACAAAACTAGAATTGCTAAAATGCTCACCAGCAGAAGAATAAATAAAATATAGATAGTAATATAATAAATTATGTAGCAGTGAGAGGGAATGTACTGTAGCTACATTCAAAATACAGATTAATCTTAGTAGCATAATGTTCAGTGAAGAAAACAATCCCAGAGAACTATATACAGTCATGTGTCACTTAACAGTGGGAATATGTTCTGAGAAATGTGTCGTTAGGCAATTCTGTTGTGGTAACATCATAGAGTGCACTTACAGGGGACATCAAAACTAATGGCAAGGTTCTGGGAAGATGGTAGCAGCGGTAGCAGCATAGATTTTGATCTCTTCAACTCTCCACATGAAAACAGACAAGGTATCTACACACCAAACCAAAATCCCATCCACAACACCTAAAATAAACTATGAGACAAGGTACCCTTTCAAATCCCAAAATGCAGAGACAATTCACCAACACCCACAAGACCTGCACTGCTTGACAGGAAAAACAAAACAATAAGATGGCAACTAATAAACCTAATAACAACTCCAAAATACCTAATATGTAGTCACTGCAAAGCATATCAGGCCAATGAGGAAAACACTGACAGTAGCTGAAATGAGGAGGGATTCTGGCACCTCTAATACTACGTGAGACAAAAGGTCCATGATAAGAAGGTCTAAAAAGAGGTTGAATCAATTTAGTCACCATGAACTTTCAAAACTGATCCACCCAGACTATATTCTAGAACAAGTCCCACACTGAGAAACTACTGGTGTAAAATCAAAACTGAGTAGAGTAGAACAACAGAAGAAAGAGGAGACCCAGACCAAAATGGGGAAGAAGAAAAGACCTAGGAAATCTCAGAATTCAGGCAAACCTCTTTTGAACACTGGATAAAAGCAACAGAGGCAGAGCTCTACGAAGTCAGAAAAGCCTTCCTGAATTCCACCTCATGCTAAAAGTTAAATAAACCTAATTACCCATAAAAGTGACCAACAGAAAAGGATCAGGGTAGCCGGGGCCAGTTTGGCTCAGTGGATAGAGTGTCGGCCTGCGGACTGAGGGGTCCCAGGTTCGATTCCGGTCAGGGGCATGTGCCTGGGTTGCGGGCGCATCCCCAGTGGGAGATGTGCAGGAGGCAGCTGGTTGATGTTTCTCTCTCATCGATGTTTCTGACTCTCTGTCTCTCCCTTCCTCTCTGTGGAAAATCAATAAAATATATTTAAAAAAAAAAAAAGGATCAGGGTAAAATCCCATAGAAATGTACTATACAAAAAAAAAAGCAAAATAAATCCCTACAGACAATAAATCTCTACAGAAATCACTCAGGAAAATATGTCCATTAAACATATCAAAACTGCAACCTACTATTTTAAAACAAGCTTAAAGACATTATGAAAGTGGTAACAATGCATAGAAGAACAACATACATCACAATTAGAAAAACTGAGAACTGAAGATGAAATACTCATGAAGTAAGAAACAAAATCATTTCACAAATGAAGACTAAACTGGAAGAAAAATAAAAAGAAAAATATAACAGTGTCTTCAAAACACAAAATACAAAAAGGGAAAACATTTTTTAAAAAATTTTTTTTCAAAGTATGTTTTTATTGATTTCAGAAAGGAAGTAAGAGGGAGAGAGAGATAGAAACATCAATGATGAGAGAGAATCATTGATCGGCTGCCTCCTGCATGCCTCCTACTGGGGATCGAGTCTACAACCCAGGCATGGGCCCTTGACTGGAACTGAACCCGGACCGGACCCGTCAGTCCACAGGCCGATGCTCTATCCACTGAGCCAAACCAGCTGGGGCAACATTTTAAATCTTAAGAAAAAAGGTTCACTAAAGAAAAGCAAAGGAGCCCTGACCGGTTTGGCTCAGTGGATAGAGCGTTGGCCTGCGGACTCAAGGGTCGCAGGTTCGATTCCGGTCAAGGGCATGTACCTTGGTTGCAGGCACAACCCCAGTGGGAAGTATGCAGGAGACAGCTGGTCGATGTTTCTCTCTCATCGATGTTTCTGACTCTCTATCCCTCTCCCTTCCTCTCTGTAAAAAAATCAATAAAATATATTTAAAAAAAAAAAAAAAGAAAAGGACAGACAATATACCAATAATAGGAGTTCCTGAAGAAAAAGGAAGAGCACAAATACTAAAATAACTTTCTCAATTAAAAAACAAATGTGATGCCCTAACTGGTTT
The DNA here is from genome assembly GCF_000327345.1 of Myotis davidii. NCBI lineage: Eukaryota > Metazoa > Chordata > Mammalia > Chiroptera > Vespertilionidae > Myotis > Myotis davidii. Next base: position 251,423 of record NW_006294589.1, read on the forward strand.
GGCTCAGTGGATAGAGCAACGGCCTGTGGACTCAAGGGTCCCGGGTTCAATTCCGGTCAAGGGCATGTACCTTGGTTGCGGGCACATCCCTAGTGGGGAGTGTGCATGAGACAGCTGATCAATGTTTCTCTCTCATCGATGTTTCTGACTCTCTATCCCTCTCCCTTCCTCTCTGTAAAAAATCAATAAAAATATATATATATGTTTAAAAAACAAATGTGTAGCTACTAAAAAGACATACCACATACCTAAGAATACTAACCCAGAATAAACAATGCTAAGATGTATTATGTTTAAATTTTTAGGCTTTGAATATATGCACCCCTATGTTCACTACAGCATTATTTACAATAGCCAAGATCTGGAAACAGCCCAAGTACCCATCAATAGGTGAGTGGGTAAAAAAGCTGTGGTACATTTACACATTGGAATACTACTCACCCATTAAAAAAGAGGAAATCTTACCTTTTGCAACAGCATAGATGACCTGGAGTATATTATGCTAAAGGAAATAAGCCAGTCAGAGAAAGACAAATACCATATGATTTTATTTACATGTGGATCTAATGAACAAAATAAAAAGCAAAACAGACTCATAGATACAGAGAACAGACTTGTAGCTGTCAGAGGGGAGAAGAAAGGGGGATTGGGTGAAAAAAGTGAAGGGATTAAGAAAAAAAATAAAAAAAACTCATAGACAGACAACAATATGATGATTACGAGAGGGAAAGGGGGCAGGAGAAGATGAGGGTAAAGGGGGAATAAATGGTAATGGAAGGAAATGACTTGGGGTGGTGAATACGATATATAATTTTATTAACTGATGTCACCCCAATAAATTTAATTAAATATCATTAGACTTTACTGAGGGGGGATCTTTTGGGCATCTAGAAAAAAAAGCATGTGACTTATGAGGGAAAGAAAATTAAATGATCATCAGATTTTTCAAGAAAACAGAGTAACATTTAAAGTATTCAAAGATAGAAAGTGTGGTCCAATGCCTTTTATCCAGTAAAATTCACTTTCAAGTATAAAAGACACTAACTTATGAATAGGTGAGAATTCAGGGACTACTGTTCTTGACGAATTAACTAGAGAATAACCTTTAGAAACCAAAGTTACTAGAGAGACAAAGACATATTAGGTGTACCAGTTAATAATGCAGATTTTTTTCCATAGATGGAGTTACACATATGTTGACATATATGCGATTTGATATGTGTGCTATTTTGTTGTATTGACACCAAGCTTCAAAACTTCATATGTCAAATTTGCTGAAGGTGTTAACATCATAGATATTTTTATGCTTAAAAATGTCGAATTTCGTGCCAAAAAAAGAGCATTTGCGGGAAGTTTTAATTCATTACTTTATTTTGAAGAAAAATGCTGCTGAATACTTCGGGAAGGTTATGGTGAACATGCTCCATCTCAAGACACTTGTGAACGCTGGTTTAAAGGCTTTAAAAATGATGATTTCGATGTGAAAAACAAAGAATGTCCAGGTCAACCGAAAAAATTTGAAGACCAACAATTACAAGCATTATTGGATGAATATGCATGTCAAACTCAAAAACAACTTGCAGAAAGATTAAGCATTGCTCAGCAAACAATTTTCAATCATTTACAAGGGAGATGTGCAGGAGGCAGCCAATCAATGATTCTCTCTCACCATTGATGTTTCTTTCTCTCTCTCCCTCTCCCTTTCTTTCTGAAATCAATATAAAACATATATTTTTAAAATGCATTTCTTATTTTCTATGTGTAACATACCTTTTAGTTTAAGCCAAGAAAGAATATTATTTTTAGAAAAACAAGTTTATTTAAGTAATCAACTAGCCAAGATCTAAAATTCCTTGCTACTCAAATACAGAAATCCCTTAACTAACAACATACAAAAATCCATTCCTTTAGCAATGTAGTTACTGAAACTACAACTGTACCTGCTACACTATATATATTTGTGCACCGGACCTCTAGTCTATATATATAAAAGCCTAACCAACCATCACAACCAAATGGACAACCCAACAGGCTGCGTGGGGTGACCAGGCCAGCAGGGGGATCAGTGAGGGACGACCAAACCACCAAGCAGCAGGCTGCGTGGGACGACCAGGCCCACAAGGGGGGGGGAGGGGCCAGTGAGGGGCGACCAGGCTGGCAGAGGGGGGCAACAACTAGGTTGGCAGGGGGCAGTTGGGAGTGACAAGGCCAGCAGATGGGGCCGTAAAGGGTGACCAAGCCAGCAGGGTGGGCAGTCAGGGGCGACTAGGCCGGCAGGGGGGGAGTTAGGGGCAATCAGGCAGGGAGGCAGGTGAACAGTTAGGAGCCAGTGGTCCCAGATTGTGAGAGGGATGTCTGAGGAGTCCCGGATTGGAGAGGGTGCAGGCTGGGCTGAGGGGACCCCCGCCTCCCGTGCATGAATTTCGTGCACCGGGCCTCTAGTCCTATATAATAAAAGTGTAATATGCAAATAGACCGAACAGTCGCAGTGGAACAACCATCTGGATGACTACCTGGGACAACACTATGACACACACTGGTGCCAGGCCAGCCAAAGCGGGTGCGATGCGAATGGTCGGGGGCCCAGCCATTGCCCCATGATCATGTCACAGAGGGAGACCCAGGCCACCGGCCGGCGGGCTGTGGCAGGTGGGTGGGGCCTCCCTCTGCAAGGGAAGCCTGGGTCCCGGGTACCAGAGGGAAGCCGGTGCTGGCAGCGGGGGGCGGGGGGAAGGAAGGCCTACTCTTGCACAAATTTTGTGCATCAGGCCTCTAGTTAATAAAATAAAGTCCCTGCTCTGGTAGGCTATTATTCTAGTGGAGTAAGACAAACCAACATAAAAAGAAATGAACAGATAATATGTCAGGTAGTAATCAGTCTAAGAAGAAAAATAAAGGATGATGTGATAGTCATGAAAGAGGAGGTGCTATTTCATTCTGTCTGGAAAAAAAAATGAAGCTTCTGGGGAATGTTAGCAAGAGAGAAGACAGCACGTGCTGCACAAAGGCACTGAATCTGATTTGTAAGAATCCAAAACAATTTCTACTCATATTTTTCTTCACTTCAAAACTAAATTCAAAACAAATCAATGTTAAATCAGATAAGGCTCCCAAAAATCCAACAGAGTATGACTTTGGTATAGTTGGTCGCATTCTTGATTTTCTCCTGTAGTATGTCTATGTGTATGGGTTACGTACATAAGATAAACTATTTGGGGCCAAATATTTGATGGTCTTTCATATTTGAAATGCTTCCACTAAAGATACATTAAGACAATGGTAACAATACTGCCTCTGGGAGAGAATAAGAGAGAAGAAGGGTAAGAAAGAAACACACTTTGCACATAAAACCTTTGGGATTATTTGAGCTCCTTCCTTTGCACATGCATTAACTTTTCAATAACATAAAATATTTTTAAAGCAAAAAAATTCCATTTACGAATAATTTACAAAACAAGGTTTAAAATAACTAATAGTTCACCAAAAGGCAACTTACCAGATTGAAGATGCCAGTAATATATTAGTGGTGTTTGTAAGAAAGATCAATGGAGGCTCTGCAAGCAGTAAACAGGATAAAATTCCTCCACCAAAACAGTGGAGCATAGCAGTAAACCAACTTGAAATAGGATTCTTCCATGCCACCGCCACTGCTCCTGAAATGGTAAAGTAAAAATGATATGAGAGAGTTGTATATTAAATAACTCCCAAAATACCAGTAGCACTAAAGAAACAGCAACTTATTAATTTCATAATTTTCAAAATGTATCACTACTCATGGGTGTGACAATCACAATCATCATGAATATCTTTTGTTCTTTAAATCAAGACTAAAAACATTTGTTAAGACATGGATGGTTTGGGCAACATTAAAATACTCTGTTCAGCCGTAACCAGTTTGGCTCAGTGGATAGAGCGTCGGCCTGCAGACTGAAAGGTCCCAGGTTCGATTCCAGTCAAGGGCATGTACCTTGGTTGCAGGCACACCCCCAGTAGGGAGTGTGCAGGAGGCAGCTGATTGATGTTTCTCTCTCATCGATGTTTCTAACTCTCTATCCCTCTCCCTTCCTCTCTGTAAAAAAATCAATAAAATATATATTTTTTTAAAAATACTCTGTTCAGGCTCTTATCGCCAGTTTCCTAGTAGCATAAACAATATCCACACCTACTATTTCCTTTCATTCCCAGCCCTACTGTAAGTACTCCCAGTTGATATGTCAAAAAGATATACAGACAGTCCTCGAGCTACATCGGACTCGACGTATGTTGTTTCGTGGTTACATCGTCACCTCCCATTTATTTATTAAAAAAAAAAAAGTTCCATCATTTTGACGTATGTACACATGTGCTTTATCTTTCTTATTATTTATTTACCACAAGTAAAGGTCAGGAATTGTTATCTTTTTTTAAAATATTTTTTACTGTTCACTTTATTACTGCTGTGTAAGTGCTCCATGTGAGTAACGTAGGTGCTTATGTAGGTGGGTTCCAACTTACGGCGAAAATCACATTACGTCACGCCATAGGAACGGATCTCCGATGTAACCTGAGGACCTTCTGTATTAAGAAAAATGTATACTCTTAAGTACTTTAAAAAAAATGAAAGTCGAAATAAACTAAGCTTTCAACATGACAGGCTAGAAATAGAATAAAATAAACCCAAAGGCAAAAAGTTGATGAGGAACAGATATTTACATCATCACAAAATGTCTCTGAATGCTGCAGCTAGGACTTTCAGCACTATCTATAATAATAAAAGGGTAATATGCTAATTAGACTAGACGTCCTTCCGGACGTCATTCTGGGCGAAGCCAGAGCCGGAGCGAAGCCTAGGTCTCGGGTGCCTGCGGTCAGCCATAGGGAAGCCAGTCCAGGTCCCAGGTGCTAG
>NW_006294589.1:256350-266609 GCF_000327345.1 Myotis davidii
CCGGTCAGGGGCATGTGCCTGGGTTGTGGGCACATCCCCAGTAGGGGATGTGCAGGAGGCGGCTGATCGATGTTTCTAACTTTCTATCTCTCTCACTTCTTCTCTGTGGAAAATCAATAAAATATATTTAAAAAAAAAAAAAAAGAGTGGTGAAAGTGAACAAACCCTGTCTTGCTCTTCTTGATCTGAAGGGAAACACTTTTGGTTTTCCCCCACTGAGTATGAAGTTGACTGTACATTTGTCTTATATAATAGCCTGTATTATGTTAAGGTATGTTCCTCTCTATTCCCACTTTGTTAAGTTTTTTATCATAAACTAGAAGCCTGATGCACGAAATTCGTGCAAGGGGCTCGGCCCCTCTAGCCGCGGCAGCCGCCTTTGCCTCGGCCCCCGTCCACCATGGCTTCGTCCAGGACATCCAGAAAAACATCCGGTCTAATTAGCATATTACACTTTTATTATTACAGATGGGTGCTGCATTTTGTCAAATACTTTTTCTGCATCTATTGATATGACCGTATGATCTTTTTTTTTTAATCCTCACCCAAGGATTTTTTTCCATTGATTTTTCAGAAAGAGTGGAGGGAGGGACAGGGGAGAGGGGCGAGAAACATCAACATAAGAAAGACACATTGTTTGGCTGCCTCCAGCACGCACCCCGACCAGGAATCGAACCCAAGACCCTTTGGTCCATGGGCCAACGCTCCAAACATTGAGCAAACTGGCCATATGATCTTTATCCTAATTTTGTTTGTGATGCATCATAACTGTTTTGTGGATATTGTATCAACCTTGAATCCCCAGAATAAATTCCACTTGATCATGGTGTATGATCTTTTTAAGTATTGATGGATTCAATTTGCTAATATTTTGCTAAGGATTTTTGCAACTATGTTTATCGGGTATATTGGTCTATATTTTCTTTCTTTGTAGTGTCCGTATCTGGTTTTGGAATTAGAATAATGTTGGCCTTATAAAATGACCTTGGAAGTCCTCCCTCCTCTTGAATTTTTTGGGATAGCTAGAGAAGGATAGGTGTTAGTTTTTCTTTAAATTTTTGGCAAAATTCACCTGTGAAGCCATCTAGTCCAGGACGTTTGTTTGCTGGGAGTTTTTTGATCACTGCTTTGGTTTCATTAGTTGTAATCAGTTCAGATTTTGTTTCGGAAGAATGTATGTAACTAGGAATTAATCCATTTCCTTCAGATTGTCTGATTTGTTGGCATACAGTTGCTCATATTTTCTTATAATCCTTTGTATTTCTCTGGTGTCAGCTGTTACTTCTCTTTAATTTTTTTTAGTTATTTGGGTCCTCTCTCTTTTTTTCTTGATGAACATGATTAAAGGTTTGTCAATCTTGTTTGTTTTCTAAGAATCAGCTCTTGGTTTCACTGATCTTTTGTACTTTTTTTAAGACTCTATTTTGTTTATTTCTATTCTAATCTTTATTATATCCTTCCTTCTCTTCACTTTGGGCTTTTTCCTGTTCCTTTGGTTATAAGGTTAAATAGTTTATTTGATATTTTTATTATTTCTTGAGGTAGGCTAACATTGCTATAAATTCCCCTCTTAGGACTGCTTTCACTGTGTCCCATAGATTTTTGGTTGTTGTGTTTTCATTTTCATATCTCTCAAGGTATCTTTTTTTTTTCTCAAGGTGTCTTTAATGTCTTCCTTGATCTCATTGATAACCAATTCATTGTTCAGTAACATGTTATTTAGTCTCCATGTGAATGTGTTTTTCAGGTTTTTTTCCTGTAATTAATTTCTAGGAACATACAGATACACAGAATACCCAGAACAGGTGTGCAATAAATCAAATGTTAACTCTTTCTTTTTTTTTAAATGTATTTTATTGATTTTTTACAGAGAGGAGGGGAGAGGGATAGAGAGCTAGAAACATCGATGAGAGAGAAACATCAATCAGCTGCCTCCTGCACACCCCGCACTGGGTATGTGCCCGCAACCAAGGCACATGCCCTTGACCGGAATCGAACCTGGGACCCTTGAGTCCGCAGGCCAACACTCTATCCACTGAGCCAAACCGGTTAAGGCATCAAATGTTAACTCTTATCTCTTGAGAAAAGCTTGGGATTTGGGAAGATGATCAAAGTGGCCTTAAATTTATTTTGATTATATTATTTAATTGTATTTGAATTATTTAAAATAAAATGTTCATTTATTATCTGTATATTTAAACAAGATTCTAACACATTATGTCATATCCTATCTGAGGAATGCAATGCATCTATTCAAAAGAATGTAGCAACTTTACATGACAAAAAGAAAAACATATGCATATAAATAATATGTACAGGAAGAAATCATTAATGGGGGCGGGGGGAACAGAAAACCAAATATTTCTATAGGTACATACACATGTAAGTAATACATAAAATTAGGTCTGCAATAATATGCAACCAAACTTAACTATTGTTACCTCTTAGGGCAGTGGTTCTCAACCTGTGGGTCGCGACCCCTTTGGCAGTTGAATGACCCTTTCACAGGGGTCGCCTAAGACCATCCTGCATATCAGATATTTACATTATGATTCATAACAGTAGCAACATTACAGCTATGAAGTAGCAACAAAAATAATTTTATGGTTGGATAACAACATGAGGAACTGTTATAAAGGACCAGAAGGTTGAGAACCACTGTCTTAGGGGGAAGCTCACTTATGCAAAAATGAAAAACAAAGTAACTATGAAAATGTATATGCAAATTCAGTACAATAACATCATCATACTTGTATTAACATGGGAATGCATTCATATATACTCAGGAGAGAAAAAACAAAAGAGATATAAATATTTAAATAGTGCAACCCACCATTCCACACAACAAAATGTGCCCGGGAATGAACATGAGTTGGCAGATGTGAATTTTCTGTGGTGTACACATCCTGTCAAGAGAAGTGATGTCAAGGTTTAATGATACCCATCTGGTGACAACTCAAGAAATGGTGACCTGTTCCAATCTGGAAGAAAAATTGGTTACAAGAAACTTACTAAAAGACAGGATGTCAATCTCCAGTGTAGCAATAAACCAAAGAATTTTTAGAGTTATTTTGATGACACATGATCATGCTTGTCTTTAAAGCTAATACCACTATTTCCCTAAATACATATATGTAGTTATCTATCTAATATGTGTATAGGCACTGTTCAGTATTACCGCATACAGTGATGACTGATTACATTGGTTAGTAAGCACAGTGTGATCTTCTGGTCAATGGACACTAGCTGCCATACTGAGCAATCCTCATGCTGAAAGGCAATAGAGAGTGCTTAATAGTATGGAGTCTATGCCCAGCCAGTGTGGCTAAGTGGTTGAGTGTCAACCCATGAACCAAGAGATCAATGGTTCAATTCCCGGTCAGGGCACATGCCTGGTTGCAGGCTCAATCCCCAGTCGGTGGTGTGTAGGAGGTGGCCAATCAATGTTTCTCTTTCATCAATGTTTCTATCTATCACTCTCTCTTCCTCTCTCTCTAAAAATAAATAAAAACATAATGTTTTTTTAAGAGTATGTCATCTAGAGCTTAATTGCCCACAAATAAATCCTGGTTCCAGTACTTACCCTTTGTAGTGAACACAACAATTTGTTTGCTTTCCTATTTATTTATTTATATCATATTACAATTAATTTCCCGTAATTGTATCACAAGTGAGAAAGGCTGCTATGATTGCATACCAGTTTTGTGATCTTTTTACACACCCTCTAACCTCCAAGCTTAAATTTCAACTTTCATAAAATGGGAAAAATGCATAACTTATAAGGATTTAAGATGAGTGGATATACATAAAAACATGTATTTATTATCTAGGACATGGCATAAACTCTGTTGATTTATCTGCTGAGTGGATTGATCACTGACAGCAGAAAAAAAGAGGTATGCAAAATGCAACCCTTGGGCTGCTTCTGACTCAGTTCTCTGAGACCAAGCTATAATTCTTTTGAGCTCTTATTGCAAAGTAGGGATGAGAAAGGCACATCATGGCACTGAAAAAGTACTCATAACACCAACCAGTCTTAAATCATTGAAACTAAGATCTTATTAGGGAAAAAAGAAAAGAACAGAGTTGAAGGGAGGGTCTCCCTCACATCAGTCCTAATTTTCAAAATTATGTCACCTAGAAAAATTTCTCTAACTCAAACTGGCCTTTCTATAACACTCTTTTCAGTACACACACTATGGTAACACATTTTACATTAAGAGGAATTTATGATAAAGTTCTTTGGATGCTATGTTTCTTTGTATATACCATACTGGTATCAAAATTAGTTTAATGTGAAGTTAAACTATGAAAATATAGAAAGTTAAAGAGAGATAGCTTGCATATCTTTAGAGCATACAAAAAAATATTTGATAACAAAAATAGTTAATGTGATATTTTTAATTTCTTCTCATTTTTAAAACAAATATGTACTTCTTAGCTAAGGAACAAGCATGTTAATTAGAATACATTATTTTATTTTTAACATACTGACATTTAAAAGAGAAAATTCTTGCCCTGGTTGAGTGGATAAGTTAATTGGAGCATTGTCACGTATACAAAAAGGCTGCAGGTTCAATTCCCAGTCAGGGCACACACCTAGGTTGCAGCTTTGATCCATGGTTGTGACACTTACAGGAGGCAACTGATTAATGTTTCTCTCACCTCTCCCTCTCTTTCTTTCTCTCTTCCTCTCTCTCTAAAAATAAAAACACATCCTCAGGTGAAGATCCAAAAAAATTTTTTATTAATAAATAAAAATTAAAGAGAAAATTCTGTCCTATCTGGAATGTAAATGTTTGTGACAATAATTCAATAGAATTATTTTCCCCAAAACTCTCAGCAAAATTTGTCACATTAGCATATGAATCTAATTCAAAGTATAAGATGTTTAAAGTACATACATATAATCACCTATGAACTTTAACATCAAAATATTTTCATTATGAGAGGCTTTCGGTCAAAATGGCAGCATAGATAAATGCAGTACTCCCATCCTCCCACAACCACATAAAAAATACAACTAAACTACAAAACTGCCACCATTCAGAACCACCTGAAATCTGGATAAACAGAAGTCCTACAACTAAGGTTATACAGAAGAAGATACACTGAGACTAGTATGAGGGTCAGAGAGAGAAATGGGCTGGTCCCACATCCACATATGGTAGGTAAAAATTGGGAGGATTATCTCTGCTGCCAAGATGCCCCCTAAAGAGCAAGAGGTCCCAGCCCCACACCAGGCACCCCAGGCCAATGTTCCAGTGCCAGGAAGATAAGTCTCCATAACTTATGGCCGTAAAAAACAGTGGGGATTGTGGCTGAGTGACAGGGAGGGCTGAGTCCCAGGCAGTTCCTCTTAAATAGACTAATCGGATCTACTCCCTCTGAGTTCTAGCACAGGGCAGCAGCTTGAAAAGACACCAGGGACACAGAGGGAAGAACTAAAGTATCTGCCATCAAGGCAAGAGCTGGAGAGGCAGCTTTCTCTCAGACAGAAGTGCTAACAGAAGCCATTGTTCCTTTTATGAACCCTTCCCCCACAGAGCCCACAGGAGGGCGCCATATCTGAGTCTCCATCAACCTGGCTAACGTTGTTCACCCTGCCCTGTTGATTTCCTGAGAACCCATCCCACCCAACGTGGGGGCTCACCCAAGCTATTTTTCAGTGGCTTTTCCATACAAAAGGCATGTCTTGGCTCATGCTTCAGACTTGCCTGAAATCTCTCAAACAAGCAGCACTTGGCCTTGGCATGCCCATACCTCTCGCTAAGTGGTTACAGGCCTGGCGCTACAGGCAGCCAACCCTGGTTCACAGATTGACCTCGCCTGGGCACCTCCAAGCCCAGCACAAATAGCAACCATCTGCAGATCGCTTTGTAGCTTATGCCGGTGGCCCTGGGCTAAACACAGGCAGTAGCTGACCTTGGCCTATGCCACCTGGGAGGCCCCAGAGCCAGCGTACCCAGTGGACAGCTTCTAGTCAAGGCACTACCCAACCACCTCCACAAGGAACCCACTCAAGGGGTGGACTTAGCCATTCCACTTGCCTGTTTGGTCTATAGAGAAGACGGATGAATTTGGAGAAGGACTGTGATTACCATAATCATAAATGTAGACAGGCAGTGACTCCAATTGCAGCCGGTATTCCAGATGCCACATTGTTACTGGAACAAAACAAAATAACCCCTGTAACCTGGGAAGCAAATGTTTTATTCTCCATATTAACGTGCAAAGAATCCCAGAAACACTTTGCTTTTACCTGGCAAGACGAAGAGTACACTATCACAGTCTTGCTTCAGGTCTATGTCAACTCTCCTGCCCTCCAACAGAAGTTAGAACCTTAGAGTCAAAACTGAGGCTCCTGAGAAGGGGCTACTGCCCAGCTGGTGTTCTAGTTCAGCTCGCTCACTGCACAAATACTGTTACTCGTAAATATCCCAAGCTACCCAGTCAGTGTTTGAACTAAATACTGGTCTCCTGACCTTATGAGCTCTTTCTACCACAGTACCCTCCCTGACCAATATTTTATGTCAGGTCGCTCAAATATCCTAACTTTCCTTTCAATTAAAACATGAAAGACAATCTAAGATTCTCTAAACACACAGAAGTAAATTGTGAGACATCCTTTCCCACCCGATACTGAGCAGAATCCCTTTACAACATCATAGAGCAAAGGGGGTTTGGGGGGGCATTATGAATGTTCTATTTTTATAGATGTTGATTACATAGATAGTCACTATGAAAATTCATTGAGCTGTACGGCCCCCAGTACAGCCCTCGGCCCTCAGTACCAGTGGTGGCTCCTGCCTGACCACGTGGGACAGACCTCTGACCATCGCTCGTGGGTCTTTCCCCATCCCAACAGAATGCAAATCAAAAAGAAACAAAAACACAAATTTATTAAACACCTTGATATCTGCTTAAGAAGCACAAGTCACATGGAAAAAGAAAAGGGGGAAACCACCATATCTCCTTGGATGTGATGCTAGTGGAGAGATGAAAGATGGAGTCCCAGAGGGAGTGCAACTTCAGGGACCTGTTCATCAAAATCAAACTTACTGTCCAAGATAACGTAAGGGACCTCCTCACCCATGACCTACCCCAGCTGTCCCACTGAAGAGGCTGAAGATAAAGAGAATCAACAAGTGGCTAATGGTACAAACCAGCCTTCTTTTCTCCGCGGATACTGGTGCCCATACAACTATCAGCGTTGCCCCGATCCTGCTAACGCTCCTTCACCAGATGGCAAAGAAACCAAGGCAGGTGAAGTGCCATCTGAGAGCCCTGCTCCAGCCACCTAGCAGAGCAGTGCTTCGTAACACCAGGCTCCCCAGACACCTTCACCATCAGCAAGTGACCTAAAGAAACAATGACCATTCAAACAGTAAAAGAAAAAGCAGACCAGAACCGAAGATGGCGGCATAGGTTAACGCCGGAGATTGCCGCCTTGAACAACCAATTCAAATTAAGCTTGAACCAGGGACCCACAACATCCAGAAACACAGGCGGGCTGGCTGAGTGGAAATTCTACAACTAGGAGTAAAGAGAATATTATATCCAGACTCAGAGGGGACGCAGTGCTGAAGTGAAATTCTCAGGTACCGAGTGCGCGCGGAGCGGGGCTGGCAGCGCGGAGGGCGCGATTGTTTACAATCGGGAGGGAGTCGCAGACTCTGACCTCCAGATCCGGGCGAGCAGTGACCTAAAGAAACAATGACCATTCAAACAGTAAAAGAAAAAGCAGACCATGACCTTACCAACACCAAAGAAATACACAAGCGCCCTAACCAGTTTGGCTCAGTGGATAGAGCGTCAGCCTGCGGACTCAGGGGTCCCAGGTTCGATTCAGGTCAAGGGCATGTACCTTGGTTGCGGGCACATCCCCAGTGGGGAGTGTGCAGGAGGCAGCTGATCGATGTTTCTCTCTCATCGATGTTTCTAACTCTCTGTCCCTCTCCCTTCCTCTCTGTAAAAAAATCAGTAAGATATATTAAAAAAAAAAAAAAAAGAAACACACAGCAATAAAGAGGAAGACTAAAAACCAAGATGTGGACATTAGAATGTTTATGATTACTGTTCACAAAACCAACACAAAAGGGAGAACGTCAGCCAATGTTTCCAGCTATTTTTCAGGGAATGCCTGCACAGAAGATAAGAAAGCAGCCCCCCCAACCCCGCAAGTTTCAGCAACCACTAGGTTTATATTTTTTTCATGGTTTTTACTGTTTCAGTAATACGATTTGAAAGAAGAAATATTAATACTGTATGGAGAGAACCCCAACCAAAGAAATCTGAAATATATAGTAAATGCTTTTCCCCCCGCTTTTCTGTTCATTTTGGATGCTGGTGCTAAACTTCCAATGTGATTTAAAAAGAAATTTTATGCCCTTCCTATTTATTTCTAGGATGAGGGGAGGATAACATTTTTGCTTTCTTTTTTTTTAAAAGATATTTTTATTGATTTTAAAGAGGAAAGAAGAGGGAGAGACAGAAACATCAGAGAGAGAATCAATGATCTGCTGCCTCCGGCACGCCCCCTACTGGGGATGGAGCCAGCAACCTGGGCATGTGCCTTGACTAGGAATCCGAACTGTGACCTGGTTCATAGGTCGATTCTCAACCACTGAGCAACGCCAGCCAGGCACATTTTTGCTTTCTTATGTGACTCACTGAAAAAGTGTAGCATGAAATTCCTTAAAAATAAAATTTTACCCTTAAAAAGAAAAAAAAAGTATTTAAAACCTCAAAGATCTTTTGCTTATGTGGGTTTCATGTATTAACATTTAGAATATCAGAAATTATAATAAAACTAGTGGCCTGGTGCATGAAATTCGTGCACATTAAAAGGGAATTAATTAGAGGAAATATTTTAATATTGCTATTTGCCCTTTCTCTATAATAGAAGTGTCAGAGATGAAAAATTAGTAAAATGTATATGAAAATCTCGCTCCTGTCAGAGTCCAGGGCGCGTCGCGGGACCCAGAGTCAAGTCCCTGCCCACCCATGTGCACCTTGAAATCGCATGAGATCCAGACCAGGCCAGCCCCACCCCCGTCAAGCCCCACAGGGCAGGGAGGCCCAACCTCAGGTTCCCCAGCCCTGGCGCCGGGATGGGGGGCACGGCCTCAGGTTCCTCCACCCCAGCACTGGGCAGGGGGTGCGGCCTCAGGTTTCCTGGCCCCTGCACAAGGGCACAAGGGCATGATGACCATTTGCATATTTGCTCTTTATTACTTAGGATAATTTAAAAGTTCTTTATGTATTCATTTTAAAAATAATAAATGCACTAAATGTTAACATAAATAATGTATTTTTCATGAAAAATAGCTATTTTCCAAAGTATAACCCATTTAGAAAGAAAAGCCACACTTTTATATGTTACCAATCTCTTTAAGGTCTACCTTAAAATAGATAACAGCTGGAGTCTTGTATCTGCATTCAATGTTACAGTATCACTGGTTATGTAGCCTCTGGAAAACTCCACGGTACACTTGTGAGAAAATGAGTGTGACAAAGGCAACATCTGCTATTAGGAAAATAATTTTGACCTGCAAGTGCAAGGAACCCCTGGGGTTCCTGGACCACACTTTGAGAACCTCTGATTCAGCCCACACAAGAAAATACCAACTACTGAACATGTCATGAGAAAATTGTACTTCTTTTCAAATCAAGGAAGCAGTATCTTATGCAGATTATCTGTCCTTACTTAATACAAATAAGATTCCCCTTTTCCAGGTCAAAACTCCTACCGGACAACGATTTAGCCTGGGCTATAAACTTCAGTGTAAATGAGAAATACTTGTGAGGTACAAGAGGTTGAAAAACCAGTCGTCTATAAGAGGCACAGCATCATCCTCAAGCCCCAAGCCCAAGTTCCAGACCTCCAGCGCAATAAGGCAAGTAAAGCAATAAAGCTGGTGGCAATGCTTTTGCTGGGGGGGGAGGGAGGGGGGTGTCCTGCCTTCAATCTGTAAAACGAAACAAAACACGCCCCATCAAGCAAAGCGCAATAAAGCGAGGCATGCCTGCCTGGTGTGCCGACTGGAGATTTTGGGGTGTTTATACACCTTCCTAAAAGGAAAGCGATCCGAAACGGTCCCTCCTCCAAGCCATTCGGTCAGAGGCGCTCTGCGGAGCTGGGCCCCCGGGTGACTTTTAAACACTTTGCAAGAAGCGGTGGCACCAGCGGAGACCGCGCGAACCCTGGGAGCCGCAGCGCCCCCATCCCGGGAGCCCTTCCCGGCTGCGGACCCCAG
>NW_006294589.1:266674-268434 GCF_000327345.1 Myotis davidii
CTCCAGCTCGAGAGGACTCTCTGGCTCATAGGCGGCCGGTCCGCGGCGCCCCGCACTCACCCGGCTGACGCTTCAGCGCCATCACGGATACCAGGTAGTGGGCGATGTCAAAAAAGGGGAACATAGACATGCGAGAAAAGGAAATGGTCAGCTCATCCCACGAAGAGGCCATGACGACGACCGACCGCGGCGACCCAAGCAGCCGGGGTGACACGCATTCGCGGGCGGGCGGCGGATGGGCGGGGTGAGGGGGTTCCCGCTGTTTCCGCGGGACCTGAGCTAGTTGTCCTAATAAGGGTCCATCATCTCCTCCGTGCTGGGAGCTGTGCCAGGCCAAGGAGAACGGGCAGATGAATAAGACATAAATAGTGAATTTATTTAACATTGTTAATGTTAATTTAGTGCATTTATTACTTTTTAAATGGATAAAGAACTATTTTAAATTTCCCTGTTATGATTTCTAATATGCTAAATATCGATATGTAATCCACATACACAAAAACTTCGTGAGATCCTTAAATATTTTAAGTCAGCTCTTTTAAAGATTTAATTTACATACACTATATTCACCCATTTTCATCCATTGCTTCAGATGATGTTGGATACGTGCAGTCTAAAGGGAAGACCCTCAGAGTTGGATTTATTTTTGTAAATTGATGTCATTCGCCTATATTTCTTGATCAACTACAGTTTTATATCTTCAGTAAATCACACCATGACTTACTGGAGATATAAAAAAGGATATAATTAATATCCTGCCCTCAAGAAACTTGTATTCTCCCAAGAGAAATTCTTTTTTAAAATTATTTATTTTAAATAATTTGTACAAAGCAGGTATTGAGAAGTATAGGAGCCATGCCAAGGCAGTTCCTAGGAGAAGATTACTTCAGGGAAGTGGTTAGGCGAACTGGCCTTTAAAAGCTGGGGTAGAGATGGTGGGAGGTATTTGGCTAGACCACAAAGTGAGAATGAGGTTGGAAAAGAAGTCCTTAAAAGGCAGACCATAAATCAAGAAGTTTGGCTCCAGAGTTGTAAGTCCTTGATCACTAAAGGTTAACAGTACAAATCAGAGCCAGAATTCAAACTCACCATTATGCTAAACTGGGTTTTAGGGGTGGGAGGTGCAATTAAGCAACAAAATTAGGAATAGATTGTTAAGAAGAGACAGGGAAAATGGAGGGTATTCACGGGCCCAAGCAAAAGGGAAGGGAGTGGAGACTGAGGACAATAGGACCCGAGTGGGGGGAAAATATCAGTAGAAACTAAATAAGCAGATGTCAACTCAACTTGTCAAGGATATGGATATGGGGGATGGGTGAGTAGGATTATGGTTACATTCAGAGAACTGGAAACAAGAAGGAGGAAAAACACAAGTTTCGTTTGGTACATATTTTTATTTGGTATGTCAACAGATTATGCTGGCCCAGGAAATTGGAAATGCATAATGAGCTGCTAGATAGGTAAGAGCTGCATGGGAGTATGCACTGCAAGCATGACTTACATTGGTTTGTTGTTGTTGTTGTTTGTTTGTTGTTTTTAAATAGCTGTTTAGCAAATGCTCTAGAGTCATAGCCCCATCTTGCATACTGCAGCATTTTGCCCTCAGTCACTGGCTATTGTGGACAAAAGGGGCCACATGCTGATCTGACAAGCTCAGGGGAGGCCTGCGTGGCAGTCTTGCAAACTCAGAGACCTAAAGTAACCACAAAGGATGGTCTGAAATTAAACTTTAACTAAAAGCAGATATGGTGGGTAGTCAC
>NW_006294589.1:269251-273927 GCF_000327345.1 Myotis davidii
GTTCAATCCCACAGGTTTCCCCCACCACCGTCACCACTCCCCACCCCACTTTAACCCAGCTTTCCCTCCCTCCCTCCCTCCCTCATCTATCACCAGTGGATTGTCTGTAACCCACTTACATCTCCTCCTTGGATTGTTGTGTATAAAACAAAGTGCTGGCCCGGCCTGTTTTGGCTCAGTGGGTAGAACATGAACCTGCGGACTGAAGGGTCCTGGGTTCGATTACAGTCAAGGGTATGTACCTTGGTTGTGGGAACATCTCCAGTAGGAGGTGTGCAGGAGGTGGCTGATCGATGTTTCTCTCCCATCGATGTTTCTAACTCTGTATGCCTCTCCCTTCCTCTCTGTAAAAAAATCAATAAAATATATTTTTTTAAAAGAGAGGGAGACACACAATACTGGTAAATACCTCCATAAATTTCTAAGAAGTCCCAATACACCAAACCACTAAATCTGATAACTATTTGATCTTTCCTATTAAAAAAAAAACATTTTATTGAGGTATGATTGACATACAAGAAGCTGTACATATTTAATACATACTGCTTGATGCATTTAGGAATTAGTACACACCCATGAAATTATCACCACTAACTATGCCACAAACATACCCATCACCTTTAAAAATTCTCCCATCCTCTTTTTTTTTAAATGTTTTTACTGATTTTTTTAAGAGAGATTGGAAGGAAGAGGAATAGAAGATAGAAACATCAATGATAGAGAAACATTGATTGGCTGCTTCCTGCACACCCCCAACTGGGGATCAAGCCCACAACCTGGGCATGTGCCCTGACCAAGAATCGAACCAGCAACCTCATGGTGCATGGGACAATGCTCAATCCACTGAGCATGCTGGCGGGGCCTCCCATCCTCTTTATTATTGTTTGTGTATGCGATAAGAACCCTTAATATAAGATCTACCCTCTTAGCAACATGTTAAGTATGTAACACAATATTGTTAACAATAGGCTCTAAATTGTAGTGTAGATCTCTAGGACTTATTTATCTTTTATAAGTAAAACTTGGTACCCTGTGATTCATAACTCCCTGTTTCCCCCTCCCTCCAGCCCCTGGCAACCACCATTCTACTCTCTGTTTCTGTGAGTGACTATTTTAGATTCCTTATGTTGACAATATCATGGAGTAATTGTCCTCTATTTATTGTACTTAGGATAGCGCCCTCAAGACTTATCCATGGTGTTGCAAATGGCAGGGTTTCTTCTTCTTCTTCTTTTTTTTTAAGCTAAACAATACTCCATTGTATCACATTCTTTATTCATTCATCTCTTGATGAATGGGGAGTTTTCAGCCATTATTCTTTAAAAAAGCTTTCTGCCCCTTTCTTTTTCTTTTGCTTCTGAGACTTCCAACATTGTGTATATTGGTTCTCTTAAAGATATGCCATGAGTCCTATAAGATTTCTTCATTCTTTTCCATTCTTTTTTTTTTGTTGTTGTTGTTCCTTCAACTGGATAATTTCAAATACCATGTCTTTGAGTTTGCTCATTCTTTCTTCTGCTTGATTGAGTCTGATATTAAAGTTCTTTATTGAAAATTCCAGTTCAGTCACTGGTATTCTTCAGCTCTAGAATGTGTTCAGTTCTCTTTTTTATGAAGTTCTATCTCTTCGTTGAACTTCTCATTTTGTTCATGTATTGCTTTCCAGGTTTCATTTAGTTGTCTATCTGTGTACTCTTGTGCTCACTGAGCTCCTGTAAGATGATTATTTTGGATTCTTTATCAGGCAATTCATAGATCTCCATTTTGGGGGGAGGGTCAGTTACTGGAGCTAGTTTTTGTTTCTTTGGTGGTATTTGTTTCCTTGATCTTCACATTGGTGTTTGCACATTTGAAGAAAGCAGTCATCTTTCCCAGTCTTTATAGATTGGTTTTGTCAGGGAAAGTCCTCCACCAGTCAGCCCAGCTAGAGATTCTATGTGGACCAGATGGCAGGACCTACAGGTGTGCCTGCTGCCAGAGTCCACCAGCATCAAGGACAGTCTCTTACTGATGCTTGCAGGCCAGCTGTTGAAATCTGAGCACTGGTTGATGAGGGCCTCCACCTCTTTCCTTATTCTCAGCTACTCCAGTTATCTAGATTCTTTCAGTGTTCTGGGCGAGATTCAACAGAAGGGGACAGCACCCTGAAAGGCTGGAGAAGTCAAGCACTCGCTTTGCTCTCTCTTCCCTCATGGAGGACTCGTGAGCCAAGGGGATCTCTTTCAGCGGGGGAGGTGTGACGTGTGCAAAGTGAGTGTTCTTCTTACCCCTTCATTGCATCTTTTCTCCTTTCTGTGTTCCACTGGGGTGCTGTAACCTCTCACCTGGATTCCAGAGCTCTAATGAAGGTCATTTCATTGATGGATGGTTGTTAAGTTGGTTTTGGGGTAGGAGAAGTAAAGGCTAGACTAGAGCCTCTTCTTCTGCCATCTAACTGATCTTTTTTCTTTGATTTTTTTTCTAGTACCTTTTTCTGGCTTTACACCAAAGTGTGACAATGTAGTAGGATACTTACGTTGCATTTGCATTTTTTGATTCCATATGTTGCATTTATAATTTCCATTGTGCTACCCTAGAAACTGATCCTAGTCAAAACAAAAAGGTATTAGGACTTTGTTTTGGTCTCCTGTGTATTCTAACCTGACATATAACTCCTTTCCCAGTCTTTGTCTTGTCTTTCGTGTGCTTGGCTCAACAGCAGCATCTCTTAGAGGCTGTACTGTCCTATATAACTGCAGTGGGCAGGATCATCCACATGGTATTCCACACGCAAAAATTTGCCGGGTTCTGGCTTTAGGAAATCATGAGGTCTACACAATACACAAGGGGGAAATGCCAGAAAGAATTCAGTAAAATTTTTTCTAGTATAATAAGATATATTAGTATAACTTATGAAATATTTTACTTTATAACATATAAACATTTTCTATTCATCAGTGTTTTTGATAGCCAAATTTTTTTATCTTCTAGCTTTTAAAAAATCTATATCACTACAATTTTCATAAAGAACTCATCTTTTTTGCAGAATTATGTCTGTGATACCTGATTTGAATGAGGTCAAGGCAGTTAGCTTAGCATAGTCTTAAGACTTCAGCCCACATTTACCCTAACCCATAGCTCTTAGTTCATTATGAGAATTTGACAGAAGAATGTGGATGGAGCACTAAAAATCCAATAGGGAGTAATTACAATGACCAAAAAAAAAAAACAAAGGTCATTTGCAGCAAAATTAACACCAAGGTTAAGATATTTAAATATTCATTATTGTTTAGTTTGCTCCATATTAAACTTATTAGCAAAAGGAAGTCTGAACTTGCTTGGCCTATAATATTCAACCATTTAAGGAAACTAATTTAAAACTACTGCTGGAAGCTCTTCAGACAAAAACCTATCTTGAATCAATTGTAAACTGAGTAATAATGTTTTCCTGTTAAGAAATTACTTATTTAAACACATCTGAAATCTTCCACCTCTAACCCTCTGCCCTTCCAGTCTCCACCCTAAACAGGCTATGAGATTATAAGATTAAGTTTTAAAGTTTTTTTATTTGTTTGTTTAAGTGAGGAGGGAACAGGTAGCACAGAAATAGGCTTTTTGTGTTCTTCTCTTGAGGGAAACTGATTTTTGCTGCATATTTGGGCTATTTTAGGAGTGTGGGTGAGGGAGGTGGTGAAATGAACCTGTGAACTGAGAAGCTCTCACTCATTCTTTAATTTCAGGACAGTCAATCCTTTCAGCCTGTAAATCAGCTGTGAATTACAGATCAGATACAAGAACTCAGTGTGAGCTCCCAGAGGGAATGAGGACTTTGGAATAAGAGAAAGGCAAATTCCTCTGCAAATTGTGACAGAGCCGAGCATGTGGCAATCTCCAGGGAAAATTTTTGCAACTGCTGGGGCTTTGTCACCCAAAGGTATGAACAGCTTAGAAACTAATTAGCTAAAGTGCTGAGTGCTAACCACCCAGGGCAGCAAGAACCTGATGCGTGAAAGGGTCTGACTCCAGAATGGGTGGGAGAGAGAGTTCAGGGAGCATTTGTGGATGTCTTGACCAAGAAAGGAAGAAGCTGAGTGGCAGAAATACACAAGAGCAGCGACAGGAAAGTCAAGGGCTGAAAACGAGCTGGGGGTTATAAAAAGCACTTGTCTGGATTATTCCACATGAACAATTCCACTCACCCACTTGAAAATTCGGACTAGTTTTTCCAGTTTCACAATGCATGAAGGTGTTTTGTTTTGTTTTTTAAAAAGCTAGTAGTGTAAAATGTTAACATTTGGGTACAGTCTTAGAATGGAGTAGTGGGCCTCCTAAGGCCCCCTCCAGCCTTATGTGAGGCAGCATGCTGGGGGTGGGGGTCAGGAAACACTTGATTTGGAATCAGAAGCCCAATTATTAACTGGATGATTCTTTTTGGATGAGCCATTGAAGGTCTCTAAGTCTCAATTTCAACACTTGAAAATATCAGTTTTATTTATCTCACAGTCGTTATGAGGATTCAGTTCCATACTTATGTAATACATTTTGAATAAGCATAAAGCTTCATGTGAACATAAGTTGCTTTTAAAATCATCTGTGAGCCGAAACCGGTTTGGCTCAGTGGATAGAGCGTCGGCCTGCGGACTGAAAGGTCCCAGGTTCGATTCTGGTCAAGGGCATGTACCTGGGTTGCGGGCACA
>NW_006294589.1:273998-294695 GCF_000327345.1 Myotis davidii
CACGAGGCAAAGAGAACAAGTAGGGAAACCGCGATCGCCTGACACGGGTGTTTTCGGATGGCTGTACCCGAACTGTCTTTCCCCACCAGAGTAGAAATTCTGCAGGCAATACGCAGTCTTAGCCACGTTTGTGCAGCCCATAGCGCCAAGCATCATCCTGAAAGGGTAGGAGGTGCCAATAAATGTCTGTGGAATTGTACCAACAGGCTCCAGCTTCCAAATGTAGTCATATATTGGTCAGCCAAGAGAGGAGATGGGAGTAAACTGGGAAGAAGGAAGAAGAGGAACCTTACTTTATAAGAGGGAAGAACGGCCTTGCCACTGTGGCCCTCTTTGTGCCCTCACTTGCTGCCTTTTCTCTGTTCTAAACTGTCGAGAGCCCCGAGCAGCGGCTTTGTGTGGCTAACCACAGGGCAGACCTTCATTTTGCATTTTTCTGGGCTCGGTTTACCAACTAAGTCGACAAAGTCTTTGCGCCTCTCCTCCTGGCCTGAGCCCTCTGCAGATCTAGTTCTGCTGTTTGGGTTCATGAAGTAGAAATTAGCATAATCCGATTAGATTAGCTGCTGAGGGGCGTCTTTGGTCTGAAAAGCAGAGAAAAGAAAAGTGTCTCACAAAGAGGGGAGCCCGGAGCTGGGAAGGAGAGGGCACAATCGCGCCTGTGCTGCTGGCCTGAAAGCTTGCACCTGCACAAGCCTCTTGTAAATAAGGACTCTCAGATGGTATTAAACGGGGCGCTGAGGATTTGGGGGGAAGCTCAGGGTGGTAAGCGTGGGGAAGAGAAAGGCAAGACAGCAGCTCTGCATCCCATTAATTGATTTATTGGATTGGCGAAGCGGGGGTGGCTGTCGGAAGAGAATGCCCATTTGATTCCTACTCAGCACTGAGTGTGGGTCAGCCCCATAATCTGGTCTATCGAGATAAGCGTTTTAGAATCTCTGCAAGAGACTGATAAGGGGTTTACTTGTGTGGAACAAAGTTCATTGGATGTTTGATTTCAGTACTTTCTGAATGGGATGTCTGTATCTTTCCTTTATTTCTGGAAAGAGAGGAAAAGAAAGCTAGGTGGTGGCCATTGTGTTACTAGTAGGCCTTTGGGTAATGTGTGCTTCTTTGGAAACCACGGAAGGAAAACTCAACAATCAGCTTGTAGTAGGTGAAGCAGGGACATTTTTGACGGAGTGCACCTTTCTCTGTTGTGCACAGTTTACGGGTATAACTGAAACTCATTATTTTGAAAACTAAGGATGGAATGTCAATCTATGTGTGTAGGAAATGTTGAGTTTCAAGCAGTTGATTTATTTTGCCCTTCTTACATGGAAGAAAGGTCCAAAAACAGGAAGGAAAAATCAACACCAAGAAACAAAAATTCAGAACAACTTATCTCAAAAATTGGGTCCCCAGAAAGAGATAGCTGGTAAAGGCGGGTTCAGTCTCCTGCTGTCCTCTGGTGTCCCCAGTGTTGCTGGAACCCAGCAAGGTGTGGCCATGAAGAGGGGCTGCCTGAGAAGAGCTTTGGTTGCAGAGGGAGGGGAGGGGAGAAGAAATACCTCGTCCTCTTTCCTCCTCCACCCTCTGTCCTGCCTCTGCCAACCAGAAGCCTGAGAAAGGAAAGACCAGAGTGATGGAGGCTGAGGTGTGTACTGGGCTGGTGTTTCACTGTTCCCTCCCCCAAATAAGGACCTGGTAATATATTTTAATGAAAGTATCAAAATTGATATGGGATATATACTATGAAGATATTTTCTTGCATTGTTTGGGTAAATCTTTACTTGGGCGTGGTGTAATAGTCTTTTCATAAACTGCTAAGTTATGTTCTCCATCCATATCTTGACTGTGATGTAAAATACCCTTGAGAGTGTCAGACTTTTTCAAAAGGAACCTTTACTAAAATAAGCAGAGCATCTTGTCTGACTGAGGACACCTTGAATCACTTCCTTATGCCATTTAACCACTGTGTCTACGTAAGATGACATATACGTAAGGGGTATAGAAATACAACTGCTTTACCCATAGCCCAAGGTCTCTCAGAGCTAATGAGCTTCTCAGCCCTTTCCTGATCTGCTTCTTATCCTTTTTTCTGAACAGCAGGCCTCCAGATCCCTTCTCATTCTTAAGGTTTCTATGTGCTTACTTCAGCTTTGAGCAGATAGGAATTATTTTCCTACCTGCCTCCTCAGACTCAATTTCTTCCCTAGGCTCCAGAGATCTGCAGCCAAGCTTTTTTTGCGAACAAGGTTCCTCATTCCAAACCCTGGGATGTAATCAATACCTTTGTGATCTTCGCCTATATAAATCTGGTGTTTCGGCCATCTTATCACTATGAGATTTAGGAGAGCAAAATGCCCCCCCATAGTCCCGGATTTGCAATAAATGTGACTCTTTAATTCGACTTCTTGAGGTGTCCTTGTGTGATTTGAGCGGTACATTACAACAATTATTCAATGCAACTAATCTGGAGGTCAGCTGTGGCGTTACTGGTCTGGTTTTGTTGCTTTTCTGGGCCTGGAGCTAAAGTACAACTGAGGCTCAGACGTTATCTCTAAGGAGTAAAGGTCAGGGGGTTCAAACCACATGACCAAGGATATGCTAGGGGAAGAAGATCACCCTGGGGTAAGGTCCCACCCTACATTTGTCTGTTGCTAGGTACCTGGGGCTTTCCACCCTGGTGATCTGTCCCTGGCCCATTGCCCTTGCTCTGCTTGTGTCTGGCTAACTGCCTACCACAGCTCTAGGCTCCAGGAGGAGAGATGCCCCATCACAGAAACTGGGAAGGACAGACATACTGGTGAAAGGACAGGGGAAACAGCACAGAGAAAAGACTGCGCTGGGGACCAGTACGCTCTTTGCCCTGTGCGTGAGTATATGATGCACCTCCTTGGACATGCGACATAACAGACCTGAAGATGGCACACTGGAGATGGGGAAGGAAATCATAAAAAGAAGGGTTATTCATAGTCATCGAGAGCCTGTTATGTGCCGGGAGTTAGATAAATGCCATCTTTGATACTTATAGCAACCACCTCATGGAGATATTTGCTCCAGTGTACACGTGGGGAGATTGTGGCTTAAAGGAGTCTAGGCGGCACCCCTGAGGTCATGTAGTGAGTGAGCAACAAGGCTGGGCTCTGAAGCCATGCCTGCCTTTCACTATGTTCTTCTGCCCCCAAGAATAGAAGCCTCTGGTGAAAGAAGTGCTTGCTGCAGGTAGGCGATGACTGAAATATAGGGGACCGAGGGGGAGAATCACAGAATAATTTGGCTGGTGATCTGGGTTATCTATCCTGAAGAACTATGTGATAAAGGAAAAAGTATGCAAAGAAGTGGTGGGGGTCCCATCCTCTCAGACAGAAATTAGGTTGCACGGCGCAGTGGAAGATGTGCCAACAGCAACGAGCCTCCCGAAAAGGAGGCTTTGTTTGTTTAGGGTTGTGCTTGTTTATCCAATAGTGTTACTGGGTAATATGCCTGGTCCACGAGGTTCCATTAAGGTGGTGAGGGTCAAAAGGCATTATGAACTTAGATTTTTTTTTTTTTAAATCTGTCTGTGAAAAGCAGTGATTCTGAGTAAAAATGACTGGGGTCGAATTCTGGCTCTGCTGTGGAAACTTGGGCAAGTTAAATAATCTCCTACACTAAAGTTTCCTCATTCGTGAAGTGAGAACAATACATCTAATCAACATAATCTTAACAATGGAACACTGTTATATGCGAGCTGATACACAGGAAGCTATTGGCACAGCCTGGCATACAGTAAGTACTCAGCGAATCTTGGATCCCTTATTATAATTTTATTTTACTTGTATTTACAATGTAAATAATTCTGAAGTAGATATCCATATGCATAATTCTTTGACCATAATTCTGATTATTTCTTTATGGTAGGTTCCTAGAAGGATAATTACTTGGGTATAAGTATCCTATCTAATCTAATAATAGACAAAGCTTGAAATTGACTGTACCTTCACTATGCCTCCCATTGGCTAATCAGCGAGATATACAAAGATGGCGGTTAATTTGCATACATAGGCATGAAGCAGAAGCAGCGGAGCGAAGACTGAAGGTGGCCCCGGCCGGAGCAGCGAGTGCTGTAAAGGCGGCCTCAGCCGGAGTGGCACCGGTTTTCCTCCGGCACCCAGGACCCAGGCCTCTAGTCTGATCATATTGAATAATCCTGTGCTTAAAGTTTTCCAGAAAAGGCAATTCAATGGCTTGCTTCATTCGACTACCAGGGAATTCTTGAGCTCTGGAAATTAAATTCCTAGAGTATACATTATTTGGCAGATTACAAACCTAACCAAGGTGTGTGTAAAAATCTAGTAAAAATTTCATTAAAATCTCTTTGTGATAAATTGTTAGCAACAAAGAGAAAATAAAATGGAAAGTGTCCCTGCGTATAGCAAACTCCCAGAGTCACAGAAGTGCATGTTCAGTTTAGGAGACCTTGGCCTGGCTTCCTGTAATCCTCCAACTGCATTCATTCCTTGGCATTTCGTAGCACCTGCCACTTTAAATCCCTCACTTTGCACTGCCATTAAGAGTTTAGATTTCCTCCTTATCTTTGACCTTTTAATTTAAGGATGTGGCTTTTAACTAACCTTTGGCCTGTGGGCCAGCAGTTAAGCTGTCCATTCTCCCAGACCCCTGAAAAGATGAAAGATCTTTGGCCTTTTTAAGGACAAAGCCTGTTGTGCAGCACTTGTACGTAGTTTGGTCATCTCAGGCCATGCTTGGGTGACGAACCCTCAGGAGGCAGGTGCTGCAAGGGCCGTGCTGAAGGGTATTATGGGAAACAAACCTTAAAGAAGAGCTTTAGACTTTGGGTTCCTCAGTAAAAGTCGGCCTGTTCAAGTTTCATATCAATGTCATCTTTTAGGGGAAGCTAGTGGAAGACATTTAACAGAGCCAGTCCTGATATAGCTTCCACATTTTGAAAGTGAGGTCACTTACAGGGCTGTCTTGCGGATTAGATGTTAGATAGAAACTGCCACAGTGTCGAGGAGACCTTAGCTGGGAGCGGGGGGACAGAATATGCACAGGTATCTGAAACACAGGGTAGAGGAAATAAGGGCCATGAAGTGCATAAGGGGATTCTAAGAAAGGAGAGATTAGCCGGAGTGGTGGAAATCTAGGAGGAAATCTTTGTGTCAGAGATGATGTTTAAGATGAGTCAAGCTTCCTGAAGGAGTGGTATTTCAGATCAGCCGGGAAAGATTTTAGCAAGTGGAATTTGGTGCAGATGGAGGGGTGAGTAAAACAAGTGAGAATGGGACGTTCATGCAAGCAGATGGAATCACAGGGGGAGAGTCAGAGGTATTGGGGGGGGGCATGTTTGGGGACCATCAAGTGAAATGGTTTCATTAGCACATACAGTTAGACTTAGAAGGGGACTTAGAAGGTAAAGGGAAGGGTACAATGGGGTCAGGCTGCCGAGGTCCTGGTCTGCTGGGGAACAGCATTTTTTTCTTGACTAAAGACAGTGGGGGTGGGGGGTGGTTCAAAGCCAGAGGATTGGCTGTGAGGGTGGAGTGAATGAGCGGATGAGCTTAGTTAATTATAAAATTCTTTTTAACAAGAAAAAAAAAGAGAACACTTTCTTTTCTTAATTTATTTTCAATAAATTAATAGTTAAAAAGTAAATTAGAATCAATGGTAAAAATATCACAAAACAACAGATAAAATCTTTGGCTGATACTTCTAATCACATTCTACAAAGCACAACAATTCCATTTCAATAAAAAGGCAGAGAAGAAGGCTACAGGGCACTATGAAGAGGAGAGGAGCCTAATCATAAGGTGCTGGTCCGTTTTCAACCCTAAAATACTTAGTGACCAAACAAGTCTGTAGCAAGGCTGGGCGCTGGATCAGGAGACTGGCACGCACGGGGTTCCCACTAACTGTCCATGTGACCTTTGCAAAGTCACTTTGAAATGCTCTGGACCTGTTTTCTCCTCTGTCACATGAGGAGGAAGATTAGCCAACGTAATGACCTAAATAAATAAATGGACTTGTTTATACCTAGTTTCCAGAAGTTTCCAGTGGTGTCTGGAGCAGACCAAACACTTGTTTTCAAGTAACAGAGTAGCATGGATGATATAATCTGTCTAAACTCTTCTGTTGGGTTCAAGTGATCCATAAAAAGATGTACCACCCGTGAACTACAATACGTTCGAACCATAAATTCTTACTATTGCAATCACCAAGCCCTAAGTATTGGACACCAAGGAAGACTATGGAGTGATCTTTGAATTAGCCTCCAGTCTTACAGCTACCTTGCCAAGGTTTAGAGTCCTCGGCAACATGGTAAAATGAAGCTAATATTAAAATACTGTCTAAAGTGTGCCTTTGATTTAATGCCAGCTGAGAATAAGTAATGTTGCTCAATTGACAACTATCAGCACACCATTGGTAGTTTGGGGACACACTTAAGTCCCCCCCCCAAGCTTGTGAGAAATGCCCATTTGTGTCTCCTCCTATTCTGGGTCCAGGTGGAAGTTCACTGAGTGCAGTTTAAAGAAAGGACCCAGAAGGAAATGCATTGCTTCTGACAAACACAGCGTGCTACAAGTGTGAATGCTGCATGGAGTGTAATGACATAACGGCCTTACTCATTTGGGGAATGAGATTTTGAGGGGGCCTCATCCAGTTTTCTTCTCATTACCAAACCAACGGGGCTCATTTCAACCTTTCATAAGTCAAATATCTTCCTTCCAGAGTGGCAGGAAATTTTAACTCCTCTGTTGTGTATACTGGAAAGCTGTAATTGCAAATCCATCAATTTCCTACTGGTGGTTCAGAAGGTTTTAAAACCAATGTACCATCAAGAACTTTGGGGAAATAAAATGTCCCAGAGACAATCAAATGACATCATTTGTATTCTGGGCTCAGTTATGGGGTTCATCTCTGAATCCAAGCATCATCAGGTTGGCAAGTGATGATGAGTTATGCCAAATCCACACTGTTCCATTGGCCTGTGGGTACCACCCCTCCCAACATAAGACTGAGCTAATGCTCCATAGCTGGGAAGACAAACTCCAAATTCATTAATTCATTAGAGTCTGGTATTACAGTCCTATTGTCTGCTTTAATCTTTTGTTTAAACTAAGCTCTCTGTTAAATGAGTCGTTAAATGGTAATGTTTGGATTTTTATAATTATATTTGAATTTTACAGGTCTTAAATCAGCAGTAACTCAGGCTGAATTAGAAGTATTAATACCTGACATGTGAAACTGAGGGGTTAGAGAACCTATTTCAGCTGTTTTTCATAAGAAAACTAGGAACTCTAATTCATAAATGATCAAGTCCTTGCCTCTCACAAATATAACCCACCATTTGGCTTTGGAGATAACCTATATGGGAATGGCTCATGGCAGTAACACCTCCCACTTCTGTAGCGATAAAGGATGCAGAGCTCTCCCATAGGTGTCTGTTGCATTCCTGTAATCCTCCCATGTCAGGAGGGTCTTTTCTCCACAGATTTTCCCACAAGCCTCCAGGATTGTTTTCCTGCAAGAGCCAACCTGAAGACTTGTTTTGTTTCCCCTTGATCAACACACTACATTTTTCAAAAGAAACTTTAAAATATGTTCTGAGGGCCCTAGCTGGTTTGGCTCAGTGGATAGAGCATTGGCCTGCGGAATGAAGGGTTCCAGGGTTGATTCCAGTCAAGGGCACATGCCTGGGTTGCAGGCTTGATCCCCAGTGTGGGGCGTGCAGGAGGCAACCAGTCAATGATTCTCTCTCATCATTGATGTTTCTATCTCTCCCTCTCTCTTCTTCTCTAAAATCAATAAAAATATATATATTTTAAAAATGTTCGGAGGGAAGCATTTTTTACTCATCTGAAATGTGCGTTTCGACTCATCTTGCTTATAACTGAAAACATATTGAGTAATTGTTTTTTCTTCAGACGACATCTCACGTAGATGTTGGACACATGAAATAGACAGAAACAGGCCGCATTCCAAAGCCACATTCCTCATGGCCTCCAGTTGGCTCCTGGCAGCTGTCCCTGAGCCACCTCCTGTGACGCTTAAATTCCTGCCTCACAAATTATTCATCAAGGTGACTCTGTAACATGCCAAAGGCTGTTGATGGCAGTGACTTCTGAACAAGTGTCTCCCTGGGTGATGAGTCAGTGCCGCACTAAGGGACATGGTGGCTGGGGCCAGGTGAAGGGACCTGGTAGTCACTGAGCAGAGTCCTGTCGGGCAGGGGGGTTCCTTGGGGGAAGAGTCCCAGAATGTTGCCCGGGGCTGCCACTCCCGTTTGCTGCAGGCTTTGCTCCCCCAAGACCTTGACCAAGAAGTTGATATACCTCATTGCCAGGCGAAGCGTTTCATTCTTGCTCAGCTTTTTGTCGGGAGGGTGCGTGGGGATGAGCTTCCTCAGCCTGGCGAAGGCGCTGTTCACATTCTGCTGCCTCCACCGCTCCCTGGTGTTGGTGAAGATCTTCCCAGTCATGTCTGAGGTCCTGGCCGGGGAAAGAGAAAGGGCCCCGAGGGCCAACACCTTGTAAGAGGCCTGGTGGGTAGCACGTGTTCTGCCAAAACGTGAGATGTGTGATCTTCCTGACCCAGATTTTAGGAAATTAATTTCCTCATTTTCAGGTTTTTTTGAATCCTCCTTTTGAGAAGGGAAGAAAACGTGGCAGAAGAAAAGGCAAGATAAGAACAACCCCCTTTGGCCTTTTTCTTCCTGTTTTAAAGGTTATTTTATCCCAATACCCCCATCCAGTTACAAGGTTATTTCTAACCCAATAACCTCATTGCTTCTTCCATAATGTACTCTTCCTAACTTTTTGGAGTCAGGTACAATATAGAACTGAATAGTACATGCATAGGTTTGAATAATAAAATATATATTTAGTCAATAGGAAGTTAGATATAGATTCTTTTTTAAAAAAGCTGTGGTCCTGTTTCATGAATAATACAATATTTGGGATGATGAAAATAGAATGCATCTCTGCTCTTAGCTGGCAGCCCTCCCCTGGAGGATTGGACCCCACAGCATAAGAACTACAATATCCAGAGTGGACCACATTTAGAGGAGGGTGAACAGGGTGCTGAAGAGTCTTGAAAGCCTGTTGTATGAAGAACAGAAGTGGGGGTATTTAGGGTGACAAAAGAAGAAAGGCCAGGAGCATATGGGGGTGATGATTTGGCATGGATGCTGTAGAAGGTATGCAGGCCTCCCCAGGGCTCCATTCCTGTGACCTCTCCAACCCAGGGGGAGTGATTATCCTCACATATGGCCAAAAATTACTGTGCCATTTTTAACTCTTAGAAACATGACCCCTTTTCCCATGTGATTTGGATTGACATGCATCAGTGGGAACGTTTTGATGCATCAGCAAACTAGCCAAAGCTCAAACCTCGACAGTTGGGTGCTCTTGGCTCACTGCCATCGGCTGGCCATTCCTGTTCCCACAGAGAGTAACAAATATTCCAACTCCACTCCTCTACACCTGCCTTTCTCTGTGCCTTGAATTCCCTCCTCACTCTCCTGGCCTATTTCTACACATTCTTTAAAGAGCAGCTCAAATCCTCCCTTTCTATGAAGCCATCCATTCCACCCCAGAGCCCCCCATACTCTCTCCTCACTGAAGTCCTTCAGCCCGTAGTGGTAAGCAAAGGCCCTTAGGAGAATGAAATATTTGTAAATCACCGATCACAGTGCTTGACACACAGTAATTACTATAAAAGTGTTGATGACCACATACAACAAAATAATAAATATATTTATCAGTAAAATGACTTGTGGGCTATTGAATTATTCTTGAGGGTGATATCTTGTTCTTCTATAACCAAGCTTGCTGTCCGATCCTTAACCAGCTGTACGCCATAAGCGTCTATAGTTGCAAGTGACAGACCTTTTTGTTTTTTTATAAGGAAGGTCCCTTTTATTGACCTTTTTAAATTAAATTCAAAATACAGAACGAGGACCTGCAGCTGAAGCTGTCGCTAACTTCAGTCAATGCAAATACAACTCAAGGTCGTCCTTAATGTGAGAGCCAAGCCACGTACGTCCATGTGAACTCAGTGTGTGGTCAACGTTGAGAGCCAATGCTCTATTCTCCGAATCAGAACACTGACGCCTTGCAAAACTTTGCTTAATGAGGAAGCAGTGTATTCACATATCAGATACCTGCCCTCGTAGAGGAAGGCACAGCAGGACAAAACAGAAGGGGTACGCCATTCTTTCCCTCACCGGGGGGTGTTCTAGTCACAGCACCAAACACTAACCAGCCCTGGGGCGCTCCCTGTCAGTTCATGGGCCTCAGTTCCTCCGCTACCAGGTAGGTTAACGGTACCATTCTCTCTGCCGAGGGTTGTTGTAGGGAATAAATGAAATACCGCATATGAAGACAACCTGTGAACTACACAGAAAGGAAAAATTAGAGCAGACAGAGCACTTGCCTTGTGCCAGGCATGGTTTCTGTGTTCTAACTCATGCTACGCTCACATGTAAACAGCGCTGGTTGCAGGAAGAGTTTTGTAGACGTTGCTGGGGTGGCCTAGGGAGGGGGACATGTTCCAGAAGTTATCCCACTATACAGTATGCTTCATAGGAACCAAATGAGGAGGATCCCAGCTCATTGGGACAAGCACTCTGATACCACCAAGCCCTGACTCTGTAGGAGTCAGACAGTGGTGGAGGCATCCGTGTGATGGTTAAAAGCACAGGCTCCAGAGCCAGACCCTGGTTTGGCTACTGCCTCTACGCCCCCTAGCTGTGTGACCTTGAGCAATCGCTTAACCTCTCTGTGCTTCAAATGCCTCAGAAGTGAAGGGCAACTGTGAGGCCACATCAAATGATACCGTAGGGCAATGTCTGGCACACAGTAAGTGCTCAATAAATGTTAAACGATTACAATGATCCCTACCAATAAAACAGAGAAAAGAAAATGTTCATTGTAATTTATTTTTTCCTAATGAAACAGCTACAATAGCTTTATTTATATATTTATCTCACTGTATAAGAGTGTATAAATATATGTGTGTGCGCGCGAGCATGTGTAGATACAGAGCTAAATACCTGGAAGGATTCAGGCCAAATCGTCAACAGGACTTCCTCAAGGGGAGGAGAGTGGGTTGGGGGGAGATAGAAAAAGGAGACTTGTGGGTTTTATTCTGTATACTTTGGTATTATTTTACATTTTTTATAATAAAGTATTCATATATTATTTGCCTCACAATAGAAAAAAACTAAGTTTATGGGTTTTGATGTAGAAAGACCTGGCTTTGAATCTCAGCTCCCAACTCCCTAGTTATATGACTCTGAGAAAATCTGTTAACTTCTTTAAGCCTCAGTTTTCTTTTCTGGAAAACAGAAATAAAGCCATCCTCAGTTTGTTGTGAGAACTAAGTGAGATCCTCTATGAAGTATATAAGGATATCAGTGAGACACCATGTGCCTAGCACACA
The DNA here is from genome assembly GCF_000327345.1 of Myotis davidii. Classification (NCBI taxonomy): domain Eukaryota; kingdom Metazoa; phylum Chordata; class Mammalia; order Chiroptera; family Vespertilionidae; genus Myotis; species Myotis davidii. The sequence goes on from NW_006294589.1 coordinate 285,426, forward strand.
GGCACTTAATAAACACGAGGGCTTTCCTCCCTACACAGATGAGAAGTGTCATTCCTCCAGAGCCTGGCGTTTGTCAATCATCTGCAGGCCCCGGGACATGTCCCAGCCAGGTTCTGGTTGCCGTTCCTGCCCTGTCCGGGTTGGAGAGTCCAGTGCTGGGCCGGGAACCTGGTGGTGAATGAAACCCTGGCAGCGCATGGCAGGCTTCAGGCTCTCTCCACCAGCCACGTAGGTCCATGTCCTCGCTCTGCAGAGACACTCCCATGTGGACCCATGGTCCAGTTACAATCCTATGCCCTCCAAGCTTTGGCATCAGCAGTCACCGACACTATGTGCCAGACACTGTGCTGGCAGCCGGACATGGAGGAGCCAGCCACTGCCTGTGTGACATGGAGAGGGAGGCGCAGGGACTGCTGTAGCAGAGAAACAGCCCTGAACCAGGCCCTCGGGGGGCTTCCAGGCAGCCCACATATCCTTCCAACTAAAGGGGTGGACCAGCCGACCCCCACTTTCTGTTCTGAAATACCATGACACCCACGTACTGCCAATGATCTAACCTAAGCCACTTCTAAACACCCTGGCCGTTGGTCCCACCATGAAAATATGAGTGTTGTCAGAACTGTGCCCACCTGTACCTAAAACTGAAAGCTTGAACCTAAATCAGGAGGATTTTAAGATAGAAAGAAACCCGTCATGTTTTCTCCTGGCAAGGCTGGCTGCTTAGCCAGGACTATGGGAACAAAGTTATTTTCAAGCTTCTCTTGTCAAAAGAGGGTTTAGCTCATTCACTAAGTCAACTCAGGCCCATGGGGGTTCTTTTCAAAGTGGGCAAGAAAAAGATTAGGCAGGATAAACTAACTGGTGTTCTCTCCTAAGAGAGCTCCATTCTATTGTGCCAGAAACAGACAGAGGGGGACAAGCTTCTGAAACGAGGCTTGCCATCCCAGGAGGTGCTGCATAATTACTTGTGGATTTATCCTCAAGTGTGTCCCCCTCCTTCTCCATAGGGGGAAATACAAATCAAAGATTTAACAAGCTGGAAAAACTCAAAGCGGAGGTCACTGGAAAATTACAAAAGCCCTGATTTGGGTGGTAAACACACAATGCAATATACAGATAATGTATCACAGAACTGTACACATGAAACCAATGCCACCCCAATACATTTAATTTAAAATTTTTAAATTTTATTTAGTCTTTTTCTAGTTGTGAGGACTGACTGCTGCTAATCTTGATTTCAGAATAAGCTAAAAGCTTAAAAAAATATATGCCAGATGCCACAGGATCAAACTGGGGTGGAGAATTTTGTCCCAGGTCGCACAGGGAATCAGTGGCAGAGCCTGTGTCCCAAGCCTGGGTGTTTATGCATTTGTGTCACCACTGACTCCTGCTGGGTCCGGGTGCATAACCTTTTTTTGTGCCATGGAAACTTCTGGCAGTCTGAGGGAGCTGTCTCAGAATAATGATTTTCAACACATAAAGTAAAAAGCCTTTGGTTCTCTTCTCAGAATAACGATTTTAAGTGCATCACTTAAAATACATTGACCCATCAAATAACCAATTATCCTTAATAGTTATTAAAATAATTTTACATTTATATATAACGCATGTGCTTTACTTTATAACACATTAGTTTTATTAGCATAATTTATGCATAGTGATATGTAAATGATGTTTTTCAAAAGATGTGCAACCTCTGTAACATGAAAGTATCTATGATTTCTAAAGTCACCAGTACTGCTAATACCACTGCAGTTTACTGCCCCCATGCATCAGCAAAGGAGAGGTTACATTTAGACAAAAGGTAAGTGGAAAGAAAGATGTAACTTTTTCCCAACTAAATATATAGAACCCCCAAATTCTATCTACACACCCCTGAATGGACCCCGCCAGGAGTGCCTGGGCAGGAGGAAGGTCACAGAAAACAAACCTGTGTTTATATTGTCACCAGAGAAAAGAGTGACGACAATTGTGCCCCCAGAGAAGGTGACTAATGTCCAAAATAGGAGCTGCTGCTTTTCATGCTGGTGGTTCCGGGACACACAGCCCACGTCAAGCAGAAAATATGCGACAAGGCACCCGGCCAACACGCCCACGGTGGCCTGTCCAGCCATTCAGACACTTAGGGCTCTTCTTCCCTGAGACTTTACACTTCTCCTCCTGGCCCTTGGTCCTGTATCTGCCTCTTTTTTTTAACTTTCTCCTGACAGTAAGTGAAAGAGACGAAGGGTGGTCTATAGAGTTGCCTTTGTGGGAGATGCCCAACGTCCAACACCAGGCACAGACATATATAATAACGCACGTGCTTTGCTTTATAACACATTAGGTTTATTAGCATAATGTATGCATGGACATAAATTATGTAATTTAAAATTTGCCTTTGGTGATGTTTGTAGAAGTAATATATGCTCATTTAAGGAAAATGATCAAGCAGTACACAAGTTCATAAAGCAAAATAAATAAATAAAATAAAATAAATGGCAGTCTCTATCCCTACCTACCTCCCTAATCTCATTCCACAGCAGTAGCCAGTTTGGCGTGCACATATACACTGTTTATAACCTTTACACGTAATATAAAAACCAGAATACATATGATTATGCAGGTTACTACTCTCATTAGACAACTCCGCATGTTGATGCTCTAAATAAGTTCATTTACTGTGAATGCCAGCCTCCGGTGGGCACCGGGAGAGCCACCTGTTCCAATGCGCGCCCCGCCCAACCTGCTGCCCTTGTCCGCTGCACTTCCCAGCCTCCCCCCTTTTCTATTTATAACCTTTGCTCCCCCAGCTGCAGCCCTGCCTTGCGAGCCAGTGGTTCCGGCGTCCAGGAAAGCCTGTCCTGCTAAAGTTCCGCACCTGCCAGGTGTCCGGGAGCCGCTCTCCTCTGCACACGAGCTACCTGGGTGCTCTGGGGTGTCTGTCCCCGGCATCGCGTATCCAAGCAAAGCCGCCCCGCCTGCAGGCTCCCGGAGCCGCGCCACCGCCCGGCCCTGCCCAGAGCCCCAGGTCTTCTCACCCAGTTGACTTGGTGGCTGCTACCCAGTCGCCTCCACACTCCTGCCCTCCGGACGAGTGCGTCTGGGACTGGCCTTCGGGGCTGCGGAGCCCCGCTCGCCCAGGAGCCCCGCCCCAGCGGCGCCCACGACCCTCCCTCTCCCAGGACCAGCCCTCCCTGTGCCCTGGAAAGGGGGTAGAGGCGGAAGGAGAACCCCGCTCTGTGAAAGCTCAGGGCAGGAGGGGTCCCGCCCCTCACCTAGGCCAGCTAGAGGCCCTGCGTGCAGCTTACCCACCCTCTCCGACGCCCACAGCCGCGGGAAGGCGTACCCGGTGGTTAATGCATCAGATGTGAACTATTTAAGTTCCAGCGCGTCTCCAGCTGCGCTCCGAGGACCACTCGCTCCGGAATCAAGGCTTGAGGGCAGGCAGATCTTAACAACCACAATCCAGACTCACCAGACCAGGTGTTCTGCGGATGGGAGCTGTAATTCAAGTTTTTTTTACTAAGCACCGAAGGAGAGTAAGGGGCACAACGAAGGTAGTCACTGCACTGGACGGATTCCCAGGTATATTCGTCAGCTTTCAGGGTCCCGGAGCAGGACCTGGCTATCACAGTGGCCTTTCTGCTTCTGCAGTTGCTTCTTTCCGTCTACTGTCCGGCATCACCCAGAATGATGCTGTGAAAACTCAAGTCCGATTCCACTTCTCTGCTCAAACCCTTGGGTGTCTCTACATTTCATTGAGACTCAAACTCAGGTCTTCACAGTGGCTCTGAAGACAGCCTCTACCTGACCTCTCTGCTCCTTCTCTTCTGTGTTTTCTCAGCTCTAGCCATTCTGGCCTTTGTTGTTTGAGGAACACACCACATACCCCCCCGCCTCAGGGCCTTTGCACTGTTTTCTCTGCCTACAACATTCTCCCCCATGTTATCCGCATAGCCTCCTCCATCACTTCCCTTCATTCACCCAACAAAGTACGATGGAGTGCCTCCCATGGCACAGCTTCAAACAAAACAGACACGTTCCTGCGCTCAGGGAGTTGTTGTTCCTCAGGTCTTTGCTCCAATGTCACCTTCTCAGGGAAGGTTTCCTCTCTGACAGCAATATCTGAAATTGCACCATCACACCACCCACAAGCACTCTTCATCCTCCTGCCCTGCTATATTCTTCTCCTTGTCACTCATTTTCATTTAGTAACATTATACATCGTTGTCTTGCTGTCTCCTGCCCAGCCCTAGTGAAAAGACATTCATCAAATGTTGGTTGGTTAATGAAATGGATTAGTAATGAATTTCTAGCCATCACCCTCTCTGAATGACCCAGCATAGGATTTGACATAATAAATGCACAAATACACCACAGTGTAGTAGATAAGAACACAGGACTCTGAAGTTGCATACCTGAGTTGAAACCCCTGGTCTACCCACCTGTGTGATCCCAGGCAAATTATGTAACTTCTCCCTGCCTCTGTTTCCTCATCTCTAAAATGGGGACAATGATAGACGTGTAAGCATTAAGTGAGGAAAACAAGCAGGCAATGAATTTAGCACTGTAGGGGTGTCGATGGCAAAAGATCAATAGCTGGAGGATCAGAAATGGCTTGTGGGAGGGGTGGCATTTAAGCTAGGCCTTTGGCAGGGCTGCCTGACATTTGTGGGACTCGGGACAAGGGTACAAATGCAGGTTCCTGACCCATCCTCAGCCCCATTTTCCCCTCCCCTCCAGTTCTGTAAAAGGCCCTGTGTATGGGATGCGGTCTCCCAGCTCACACGGATCTCAGGAAGAGCCCTGTGCAGGCTCTCAAAACAAAATCAGGGCCATTTGAGCAGAAACTCAGAGGTCCCGAATGCACAGAGCGTGGTCTAGAGAAGGTGGGAAATGGGCACAGAACCCAAGGCTGGGTGGGGAGGCTAACCAGGAAGGACACGTGTAGGAGTGGGGGAGAGGGCAGTCCATGTGGAGGCGCCCAAGTGGAGGCAACCGTGTGCCTCGAACACGGGAGTCGCATGTTTAGGTTTACACTGGCTACAGAGCTCATTCTGGTGGCAAAGAATGGATTGGAGGGGAGGTTGGAGAGAATTAACCGGTCACTTTGTCCATCGGCACAAAAGGGCCTTTACAACCTACTATGTGCAGTAAACACCGCCGAGCCGTCCTCTCTGCCTCCTCTGCTGTGGAGGGCACTGCTGCCTCGCGGTGCCCATGCTTTCCCACCTGCTACTGTATCATAGCTCTGCCAGGGCTCTAGGTAGAATTTGCACCAAGAACACATATTACCTTTCATGTTAGCAAACACCTGTGAGGTAATATAGGATCTTAATGGCACAGTCTACAGCTATAAAAAAAATGGATTGTGGCAACTGAGTAGCAAGATCAGATCCGAACTGAAACAATAAGCTATGAAATAAGATCTGTGTGTACAGCTGGGTAAGGACTGAGAGAGGGTGAGAGCTACAGAGAAAGGAGCACAGTTATGTTGGCACCTTGGAACCACAGCTGACATGTGTTTTGCTCACTGTCTTTCGTATGATCGCTGGTTTCACAGTCTTTAACGTGGGGAACGATTCTGATGCACCATCCCACTAGCAGTGACTCTTCAGAGTAACGGGTCCTCTCTATCCTGTCTCCCAGTGTGGAGAGCTCAAGACTGGGTCCTGCAAGGGATGGGGTTGAAGTAGGAATTTACATAATCCGATTATGGGGGATTAGGTCCGGGCAGCTAAATGCCCCAGTGTGCTTGAGCTAAAACCTTTACTATTCATGGCTCTCACTGCCCCCTCGAGAGACTGCACCTGCGGGCTCCTGGGGAGGGAAGGGCAGATCCCTAGACCTAGGAGGGCTTGGGCATTGTCAGGATCTGGCTTTTCTGGCTTAATTGATCTGTCTGGAGGAGTCTGTGAACACGGGACCTCTAGTCCTGTGTGCACGGCTTGTCAGCTTCAGGGAGGACCAACCCTGAGGCTTTCAGAGGGGATTCTGTCAGCCCAGAAGGTTGTGGGCCATGGCTGTTTGGCGGGAGGTCACCCAGTCTTAAAACTCCCTTCCCCCCGGCTCATTCTTAGCCCCTTTACATTCTCCAGTTCTGCCTGTCCAGGCCCCAGTGCTTCTCTCCACCCACCCATCTATCCATTCCTTCTCTGCACCGATTGTGTCTGCATCCCTCAGTTTATTAATCACACGAACTAGCTGGTTTATTTTTTTAAATATATTTTTATTTATTTCAGAGAGGAAGGGAGAGGGAGAGAGAGATAAAAACATCAACAATGAGAGAGAATCACTGATTGGCTGCCTCCTGCACACCCCACACTGGGCATATGTTCTGACCAGGAATTGAACAGTAACCCCCCAACCCCCCACCACCACCAGTTCACAGGTCGATGCTCAACCACTGAGCCATGCTGGCTGGGCAATTAGCTCATTAATAGAATTTACTAGTAAATCCTTTTAGGTAGGTTTTGTTCCTTGACGTGTCTTACCTCTTAAGGCAATTTTGCTACGTTGATATTTTCAGAACCATTAATAAAGTGTTACATACAGTAATTTGATGATTTAAATAAAGCCTCTGTATTTGTGTTACTACATTTCTCATTCTTCATGTTCTGCGTTCATGACTTCTCTATTCTTGATTAGCTCTGCAGAAGCTGGTACATTTTATTGTTCTTTTAAGAATTACCCCTGTGATTCATCATTTTTATGATTTTTCTAAGGCATTAATTTCCACTATATCTTTATAAAATATGCTCCTTCTCACTTGCTTATGTTTATTTTGTTCTCTCTCCACCTCCCACTCTTAGATTCAGTGTTTATTTTACTAATCTGCCTTCTTTCTTATTCAGTAAGAAAAGCATTTTGGACTCTGAATTTTCTTCTGATATACCTTCCATGTCAGTCTGTGTTTCCATTTGCAGTTATCTTTGCCATTCGCTTCTAGCATTTGTTGTTTATTTTAAATTTTCTTTTAGAAAGTGGTGTTTGTTTTTTACACTTGCTTATTGTTGTATTTTTTGGTAACCATTTGCTAATTGTACTGCACTGTAGTCAAAAATATGCCCCGAATATTTTTTGCTTTAGGAAATTTATTGAGATTTTCTTTTTGGTAAAACATGATCAACTTTCATGAATATTCCATAGGTAATAGTAAAAGAGGTATATCCTCTGTTTTGAAAATAAAATGCCTTTTATACACATCCATTAAATCAATCCTCTATATTTTTAGGAGCCAGTTTGATTGGGAATAGGAACTACTCATTGATTTGCTGTGTATTCAGTGGAATAAAGTATTGAGAAACACCAAGTGGGAGGTGGTTTAGTGCAGTCACTAAGAAAAGGCCTTTCTTTGGCGTGGCTGTGGAGTCAGACTGACCAGCGTTTGAATCGCTGCTCTAACACCAGCTGTCATCCTGGGCAAGTTGCCTCTCCCAGTGTCAGTTTTCTCAGCTGTAAACTGGAAATAATACCAGCTTCATGGGTAAATGTGCACATTGAGTTAATGTCTGTAAAGTTAGTTATTTGGAACAAATGCTTAAAAATCTTATTAACAGGCATCTATCAAACATGTAGTTGCTCAATAAATAGTTTTACTTTTTTATTATCAGAAAAACTATTCAAAAGCTAGATGGGGAATCTGAATACCTGCCTCTAATTAGCTCCAAAGGGCACTTTCATTTGCCCAACCCAGCATCTTGCCTCCCACCTCTCTCCCTCCAGTTGCTTTGGGCCCTGTGGTACTAAGAGGCATCTATTTCTTCCCACTATGTGATGCAAACAGAGCCCTGGACTGGATGAGGGAGGTGTCAAAGAGGGGAAAGAAAAGCTTCTCTTGGTTACCTTTTAAGGGTCTTTTTTACAATTAATTTCTACTCTCCAGCCCCCCAGACCCAGGACCCCTTGGTAACACCCACATGCACACACATTTCCCCATCAAGACACCTGGTGCTGAGGCCAGGCGAGCATATCTGTCCAGAGCAAATGCTGACTATTGCAGCATATAACTGATCTGAGTGAGTGAGTTTTTCTTCCCATAGTTACCAATTGGAGGGTCGGACAGCCCTGGGTGTGCCCAGCTGCTGAGGCTCTCAGGCCCAGGCTGTCTTGGCCTTGACTCTGCAGGTGGGGAGCTGTGAGCGCTTCTCTTTCCAGCCAATAAATCTAAAGGCAGTTGGAAAGAAAGGGGGATGGGACCAGGACCAGGTACTAGAGAAAAGAAAGGGGTGGGGTGCAACTCCCCTTTCCCTCTTTATTCTCTGGTCTTTGTGTAGGACATCACTCATCAATGGGTCCCGAGATGAGGATTTAGATGCTCTGTGGGCAGCAGATAAGAGAGCAGCCTCCTTGCAGAAAGTAAATTCATTGAATGCGCCCCATAAAGTCAATAACTGTCAGGCTTATCAGCTGTCCTCATACCGCTTTCAGCCCCCTGGGGACCAGACTTGAAATAAAGGCCACAGCACCAGGGTCTGGAGACTGGAGGTGCAGGACTGGGTTTGGGGGGCGGGATTCTGCCCCCCCCGGCTGAATTCCGGGCAGGTGGGGGAAATCTGCCAGGCCTGAGCTGCCCAGAGCCTTCAGCTTTCCACACTGACAAATCCCAAACCAAACACACACGGCCCCAGGGGATGCGGGCCGGTCTCCCTTACCCTTCCAAGCCAGCAGATGTTTTCCGGAAGCTTCACTGGGGCTTCTTAGAAAAACTAGAAGATGTTGCCTCAAGTCTAACCAATAAAAAACCTGCAGAGGAAATCCTGATTCCCCACCACTTCTCACCTGGCTTTCCACGGCACTTAGACTTCTGCACTGGCCAAGAGCAATGCATCTTTTCCAGCTGGTGGGGATTCAGTTTCTTTGAAAATTGCCTGAAATAAGTAGGCTACAAGCTGGGGTTTCAGACCCAATTCTGAGACTCACACTGTAGCTGCAGCCGACTGCACTGACATGATACAACCTCCCACCTGCCACCCCGATGATCCCGGCAGGCGTTATAGGCTGGCCCGGGTCCCACCAGCCAGGGCCCCTGCTTGAGCTCTGACATGGGGAAGAGTGGAAAGCAGATGGAGTTGGCCAGGCCTGATTAGTAGTCCGGAATGACCCAGAGAGGGTAGCAGGCAGGCAGGCTGGGGACAAGGAGGCACTTCTCAGCATGAATTGTGCTCCTAGAACAACTACAACAGCTCCTCTTTGCCCTTTGGAGATGAGAGCCTGCAGAGGTGAACAGTCAACAGGGAAAGGAGGACGGATTCAGACCCAGAATTTAGCATCTCTACTGAGCCCATC